>NC_050178.1:41417226-41747226 GCF_008315115.2 Sander lucioperca
CATGCACGGATGTATGTAGCTGTGGAAAGTGTGGGTAAAAATATAGGTTTCTCGACTCCTCTTCAGTCCCTCTGAACTCCCAGCACACACAGAGGCAGCCCGTTGATGAAAAACCCGGCCTGTCTTTAACTCCTCCCAGATCTCTGCATTTCACCTGCTGCAGGCCAAGACTATTACTTCTTATACGCTTCCTTCTCTCCAGATGGTAATCTGACTTCCTACCTTTTTGTCAATGTCACTTTAATGGCTCTTGACCTCGGAGTACAGCATCCAATAACAGCTTCTCCATGTCCGCCTTCGCTCACGTCGTCTCCTGTAAAAGAGCCCGTTGTGTTCGTTCATGTTCTGCAGGAGGAAAGTGCTATTCAAGTATTTGTTTCATATTAATCTCAGTGCTGGATCCATCTCTTTGGAGCAAGAAGTCAAGGAGAGCTGAGCACACTGACCTTAAGATACTGGTTCTCATTAACAAAAGTCCTTGATAGTAGCCTAGGAACCAGACGAATCAGCGAGCTCATGTTATATTTGCTCTGGCAGATACGTCTGGTCCCTCTCTGGTTCAGACAGATTCCCAGATCCTGGTCAGGCCAATCCCAACCGCTTATCTCATTTGGGGCAGGTTTGAGGCAATGATTGACATCTTGCGGAGCCTTCGTGCTTTACGCAAAATACATGATGATGTCATTTTTGGATCACGAACCCTCGCATAAACATGAGCAGTGTTGTATTACAACATGTAATTACTTTGTTATTTATATTTCTGGAAACTTTTACTTTTACTTCACTACATTTCCTAAATAAAATGCATATTTTTACTCCACTACATTTCCCCTAAGCATCTTCGTTACACGTTATTTGCAAGAAATGTTTCATGAAGATGTTCAAGAAGGATTTGGAAACCCTGAATATTATGCTTTACTATGAAGAAGCCACAACAAAGTTCAGAATCAAAGTTTTTATTTACTTTTACTTCTGTACATTTAATATCAGAAATTTATTTTTGATACTTAAAGGTGCTCAAATCGATGTTGGGTGATTGGGTGATGTTTGGGTGATGTTGGCACTAACCCCCCAACCCTGACCCCCAAATCCTTCTTGTCGGTTCTTGGCTAGAACACTGGAACACTGTTTGTTATGTTTAGTGGTGCAGGTTGGCACAGTTTGTTTTGGTTGCTGTTTGTGGAGCCTGGGCTGTCTACAGAGACTGTGTTCTTTGACAGTGTGTTCAGGGGACCGGCAGCTAGCGGATAGTGAGGAGATGTTTGCTGTATGTGACAAAAAATGTTAGCCTAAAAAACGCATGTCATCGCTTAGAGCACCTTTAAGTACAGTAAATATCCGATACTTTAAGACTTTGACTCAAGTAATATTCTAAAAGGTGACTAACTTCTAACAAAGTAATTTTCTGGTAAGATTTCTGGTACTCTTACTCAAGTATTGCATTCAAGTACTTTATACGAGACTAAATACAAGCATAAACCTAGCTGAGTAAAGAGGAGCAACGTTGAGGCATTTTAGAAAACAAACCACGATGGCTGCAGCTGATGTGGAACTTCCTGCTGAAGTACTATTTTTAAATTCTGATAGCAAAAACGGACATATGGATGCTTCACTATCACAGCTGATCTCTGCCCGCTGTAGTCTGTTTACATTTGTCCGTCGCTCAGCGCTATGTCACATTTCCTTACTCTGATTGGTTGTAGCTCTATCCAATCGCATCCCGAAGCATATTTGATAACGCCACTTGGAAATAATCGAAAATGAAGTGAGAAGTTCCAGACTAACTTGCATTTTTGATTTGGTCTGGAGATGTCAGGCTAACCTACGAGGCAAATAAAAACAGAATTGGCTGAGATAAGCAAGAACAACATTATTTGTTAATTATATTCTTATTAATGCATATCCTCTGACCTCTTTGTGTCCCTGTTGGCTTATTGCATTTTGTGTGACTCTTAATTCTATCAGAGGGCATCGATCAATAAAGTGGATTAGACACAAGGTGAATTTACACGTTTCATGCAAGCTCTGCTTCTAATTAGGCGGTTAATTGAGCTTGCTTCCATTGAGTTATAGGACGCGACAGGGCTTCCATTTAATTAACCCAGCCTGGCTGTTAATGTAGTAATGCTGTTTAATAATGATGACCCTTAGACAGGACATTAGGGGTTCTGATTGTGGCTTATTTAGTCTTAAAGTCTGCAGAGTAGTGTGTGGAAAAAACATTGCTCTTATATTACACAGAATGTTCTCAACCTTAATGGTTTTTTCATCCAGTTATACATTATTCTGTGTGGTTTTTCAGCATAATGTTACAGATCCTGCCTTTCTCTACAATAAACAATATGCTACTGCTTGTATCTATACCTAAGAGAGGCTTTTCGGTCGGAAAAAATTGGCTACACACACATAAAATGCAAATGTGATGCCTGTAGTCAACATCCCACCAGATCACATGGAAGCAAAAATGCGACTCAGGCACATTGTTCCACTAAATTGCCCGAGTGCTCCTCTAAAAATAGGGCACACAGCTGAGAGCTCTGGGGGATGTGGCACACGGCAGGGATAAAAAGGGCTTTCGCTGAAAAGCAGGAGGAAGGAGAGATTCTTCTAAAGCTGAAAAATGAGGGATGATGTAAACAGTAGGCTACACACAGACAAACCGAGAAACTAATAAAACTGTCAACAAAGCTGTTCCAAAAACCCTTACTTGCTCTTCATATAGACTGAATTTAAAATGATAGAGGCGTCCCGCTGAGCGGCCTGCGGGTTGCAGGTCCAATGCAATTTGAGTTTTCAATTTCCTGCCAAAAATGAGATTCTACAAAGCCACAGGAGAGCATGAGCACAGAGCAGGGATGGTCCTTTTCTCTCTCTGAGTCAATGTGATTTAAAGGAATGCTTAATAGCGACTTCAAGAGCAGAGATGGGCTCCTCGCTGCAGCTAATTTGATAATCACTGTTGATTCCTGACAAGGGAAAGTGAACTACTGTATCTAAGAAAGAGACTCCTTTCAGATTGGTATAAATCATCCCAGGAGGCAATGAGTCTTAGAAACAACACAACATAGAATGGAAACATAGGGATCATCAATGTGGGAATCCAAATGGAAAAACTATAAATGGTGCCATAGATCGGTGCCTCAACAGACAGGACAACAGAGTCTCAGAGACTCTGATGAAGACATGCATCTATAAAATGTTGATCACAAAGCTTGGGCCATAAACTGAACACCTGCTGGCATCATAAACAACAATTATAAATGAATATGTCCAGATCATTTTGAGCTAAAATGTGACAGTATACACATAGTCTCGCTTTGCCAGACCTTCCTCGACAGCGCTGCGGAGGAGGGTCTGGCTAGTCCACACAGCATTCAAGGATGGGAGAAAAACATGCTCTGGTTTATTGGCATTTCTTTACACCAATCACGGGAGCCACGGTGCCGCTGCAAAATAGCCCCGGAAGGTACTTGTTTTGGGAGAAAAACATAGCCCCGGAAGGAACTTGTTTTGGTGGAACGTGTACGTTCAAAAGTTGATTTAGTCGTGCAACAGAAAACTCAGATTGGACAGATAGTCTAGCTAGCTGTCTGGATTTACCCTGCAGAGATCTGAGAAATGGTTAACCATAGTCTAACTCATAAATCCACCGGAGTTTAAAATTCCAACACAAAGAAAACGGACATCAGGCCGAAAAGAGTGTCATCCGGCGGAATTCCGGGCAGAACGAGAGCAATCCTGGAAATGGAAAGTCATGGACATAGACTAGTATACACCTATCTTTTATATCCTGTACACCTGTCTAATATTCTTCCTCCTGTTCATTTCCAACACCTCAACTGCTTTTTTGTTATGCCTCACTGTCATCACTGCGGCTGTGTTAGTGTTCTGCATAGCGTGTTTGTTTTGTCTTTGTTGTTCTGACAATCGTTCCTTTTTAATCTTTGTGTCTTGTTTTTAGTGATGTATTCATAGACGGAGCTCACTTGTAAAATATACTTCAGTCTGGGAGGAATTGCTTTGTGAAGAAAAAGGATGAATACACAAAAACATCTCTGTGATGCAACAGTGTGACACAGAACAACACGTTCTCACACTCATCTCGTAAAATATGGACGCTTGGTCAGGTGCCTTTGTTGTTCTTATTGACGCTAAAAGTCTCCTTTAGCGCTTTAAGTGACTATAGCAAGCGTGACAAGCGGGACGCGAACCCCGCTCTCTTGGGTGTCCTGTGTTTGACCCATCCACCACCCCAACCGACCTCCTTATGCGGAAATTCGCCCTTACATACTACTCTCTAAATCCTATCTAACTGCGTTACACAAACACGCTGAAAGACACCTTTTTCGTCGCATCAGACGCTGACAGCCACTGTCCAAACGTCCTTATTTTACGAGTTCGGAATGAGAACGGGTTGCACAGAACAGCAGGTTTACTTCTTTTAGTTAAAGACCTCATATTATGCTCATTTTCAGGTTCATAATTGTATTTAGAGGTTATATCAGAATAGGTTTACATGGTTTAATTTTCAAAAAACACCATGTATTTGTTGTACTGCACATTGCTGCAGCTCCTCTTTTCACCCTGTGTGTTGAGCTCTCTGTTTTAGTTACAGAGTGAGACATCTCACTTCTGTTCCATCTTTGTTGGAAGTCGCACAGGCGCAGTAGCTAGGTAAGGACTACTAGAAGCAGAGCATGAGGGCGTGCCACGCTAGCAGCTATGCGAGCATTATAACGTGTGTTACAAAGTGACCACGTTTGTCTCTGAAGTAAAGGCTGGACTACAACAGAGCTGTTTGGAGCAGTTTGTGAACAGGGTTTTCTGTTGGAGACGGTAAGTCCCTTTGGGGTGGACTTTGGGCTTTTTCACTTTGTAAACCACAAAAAAGATATACAACACAGTAAAGGAAAGGGAAAAAGCCAAAAAGCATAATATGAGATTTAAGATAGTTACCTAGCATTATCTTTGTAATAATGAAATGTAATTAATGAACGACATTAGGGAAGACAGCTAACCTTCCAGTTTTTCTGATTTAAAGTAGGCCAGGCGTTTCTGCTATACTTGAATAGAGAGGAGACCATGAAAGAAGGGGAGGTTTCATTCTGGCAAAGGGGAACAAATTGAAATAAAAATTTCAAACTGAGTAGAGAGAGGATGTACTTTAAGTGCATGTTCCCACACTAATAACTAATGTGAATCAAGTTCTGCCATATCTTCTCAAATATTGTGGGAATTGTTTTTACATATTCTTGGAGCTTGAACTTCTCTTTATTGGATCAACCTCCTGCTCTTGCCTTTAGTGTGTGATTACATTGTTCTTGGCTGATTTCCATCTCCTGGACTGTAAAGTGGTGTAGATAACAGAGAAATGACCAGAAGGCATGACTACAATCCCTTGCACAGCACGTCTCTGACTGGTGTTGTGCCAACAACTGGCCCTCTGTGATATTCAGCATCCCGGCTTCACATTTCACTGCGAGAGGGGAAAATCAGATGCGAAGAGATTCCCTACGTCCTCTGGAGGTTTGTGTGGTGAGTGCAGCACAAGATGAAAGAACAGCTCAGTGTGAAACCTGATGTGCGTCTGTGGTCACTTTTTCTGTTTGCTTAAGTCCAGCTATGCTTACTGTGTTCATCAAAAGAAACTTTTTCCCAAGATTTTTTGTTGCATATGACTCACATCTGCTCCTCTTTCTTCTAACCTACTGTGGAGACGTGTTATTTTTCTGTCACTGGTTTTATGTAGCGTATTTGTTGCTTTGCCCCACTCACATATAATGTTTTTCCCATCCTGCACGCTTTAATGGAAGCTTGCATCTAGTCTGTCTGAATCAATATTGTCGTGTTTCCAGGGCTTAATTTGTTCCACATCTTGCCGGAACATGATCAGGAATTCCCAGATTTGGACTGGCACTTATTTGATTAAAAGGCACCTCCATTGTACATTTTTTGTAATATTTGTTCTGTCATTCTTTTTTGTTCCCTAGTGAAGTTAATTGTCGCTTGTTTGCCTATTTTGGATGCATTTTAAACTGTTTTTTTTATAATAAGAGAGAGATGTCAATCACGCAGGTCACGCCTGAAGCATGTGAGTTTTGTGCATGTGAGCTAACATTGCTACGAATTGAATTGTTTTGGACAATAAACAGAAAGGTAAGCATCCTTTTTTATTACTATTCTCTGCTGTGTAGTTTTGATGATTGATTAAGAGGGTAATCGTCTATATCCACAACGTTCCATATCCGGGGTTGGTCCGGTGCCGCCGTAGAGAGCAGGCAGCTACACGGGTTTTAGCGAGTAGGATGTAAGGCCGAAATTCTGCGTAGGGAGGTTGGTCGGGGTGGTGGATGGGTCAAACACAGGACTTTCACCCAGGAGACCAGGGTTGGTGTCCCGCTTGTCACGTTTCCTAAAGTCGCTTTCTTCTTTAACCGTCCTGTTCTTCCCTTGTGTCACGGAAACGTAAGCCCACCCACGACACTTTCCTAAACCCAACCGTCCCATTCCAGCGAGTCACGGAAACATAAGCCCACCCACGACCTTTTCCTTAACATAACTACATCAAAAGGGACGCCAATAGTCCCGACCAAGCGCGTTTAGTTAAAGCACATTATATGACGCTAAAGGAGACTTTCAGGGTCAATAACAACGACAAAGGCACCTGACAAAGCATCCGTATTTTACGAGATGGGAGTGAGAACCTGTTGTAAATCTAGACAGCTAGCTAGACTATCTGTCCAATCTGAGTTTTCTGTTGCACGACTAAAACAACCTTTGAACGTACACATGTTCCACCAAAACAAGTTCCTTCCTGAGGCTATTTTACAGAGGCTCCCATTAGCGCCGCCCATGACGATTGTGATTGGTTTAAAGAAATGCCAATAAACCAGAGCATGTTTTTCTCCCATCCCGGAATGCTGTGTGGACTAGCCAGACCCTCCTCCGCTCCACAGTGCTGTGGAGGAAGGTCTGACAATGCGAGACTATCCCCACAGCTAAGCAAGTGGGTGTGTGTGCTGTGAAATGGTGAATTGAGTATGAAGATGTGTAAGCCCCGTCGTTGTGAGCATGATGTGTGCATGTAATGTTTTGGCATATTATTGTAAACACCACTGCTAGTGGCTGTTCGTGCTGTGTGGCAAAATGAGTATGGTCAATTATAATTCCCCCCGTTGTGGGTATATTGTTTACTATGGCTGACAATATTTTCCACCGCTGTGCTACACAATGTGTTGTTAATAATGTAATTCTTGTTGAGTTTCAGCACAGCAGGAGATGTGTTTGTGCACCAGGCACTGTGGTTTTGATGTGTTCTGTGACTCTTTATTTTCTCTTTCCGATCTGCTGGATCAGCAGCCTCTCTGATTTACAATTTAAGCACTGCATGTCTCCCTATGTGACTCAGTGTATTTATTTGTGTTTTGCCACGCTAGCAGCTCCTATGAGCCTCAGCTGTACTTTGTGTTAGTGGTAATTAGCATAGGACAGCATGGTAACACGCTAAACTAAGACAGCCAACGTGGTTTACATTATACCTGCTAAACATTCACATGTAAGAATGGTCGCTGTGTGCCCGGGTTGGTTGGTGGTAGTGCAGGCGCACGTATACTGAGAGGTTTATGCCTCGACGCATCCAACCTGTGACAATCTCCTGCATGTCTTCCCCCTCTTTCTCACCTAGCTGTCCTATCCAATAGAGGCAGAAAAAGGCCCAAAAATAATCTTTAAAAAAGAATGGTCGCTGTAAGCATCCTGACATTAGCATTTAGCACCACTGTGCCTACTGTAAGTACAGCCCTGACTCTTTCCCTCTATTCTCTGCCATGATGTTATGTTTACTAGGATCGTATTGCAATTGTAATAGTACTTTGCTGAGTGATCCAATCATTTTTCTATATTTTGTCCTTGTCGTTGGTGCTGAATGCTCATTGCTAGGGTGTTTTTGCAAGCACTCTGCAGAGGTTACCTGTGTGACCGATGCTGACAGCTGTTATTTTCCTACAGTTTTTCTGTTGATGACAATCTATATGTTTTTAGTTATGCTGCTTTTGCAACCAACACGTTCTTGGATGCTTAGGATTCTGATAATGTGCCAGTTCGCTCAGAAAGTCCTACCAGAAACAGTGTGTGCAGGATAAAGTGTTTTATAAAGTAGCTATAGACTGAATTGCTTTTGTGCAGGAAGGGCAGCAACACAGACATTTAATTGGATGTATAGTTTCCAGATTATTACTATATTATCTTGCTACAGGGCTACAGATGAAAACCTGGCTGGCTAATTCTGACATATTTCTAGATAGATTCGTGGCTTTTTGGTTATAATATTAAGCATAGGACACAACAGTACATTCAATTTAGAGACGTAAAGTCTACAAGAGCATGGGGATTTAAGATTCATAGTGTTGTAGCAAAGCTCCGAGAACAAGATTTCTCAAGGACAGCCTGTAACCAGCTACTCAATGGCTGGCCACTTCTATATGGATAACCACCAAATTTGCCTGATAGTTATAAATATTCAAGGTATCTAGATGTTTGGAATTGGGCCAGGTCAGAAGATTATAGGTTTGCTCGCTGAAGCCAAAAGATTGGATTACCACAGTGAAAGAACAACACAAGGCACAGAAGAAAGTTTAACTGCATGTATTGAATGCGATGCGTAACAAGGTAAATAGCACAAATACAGTAACAATTATGTATCACAATTGTAGTGAAGTGAAAAGTGGGATCCCCTGTACGAAAGTAAAAAAATTACAAAGTATCAAAATAATGAATGTTCAGTTCAATTACGAGTGCACTCAAAATAAATTTTGACCCGGGTCTGTTAAAATAATGTTCACAATTCCACAAGTCATCGATAGTGGATCAATGCACAGGGTAATTGTCCTCCTCCAAGGAAACAAGTGTCAGTGTGCACTAAGTTATACCTGACCCCTTGGCCAAGGGGGTAATAGATCAAGATTCTCTGGCTTGAGGTCTCTAGGTTGCCACCTCCTGGCTACAACTGGGCTCTTAATCAAGTGGGGCTTGGCTCGCCATCCAGTCTGGAACAGTTTCTCCAAGGTCTCTGAGTATTTCCAACGCCGGTCTAGACTCCACCAGACCGCGATCTCTCAAACTCTGAATCTCCCTAAAAAAACCTGACCAGTGCAAAGAGGAAGCACATTAGCTTGAGCATGCCCTCTGGATTAGACTCTCTCGAGTGTTTCACACAATTAGTTACAGTCAACAGTCACAGAATCGAATATCAATACTTACAAAAATTTATAATTAATGTACCGCTACGATGATTTAGCTACACTGGCGTCACTTCAGATCTCCCTCACCAGCGCGAACGGCTGAGAGGCGGGTCTAAACACTCTATTGGCTAGGGTGTAGTAACACTCATTGTTATTGTGGCATTAGCCTATAAGTCTATGCCCTCGTATTGGATGATATCAATGTTTACAAGCGATCCTTTCAACATAAAGCATTTATTTATACTTATATAGTTTTCACATGTATTGTATAATCGCTTGTATATAATTAGCAAAATATTTATTGCATATTTATTTCACCCAGGACTTATTTATTTATACATTTATTCTATTTATTGCCCATTTTACCTCTGGGTTACACTGCCTCTCTCACCTTTAGACAGCTAGCTAGACTACCTGTCCAATCTGAGGTTTCTGTTGTACGACTAAAACAACTTTTGAACGTACACACGTTCCACCAAAACAAGTTCCCTCCCGAGGCTATTTTGCAGCGGCACGGTGGCTCTGTCCGGCACTCAGCACCACCCAAGACGATTGTGATTGGTTTGAAGAAATGCCAATAAACCAGAGCGCGTTTTTTCTCCCATCGGAGGAATGCTGTATGGACTAGCCAGACCCTCCTCCGCAGCGCTGTGGAGGAAGGTCTGGCAAAGTGAGACTAACCAAATAATGACAGGAACTTGTACCTGAGGTTGTGTTTGAATGCTTTCAGTCTGTCACAGTGGGGTTCATGAGAGGAGATGAAAAAGCTCCTTTGTAGCTGCTACACAGACCTGGATCACATCCTCCCAGCCCGAGGCATGATGGGAGGAACTGAAGAGCTTTTTAAACATTTATCACCAAGTGACAGTCAAGCACTCACTTTCTCTGTTAAATTCCACCTGACATAACGCTCCAACATTGATCCTCAAGCAACCTCTTCTACACTAGCCTTTACTAGACAGTATAGTTCCCTGCCTGGCAACAACACTGCCAGCCAGGATTAAATGTTTGATTCGCTGCCACGCTAAAAATTCAAGCTCTCACAGAACGGCGAGGCACTTTGAATAAAAGCAACCACCTAATGGCGGTGTCCTATGTTATATCCACATCGAAGAGAGGAACAGCAGCCGGTGTTTGGCATATTTACTCCCTGAAAATTTTGCATATGTGGCATTCACATGCGTACATCTTGCCGATCGCACAAATTATCATGCATGAGATGAGCGCATAAGTGTGGCAGCTGCTTATGTAGTTTCCATGCATGTATGTGTGTGTGTGTGTGTGTGTGTGTGTGTGTGTGTGTATGTGTGTGTGTGTGTGTGTGTGTGTGTGTGTGTGTGTGTGTGTGTGTGTGTGTGTGCACATTTCTAATGCTGGTGGTGGCTGATTCCACCTCAGAGGCAGTTCAGCCAGTCAGACGGGCAGAAAGCAAGGACAAACACAGGGTGAGAGAGAAGCAGGAAGAATGGCGAAGAGACAGAAAAAGATGAATTTGACTCCGGGCAACAGATGCCCAATTAACATATCCCCGTAATTAGGATGATGTGGAAGGGAAGAGCTGTTGTCCATCTCATCTGAATATTCATGTGACATTTTTATGACTTTTCAATTTCTTGCTGCACACGACGATGATGCTATGTTCACCAATTACACAACCTTGTTGCTTATGTTCATTAAAGCTGAAGTGGATCTTATTAGCGCAAAACGAAAGGGGCCACAAGTGATGAGTTGCTATAAAGGAGGTTGTATTATACAGTGATACAACACAAGAAAAGGATGATCACCACGAAACAGTTAAGTGTTTTGTCTTTGGACTGTCGTGGGAATATACTCTCTATGCAGTTGCATGTTGCATAAATGTTTGACTCGTTTAGAATTCCTCCTTCTGCAAACTTAATATGTGCAAATGTGTGCAAATGTATGTGCCAGAGTTTAAACATTTGCAATAATGTGGTTAAATGAAATTACGCTCCAGAACAGTGACTGTGACCTTTCGCACACACAGGGGAGAATAATAAAGAACGTAAGGAGTCAACCACAAGCTCCAAATAGCTGTCAGCTGAGCAGCGGAGAGCGGAGCAGAGTGCTGCACTCACTCCTCCGTCTTTGTCAGGAACTTCTGCTCCAGTAACTCCATCCCTCTTTATTTACAGTCTATGTTCCATCCGGCACAGCTATCAGGCTTTTCTTTGTGGCCTCGTGACGCAGTGGTCGGCCACTTCAACTTCCAGATCAATTATTCAGATGGCTCTCCTATAAATATCTGTCTGTTAAATGGAGGAGATACCATCTTAGGGGTTTTAGAAAGCTGCATGCGCTAAAGTTAGACCCACTATTTCATGTCAGAGGACAAATTACAGTGTTTAATCTGTTGCATGACATAATGGCTTTTTGAGAGCCTACATTTAAAATTCAATACATATCAGTTACGATAACTAAGGCGTAAAACAGTAGAGTTATTCCTCAGTTATTTTAGGAACAGCAATAGCATGTTAACGGTGGGTTCTTACTGTGAATTTTGAAATACTGATGTAATACAAAGAGTTAAAGTTAATAAGTCAAGTCACTGCTATTTATATAGCCCAACATAGCAAAATTACAATATGGAAAATTAGGATGACAAAAGCATGTAACAGGCCAAAGAGCAGGTATAATGTTTGCAGTGTTCATCATCTTTAGCATTCTAATAATTGCTAATTAGCACCGAGGGTGATGGAAATGGCATGAGTTTTACACATAGTTGGTCATAAACCAAAATATTACACACATAAAAACATTTGAGCTGATTGGTGCTAGAGGAAAAGCTATAGGGGTTCATAATATTATTATCCAAGCAGCGCAAATGGATGACAAATTAAAGGGGAAGCCTGGATAACTGATTGAAGAAACTTAGGCAACATTCAGACTGCAGGCAAAAGTGGGGTCAAGTGACCAGGTCAAAACACTAAAACACATGAAGACCAGAGAACCCTGAAATCAAAGTAGTTAAATGGAATTCAGCCATCATTAACTTGATTATTTACACCTGTGCTTTTCCTACTGTGAAAAGTCAAAATGTCTTCCCTAAAATGAGATCTACCTTTTTGTAACGACAATACAAAGTAGTGTGGTTTTGTGTTGACTGTATTTACCAGCATGCGGTATGACAGGTTCATGTTGGAAACATTGGGGTTGAGAAATCTCTGCAGAATTACCTCTTATAGTTATATCACGTTTAGAAAATTACGTACAACGCAACATCACTGCAAGCCTATTTTGACCTTTTTGGACTGTTTATATGAGGCCAGCTGTAGTTCTGATATTTCCAGGAACAGGAGAGAGACAGAAGGTAAAATGGCACTTCCTCTACTGGTGAGAAAAAGGACAGTATGACAGAGCCTCCTACAGACAGAAGCCTGCAGTGTCTGATGCTCGACTCTCATCTGAAGACAAAACCCCGTCCTGAACAGTAGAGTGCCTGTCAGGCTGGTGCTGAACCGGAGAGATGACTTCTAATAACATGCTCTGTCACACCGAGACAGACTTGAGGACTCATTTTTATAACCAATGGCACTCTAACAGTGTTTTAAAAAAAATCTTTTCTAGAGTTGCTCAAATATTCACAGCCTCTTTGATATTAAGGTTTGATGATGAGGCATGATTTGATTCAGCGAGTTTGGGGAGCCTAAAAAATGCCGCTGGAAAAACTGCGCCATCTGACAGCAGCTCTGGTTTGTGCCAGAGTGCTGTCGACAGACTAATAAGTGGCACATAATGATAATTAACACGCCAATTAGACATCTGCTGGATTTCCAAGGCTGTCTTGAGAATAATGTGTTTACAATTAGGAGGAGAGCTCAAATGAGCAAAGAGGCCACACATCATCCCCTTAATGGCAAACGTTCAACAGGACGACGGACTCGGGTGCGATGAGTCGGCCGGACGCCTGTGATTGTTTTGTAAGTGGAGGCCCGGGGAGCTTGTCATATCTGATTAAGTGGAGGGAGATGCAGGGGCCAAATGAGCTGGATGGAGCAGCAAGCACCAGGAGCGACACATTACCACTGGGTGTCACCACTGATCGCATCATATCATCACTCCCCTCCACCCTTGACAACTCAATCAATGGCCTAATTGACTGGGATCAGGGCTGCTGTCACAACAGGTTCCAGTGCTCAGGGAATAACCAGGCTGCAGCATCGATTTTTTCTGGGATTCAAAAATGGTTTATAGCTCAGAAGCAAGGCTGGAATTCAAGGGAAACTCTTCTTTTTACTACTAGTTTAACCACAAGATGGCAGAGTTGGACTATAAAAAAAATTGAAAAGGCTGCTCTTTCTTTTCCTGCTGTGTGTGTTTTTATCTGCCTTTGTTTTATCTCACATCATAAAGTTTTTACTAGTCTTCATCAATCTGTGGAGGGTGGTGATTATTTTAAAGCCTGTGGACTTAAATCAATAGTCCTATGTATCGACATCATGCCCGAAGAAAAGCAGCTGAGGATTTTTTTTTCTTCTCTCATTGTGGAGAAGCATCTCTTACCATAGTGTCTGGTTCAAATTCACTGAGATTGGATTACTGCTTGTCTGCCAAAACAACAGCTATTTCCCTTTAGTTCTTATGGAATCTAAATGCTAAAGTAATCCATATGGAATGTTGGGTTTAAAATGTACTGTATGTTATTAGAGCAAAGAGTCCACATGAAAACTTTGTATCTCCACTTTATCCGTTATGAAACAGAAATTAATGAATTAAATTAACTCAAATTCTATGTTCCTTATAGTGTTAAAAAAAAATTATTTGAACATCTACATGGCAACTTGGCAACTCCATCTGCTCAAGAAGACTGCACGATATGATCAAATGCTCCAGAACAGCCAATTTCCATCTCTAATTTTGATAATTTTCACACTTTGAGATTAGCTAAAATTCCGTTTTTGCAATGACTAATACAATCTTCTATCTCCTTGAGCTAACAAACCCTTTCAAAATGCTTTATAAAGTCCAAACTGCTGCGTCATCCAGAACAACATGGAACCTGGCGAGTCATTATCTTGGAGATACAAGATATTTTCACCTGACACCAGTGATATGGTTCAAGAAAATTACTGGCTGACGAAATGAGAGAGATGGGAATACTGGAACTTTCAATAAAAATGACCCTCTAAGATTACATACTAAGTCCACATTGCTAGAGACTGGCCAAGTGCAAACATGCACGCACGCAGGCAGGCAGGCAGGCAGGTAGACACGCAGGCAGGCAGCCAGGCAGGCAGGCAGGTAGACACGCGGGCAGGCAGCCAGGCAGGCAGGCAGGCAGGCAGGCAGGCAGGCAGGCAGGCAGGTAGACACGCAGGCAGGCAGCCAGGCAGGCAGGCAGGTAGACACGCAGGCAGGCAGGCAGGCAGGCAGGTAGACACGCAGGCAGGCAGGTAGACACGCAGGCAGGCAGGCAGGCAGGCACGCAGGCAGGCAGGCAGGCAGGCACGCACACACCCAGGCAGGCAGGCAGGCAGACAGGCAGGCACGCACACACGTACGCACACACCCAGGCAGGCAGGCAGGAACGCAGGAAGGCAGGTACGCACACACGCACACACACACACACACACACACACACACACACACACACAGATAACAGTTTGTTCAGTTATACTCCCTGATTTTGTCAAAGGTGGACTGACCCAGTGCGAGTTTTACAGTTAATTACTTTGTAGAAACATGTTCATCAATCAATAGGGCATTTATTTATGAAAGTTTACACTTCAGTAAATCATACTGTTTATTGGGGCTTGCTCGTTGCTAATAGTGCATGGAGAATCTGGCTCTGGTTGCAGACTACGCCCAAGTGAATGTGTTTCCAGCTCTCCTGTTGTGCGGGCGAAAAGGAGCCTGTATTTCCAGTTGGCGGCGAAACAGATATGCAGTATTTAAATGATTGAGCCTTTCCTGTGTCTGTGTGCATCCTCCTTGGAAGCTCAATGGGCAGAAATCTGCCAACAAAGTCACGTTCAAGGAAAACTCCCCTTCTGTCAGGTATTCTATCTGGGTATGCATATGTTTATCTCTTTATCAATGGCCAAAACACAGACACAAAGGCACACGCAGGCACACACACACACACACACACACACACACACACACACACACACACACACACACACACAACTCAACGTCTAAAAAGCCACAACATTTCAGTTTGTCTCTTTACTAGTTATCCAGTACATTTTCGAATGATGTTAAGACAATATTCATTTAAGTAAATGTTGTAAGACACAACATGGTCATACATAAAGAAAGAGAAAATGTGCTAAGGAAAACTGACAGTGCCTCTTTATCTGTAGACCAGCAACAATGGACAAGTTTGCTTTGCAGGGTTGCCAGGCTCCTCCAGGATTCAGGGATCATACTAAGCCTTCTTGGGAAAGCATATGCCAAAGGGCTCGGATGGGGACCAATATTCAAGCACCAGTCAGTGTGAGGATCAGTAAGTCTAAAGGTCGTGACACACCAACCAGACGGCCGACCGTCGGCAGAAAAGGCAGTTGGACTGATCAGTCTCCCTGAGTTGGTCAAAAAAGTGCGTCGGAACACACCAAAGCGACAAGACGTAATACGTCTCCATAACAGCAGGAGGCGCTAATCTGTATTGTCGCCCAAAAATGAAAACAGCTGATTGGACGAACGCGTCAAGTGGGTCTGGTTTCTCCGGAAATTCAAAGTCAGACTGTCATGGCAGCTTGTTCTGAATACAATCTCATATTTTACTAAAATAGTTCATCGAAACGTGTTTCTGAAAACATTTGAAGAGAGAAATAGGCCGTGCAGCTGCTGAATCTGTCTTCATTTCAGATCGACAAAGGTCAGTTTAAAAGATTTTCGTCAGATTTTGAGAGACTCTAGTCACGCCCATCCCGCTCCTTGTTTCCAGGTTAGCACTCTACCAATCAGATTGGTCATTTGAGTCCGACTGCCGGCAGTGCCCGCCTTCCGATTATGTCAAATCGGCCAAAATGAAGGCCGACGGCCCCTTGGACGGACAACGGCACGGAACACACCGAACAGACTCGAGTCACTGACCTCGCCAGACTGTCCGACGGCCGATTATCGGGTTAGTGTGTCACGACCTTAACTCGTCTCGGCAAGAGACGAGTCTTAGTTGGCCTAAGAATAATGCATTAGACTCTTATTAACATGTCAAAGGGATTATTAGTATGGTTAAGAGCAGTGACTTCACTAGTGCTGGCATTGTTTCAAACCGTACTGAAAAAAAGCCATTAAAGGAGAATTCCGGCCAATTTTTACGTTAATCTTGATCGCTATAGCTACGCGAGTACCTTCGATAGAAAAAAACCCCGACCCGAATCAGTGCAGGTAACACGGAGAAGCTGCAGCTACATGTACAAGCGTCCCCTGAGCTAAAACGGCAGTGGTCGGGGCAAGTTTTAGTGTGCCTTTGTGCCTCTTAACAGACACAAAATGCAATTAATATGTCTGTGCAACATGAATAGCTGTTAGCCGCTAGCTGCCGTCCGGTGAGTGTAATCAGACAGGCTTCTGTGATAATCATACCAATAACAATCCATGGAGCGGCGGTGGTGTGGCTATGTCCTCCAGAGGACAGGTCATGTCACGTCTTGAAGTTTATTCTCCCCTAAAAAAACAGTAGTGCGGTAGTAGCTGTTAGCTGCTAGCTGCCCTCCGGTGAGTGTGTACAGCCAGATAGCCGTTAGATGCTAGCTGCCGTCCGGTGAGTGTATTCAGCCAGGCTTCTGTGATAATCATCCCATTAACAATCCACGGAGCGCCCAGTGGTCTGGTGGATGTTCTGGATAGCATCGCGCTGTCTCCTGGGAATTCAGTTGTAGCAGGAAAAGGTAAACAGTAGTGTGTGAAGAGCGGAGTTGTTTATAAGGGAAGAAGCTTGGAGTAACGTAACTATGGAGAATATAGCAGATATACAACACACGGGAAAGCCTTTTGAGTTTGATGGTCGTCCTTATTTATTCAAACCCGAGTATACAGACAAAGAACTTTTGTTGGAAAGAACGAGACAGACAGAGGGGAAACAGGCAGATGAACTTGCTGTTCCAAGCACAAGCTAAAGCTAGCCTTCAGTAACTGGAGGACATAGCAACACCATCGCCGTTCTGTGGATTATTATTGGGATGATTATCACAAGAGCCTGGCTGAATACACTCACCGGACGGCAGCTAGCAGCTAACGGCTATCTGGCTGTACACACTCACCGGAGGGCAGCTAGCAGCTAAAAGCTACTACCGCACCACTGTTTATTTTAGGGGGGAATAAACTTCAAGACATGACATGACCTGTCCTCTGGAGGACATAGCCACACCACCGCCGCTCCGTGGATTGTTATTGGGATGATTATCACAGAAGCCTGTCTGAATACACTCACTGGACGGCAGCTAGCAGCTAACGGCTATCAGCTAGCAGGGCAAGCTAACTACCGGCAGGATCGATACAAGGACCAGGGTAGGTGAATTTAAACAATGTCTGATTTGAAAACGCATCTTGTTGACATGTAAGGGCCCTGTTCATGTGGCACAGACATATTAATTGCATTTTGTGTCTGTTAAGAGGCACAAAGGCACTCTAAAACTTGCCCCGACCACTGCCGTTTTAGCTCAGGGGACGCTTGTACATGTAGCTGCAGCTTCTCCGCGTTACGATTCGGGTCGGGGTTTTTTCTATCGAAAGTACTCGCGTAGCTATAGCGATCAAGATTAATGTAAAAATTGGCCGGAATTCTCCTTTAAGCAAATCTCTTGATTTACCTTTGACCTACTCCTGAATGAACAAGCTTCACGTACTGACTGTCTGAAAGAATGAGAGCGAGGAGGCTAATAGCTGGCCTCATACTCAGTGGCAGCGTTAGATAGAGATACACAAAGACCTCGGTGTCAAGCTCCTCCATACTAAGAAGCAGAATGCCCCCTGCACCTGGTTAGGATAGCCCTCAAATGTTTCCATTTGAAGGCGTTCAAGGAAATACAGAAGGGACTACATCTCCCAGCAGGCCTACGAGCAAATTGCCCTTTTAACCTAGTACTCAATAAAATAATGCATCCATGGATATTCCATGTGGGTAAATCTGAGCACTTGGTCAGAGAAGGAGGAGAAAAAGGAAATTCCAAAAGAAGAAAATAAAACATAAACGATGTATATTTAACAATGAACACTTTGATGAGATGAGCATAGGACATATGCGTTGATTTAATCTTTTTTTTATCAGAGTTAAAGGACTTTGATTAAAGAAGTTCATTAAAATTGAAAGTTTTTACATCATTACCTTAAGACCTACTGTAAATGCATAATACATGTATGATACAGTAATTACATGATTAGAATAACTATAGTATTACTATACTAAAATGGGGATGGGAAATTGTATTATTGTATGATATTGTACCAGAGGCTGGGCAGGTAATGCAAGGGTAATTAAAGGTGCAGTAGGTAAGACTTATAAAACTAACTTTCTGTCATATTTGCTGAAACTGAACCTATGTTCCAGTAGAACTACATGAAGCAGGTCATTTTAAAAAAAAAAAATCTGGCTCCTCTGGCTCCACCTACAGCCTGTAGTGGGATTTGCAAAAATCCACCGCTCCCTGTTCAGATGCACCAGTCAGGGCCAGGGGGGGTGTCTAACTGCGTGTCAATCACTGCTCATGCACACACATTCATTCTCCCTTGTGGGGGGACGGGCTTAGAAGACTGTTTTGGGATTTAGCGGAAAGGGGTATTGAGAAGTTGTTGATGTTCAAATTTTTTGGCTAAGTCCTGGATCTTCACAATCCTACCTACAGCACCTTTAAGGGTTCAGTTGCCGGCACGTGTTGTACCATTGGCTGTTTAAATCTAATGTTTGAACACCACAAGTTGTTACTGTTGGGAACTATTTCTTGGGCGGGACAAGTGACCTCCTTGAGACTGTGCTGGTTGCCTGGCACCCTCACAGGAATTTATGCGCATCAGTTTGTATATAGATTATATAAGTGTGATGCAATGTGTGACGGTGTCAGCTTTAGACAACACATTATCATTTTTAGATATCTTATCATTGCTATTAACCCCGGCTTCCAGTCTGTGTGCTCCAGCTTCATACTTAACAGAGACATAAGACTGGTATAGATCTTCAGATCTATCTCATCTCTCAGCAAGAAAGTGAAAAAGTAAAGAGATATCTCACTAGACAGACTATAAGCCTCTATTAAATATTACAGAAATACATTAATCAAACTAGAGCTAAATGTAAAATAATATAAAGAATTATAAACTCTAGACTCAATTAACTGACTAATATAGGAGTATGTTAAGGATTAATGGTTGAAGGTCTATCTGCTGTAGCCGGCTGCCTCCCTGTTTCCACGGCAGCACGAAGCGGCAGATGTGTGTAACAGCACAGCAGCCTGCTTTCACATTCATAGAAATCCTAGCCATTAATTCCAAGGAATGGAGGTGAGGTCCAATGCTGATGAAATATATGAGAGGAGCAGAAGAAATTTAAAAATATTTTAAGTCAACAGACAGCCCCTCCACTCCATTCTGTCTTGGCTGGTTTGGTGAGGTGTAGCGAGGTGATAGAGAGAGTGGGCTTTTTTTTTTTTGCCTGTAAGTCCCCTGCATCTCAATCAGACTATGAAAACATCAGTCTGACTGAGGCTGAGAGGGAAGAGAGAGGGAGGCTGTTTGGCTGCCTGGTGAAGTCAAAAAAGAAAATCCATGACTGCTGCAAACAAAGCTGAGCTAAGGCATTTCCATTCTGCAGATATATTTGTCTGGCTCCTAAATTTCCTTACGGTACATTGCAAAATGTGTGTCATACAAGCGTTGTTGGAGCTTGTTGGAGCGAGAACATAAATGATTCACTGGCTCGCTGACTCCGAAGGGCCGCTGCAGGAGAGATGCTCAATATGCAGTGCCGGTCGCGCCAGTTGGCAGCAGGGCGCCGTCACTTGGCACAGCTCACAGCCTTTGTAGGTACTGACATCTTCAACAGGATTGTAACATCCCATATGCCCCCATTCTTCCAACCCCCACTCCTGAATCCAGACAACCATCCTCACCGGAGCCTGAAATAAGACTGGGGCTCATACATACTGCGCTCTATCTCCTCTCAACATCTCATTATGCTCCCCGCTGCAAAGAACAGGGCTTTTCACTGCTACATATAAGCTTCGGAAAATAATCAGGCAGCAGCTAAGGCACCTTTCAATCACACAAGTGCAATAAAAAACAGTCACTTGTGAATTAAATGTCACAGCAGAAGCACCTTTGTTTTACCTCTGCTCAGATTTCAATTCCCTCCTCCTCTTCTTCTTTTTCTGCATCATCTTCATTAGCTGTCGCTGTTGGGTGCGCTGCAGCAGCGCAGGCAGCAGCTGTGGCATGTGTTCATCGTTGCCTCCGTGAAGATCATACGCCTTCGAATCACTGTCTAGACTCTGTACACAGATACACATCAGGGTGTTATGAGTAACTTCACAGGCAGTGACAGGTGAAATCCCTTTAAACCCCAGATTATGTTATCTGTGAGGAGATAATGTTGAACACTCCTCCTGTGTTTTTTACGAAACAGTCTCCTCGTGTGTCAGTCTGTGAATGCTGCTCTTTCAAACAGTCTCTGTCTCAGCACTTGGTGGTAGTCTCCTGCATTATTCACTCTTTCACAATAAAGCAGTCACTGAATATTTGTCAGCAAGATCAAGTTGATGCCCTGATCGTGACTGCAAACACTAGAGTTGTATTGTAGTGACACTTTGAGATAGATTTGCAGCTTTTGGGGGTGTTGTTAGCATTTAATTTGGCAGCCGCAAAAGCAGCAGCAGCAACAACAGAGGTGCGGATGCAAATGTACCCCAGCAGCACAAGTTGGAAAAAGAGGTGAAAGTAATGCTTTCAGCACGTCATTATCTTATATACCTTGAACACTCAACGGCAAAGCTGTCAAATTGTGTACTTTAGCGCTAAGTAATGTTGTTGATGTGACAGAGTAGATTTCAGAGGAACAGTTTGACCTCGGAGTGAATTCCTTCTTCTCATCTGTGATATTTAAAATCCAAGGGAAAAAATGATCCCAAGCCCAGGGTCGTCCAAGTGAATGAGTTCACGTTAGCCTATCCCCAGCTCCCTGGATCGCTCATTAGGAGCTTGGCTGAGCACTCAAGGTTTTGTTTGGATTGCTTCCAAATGGAAACACACATTTGGAGTCGTGCCAAGCTGTCAGCCTCGTGCATGATTTGCAGGGTGAATGATTGCTGGCTCCTCGGATAGAGCGATCCCAGGGCCTGTCAGTGAAACAAACTTTGTGTCCAAATGAGTAAAGCACTAATCACTCAGAGCAGCGTGTTCCTACTCAAACACTCATTCAAATTTGACACAAAACAACAGCTGAACATGAGGGTTCTCAGATATTTTGTTAAATCTCCATCTTCCTTGCTTTCAACATTCTATAGACAGGTTTCCTGTTTACAACAGAGTAGGTATGAGCAGCAGAGGGTTATAAAAAACCCTGCCACAATAACACGATAGCATGATTTAGAAATAAAGGAACTTCCTAGAAACAAGTAAAATTACTGTTAAGGTAAATGTGTAAGGTAAATGTGTCATCTGGGCATTCCCAAACCTTTTACTATGCCCAATACTTTAATATGCATCTGTTTGTGCTTTTAGTTTTCCTGAAAATGTACAATCTTGACGACATGACTACTTCTGAACGTCAGCAAGACTAAGGCGCTGATAGTGGACTTTGTGAAGAAGCAGGGAAGGAACTACGTCCTCCTTAATATCAACAGGTCCTTGGTGGAGAGGCTGGACAGCTTCAAGCACCTTGTCTAGTCTATATCCACAACGTTCCACTTCTGGGATTGCTCCATTGCCGCCGTAAATTCTGCCGGATGTCCCTCTTTTTCGGCCGGATGTCCGTTACCTTCCGCTTTCTCTGTGTTGGAATTTTTTAACTCCGGTGGATTTATGAGGACTATGGTTAACTGCTCCTCAGATCTTTGCAGGGTAAATCCAGACTGCTAGCTGGACTACCTGTCCAATTGCTTAGCGTCGCCCATGACGATTGTGATTGGTTTAAAGAAATGCCAATAAACCAGAACACTTTTTTCTCCCATCCCGGAATGCTGTGTGGACTAGCCAGACCCTCCTCCGCATCCCTGTGGAGGAAGGTCTAGCGGAGGAAGGTCTAGCAGAGGAGGGTCTAGCAAGGGTCAGACCTGGACGTTGCATACTGACTCAGTGGTGAGAAAGGCAAGGCAGAGGCCATTTCAACTCAAATGCCTGAGGAAATTCCAGGTATCCCTCTCAAATAGTGAGGATGTTCTACTCCTGCATCATTAAGAGCGTCCTGACGGGGAACATCACTTCCTTGTAAGGAAACAGCACCGAACATGACCACAAGGCCCTGCAGAGAGAGGTCCGATCGGCTGAAGTTAATAGGCGGTGCCCTACCCTGCCTAAAGGATATTTACACCAAGCGTTACAAGAAAAGGGCTAGGAGAATCATTAAAGATGGAAACCACCAGGCTAACAGCCTTTTCTCCCTGTTGAGGTCGGGAAGAAGGTACCGGATACACCAGGCCAGCAGTGAGAGGCCCAGGATCCCCGTCCCCAATCATACACATTTATTTATTACTATTTCATTTAAAACTCTTTGTAATGCACAGATTAAATAAACGGTCGGGGGTTACATTTCTCTGGAATTTCTTTTTATGAAGATAAATTATTGAGAATGCAATTTCGATCAAAAAGCCATCAGTTTGCACCTTTATCAGCTATCACAAGTCACAAGTCCCACACTGAAACCTTCAATACACATCAAACTCATTACCAAAGCATTCATCTTGCATCTCGCCAGACCTTCCTCAACAGCGCTGTCGAGGAGGGTCTGGGATGGTAGAAAAACGTGCTCTGGTTTATTGGCATTTCTTTAGACCAATCACAATCATGTTGGGCGGCGCTAAGCGCCGGACAGAACAAAATAGCCTCGGGAAGGAACTTTTTTTTTCGTGGAACATGTGTACGTTCAAAGGTTGTTTTAGTCGTGCAACAAAAAAATCCAGATTCGATCGATAGCTAGCTGGCTGTCTCGATTTGCAGAGATCCCTGCAGAAATCTGAGGAGCAGTTAACCATAGTCCTCATAAATTGACCGGAGTTTAGAACGCCAACACAAATACAACAGAAGGTGACGGACATCCGGCCGAAATGAGTGACATCCGGCGGCACCTGAACAATCCCGGAAATGAAACGTCGTCCATATAGACAGCCAAAGCATTGATAAAAGACGCCGATAAACGTTTAAACGATAAAAGTCCAGGGCTCGGACCAGATCGCTACATGCTAATTTGGTAGGAGTCTACGTATGACCCTTTTGGTAGGAAGAAAAATGGTGTCAACATGTGGAAAAGATGTTTGGTGTTCCACCAACTATTTTCTGCTTTATCCACACTTTTATTTGAATAAGGAGTCTACTTAGGTTCCATTCCTTTATCCTGGCTCCACTTAATCCCCCCCCTTTCCCACTGACTTCACTGGGCTGTGCAACCGCAGTTATTAGGAGCACAGATTAAATGGATGGCGCATCCCACGCAGTTTGGTCCTATTAATAATTAAGCAGGGAGAATATTATACAGTTCACATACTGAAAACATGGAGTTCAGTGAGTAGGTCAAGAATGATTACACACTGCAGGCTGACAGGCAGCGAGAAACCATTTGTTCAGCGGTAATTAGCCTAAACGATAAAGTAATGCTTCCCCATTAAGGGAGAGAAGACAGCGCATTCAGGAGGAGACTAACTGCAGATTAGCCACAACAACACAGACAGCAGCGCAGATCAAGGATTTATTCACATTATATTATATTATTATTCGGTTTGTTACTCTTGAGGCTGAAAAACAACGCAATTGAGCCGATAAAGAAACTACACTCAAAACCAAATAAAACCTGCGGCAGCCATGTCACTCCTAAATGGTGTCAGAAAGCAGCGAGAGCAGGCCCTGAGGGCGAGCTGTGACAGATATCAGAGGCTGAGTTTCTGACCTCCGCGTGAAGCTGCTTTACAAGCCTCTCAAGGCTCTGAGGTTCATCAATAATTGAATGCACCCGTCAGTCATGTTAACACTGTTAAGTGGGCTCATTATATACCTCTAAAGTGCACACACACACACACACACACACACACACACACACACACACACACACACATTCAACATGTATGCTCAGACTCAAAGATAATTTAGCAAGTCAAGAAAGCTGCAGTTTGTCGTGAAACTATTGTAAGTATACGACTGTGAAAATATGTAGTCGTATACTTACAATAGTATACGACTGTATAGACTACACACTCAAAAGTTGAGCACGTGGCAGCATGGTGACCCAATGGTTAGCACTGTGACCTCACAGCAAGAAGGGTCGTTCCAGGCCTTTTTGTGTGGAGTTTGTATGTTCTCCCCATGTTTGCGTGGTTCTCCAGTCAGTGCCCTTGATCAAGGCACTGGCTCAGATCTGGAGTTGGTCCCCGGGCGCTGGCTGCCCACTGCTCCCTTGAGGGTTGGGTTAAATGCAGAGAATGAATTTCGCTACGTGTATGTGACAATAAAGTACCTTTACGTGACGTTAAAACTCTCTCTCGGGCTGAAGCTATGATACCGGTTGTGTTTCGTACCGGGATGTACTCACACGTGACACAAGCAACAGGTCTTGCTAGTTCTTGTGCTTCCCGACTGATAAAAAAGACCAGGAGTCATTGGATAAAACACATCAGGTAAGATTACATTTGTGCCTGGAACATGGCTAAGTTACCTGGCTAGCTAGCAAGCAAGGTAAGGACGTGTATTGTGTGAAACGAGAGATGTAACGTTAGCCTAGTTCACTAAGCGGTTTCACATAAAACTAAATGACAAACCTACATCATACTGTGACTTTCTTGACTTGAAAAATTATCTTTTAAATTGAAATGAATTTGGAACAAAGAAAAAATCCTGCATTCTGCTCTTGCCGTAGAATCACATTCTGGACCTTTAGCAAGAGTCAAGAGTCTTGATGAAGGGTGGCCAGGTTGGCTCAGTGGGTAGAGCAGGCGCACATATACTGAGAGGTTTATGCCTCGACGCAGACTGCCATTTTGTTGCTTTAGGCAGAAGGTTCTCATGTCCAGCTACATTTAGCAAATAATGTAAAGCTTTTGGCACAAGTTAAGTACTGTAAAACAGATTAAAGGCCACAGCTTCTCAGTCTCACAGATACTGTATGAAGGTCCAGAGGGACAGAAACGTTAAATTTCTTTAATAAATGGTGATGCTACAGCAAGAGCAGAGTGTGGGATTTTTCCTTTGTTGTTCCAAGTGTGTGCTATTTTCCAATGCACCTGCACATAAGAATTGCTGGATGTGTGAATTGTTTCTTCAAAACATTGAAATTAATGGAAATTATCTTTCAAACGGAATCAAAAATCTATTTTTCTCTCGCCTGACTACCATACATATTTTGTCCTCCAAATAAGGTCCCATTGGGGAAACTGGAAGGGGAAGGACTTCGCCTCTCTACAATATATGGCCCATTCAAAATGAAGGGGATTTAAAGTTAAATATTCCAAGACGGCATTGGATTGTCTAAATTCTGTATAGCTTTTGGCACAAAATGGAAAAAGAAAATATGCAGCAGCTGTAAACGGAAAAATAAAAAGTCCTCCCACAGACCGGCTGGAAGAAAAGAGGTAAAGTTCTTCAACAGAGATTTACTGTTCCACTTTATGAGCACTGAGGCTGCTGCTCAATAAACCCTTTATCATTGTACTTTTATTGGGAGATTTGATCTGAGCAGACAGATGGGGGTCAGCGTTGAAATTCCGTCTGACTTCACTGCGGAAACCTACATTGATCATGTCTGTGTGACGACGCTCGCTCATGTGGTGAGTAATCGTGGTGCTTCCCCGTAGATTTGTGAGCTCCCACAGCTGGTGCCTGAGCTCCAGTGGGTTGGGGTGTGCCACGGAGTCGGATTTAGACATCTTCAACGGCTTTGTCATAATCACGTCAATAGGAATACGGCACAGAGCTCTTTCAGTCAGATGTCTGGCCAAAAAATACACAACTCTGAAATGAACCATCATTATCGCTATAGCCACAACTACACAGCACTGTTGGCAAAGAGAAATTCAGTCCCTTGGAGTGGAGGTCGATGTCATATTGATTGATAGGCACCAAATAAGTGGTTTGCTCCATTGTTTACTGCTGTAAAAGGTTAAATAAGGACTGAGTGCTGAGGTTTATGTTTCACAGTATGCTTTAAAAAACTCTTGCAATTGGTTTTTCAGCACAGATTGTACAGTTTGAGCTGACAAATATCAAATAACAATCTTTTGAGACAGCCTCGTCTATTACAATACTTGTTGGAGGGCCTACTGTATCTATTAGGGCTGGGATGCTTTTGTCCTGATCCGATTCTTTCACGATACATGGCTGCCGATTCGATTTGTATCACGATTTCTAGAAGAAGTATTGCGATTCGATAGTATTGAGGATTGCGATTTCCTTCTTTAACAAAAACAAAAGTTGAATAATACACTTCTAGAGACAATATATCATGAGACATTTCTAAAAACTAATTGTTTTCTGAGAAGAATGCGCATCACATGTCAGTCAGTCAGTCTGACATTTATTTCATTTGTAAAGAAGAACATTACATGGCATTTTCTGCTTTCGTTCTGTTTTGCTGGAAATGGACATGATGTAGTCGCCGTAGGTGGTACCGTATAAACACTTTATTATTAAGGTCAATCACTGGTTTAAAAAAGAAGGGAAAAAAATCACGATTCTAGGGAAAAGAATAGATTCTAAAATCGTTAAAAAATCACAATACATACGATTATTTAGATTTTTTTTCCACCCCTAGTATCTATCATATTGAATGGAATACAACCGAAATTCATCTTTGTGACACAGTCCTGTTAAATCACTGCTGGTCCATATTGACTTTCAGAATGCGAACTTGGATAGTTGTTTTCTAGTGATTGTGTAGAAGCTCTGAACCAAAATATAGGTCAGATTGTGTGGAAACACACAGGATATGACCACGATGTACAGTACAAAGCTGAGTTGAAAGTAACAAGCTGCGGTCTTCTGCAAGGCGTCATTTGAAATGATGCAATGCGCCCTCATCAGTGGTGGAAGTACTAATACCCCACTGTAAAAGTTCTCTGTTCAAAGTAAAAGTCCTGCATTGAACTTATACCTACATTGTGTAATTTCTTGAGTTGATTCTTAGCAAAAAACCCTTTGTACTTTCACAAATATGTGCTCATTCATGTGTAATTACTTCTACCAACTAATCAAAGTATTCTCGTAAGTGTAGAATCTACCATTCAGAATCATTCAGAATCAAGCAGAATACATACGAGCGAGTCGCTCGAATTGAGGCAGCCATGTTGCGCCTCCATCTTTAAAATACATTAGCCAAAGAGGGACATACTTCCGCCTTTTGCGCTTTTACACTCAGTGGCACCATGACAAATGCCAGCCGGGAGATTACTCGCGACTCACTGTCGGCAGATTTGAAAGCCTGTTGAAGATGGAGGGTCACACCTATTCTCGAGGACATGTAACGGAATATAGCAGCAGGAGATGTTCTACCAGCAAGTCAACTTGTATGCAGAAAGAAAAAAATGATTGGCCTACCACAGTTGTGAAGAACAGTTTTGATTGGCCAACCTGTCTTGGCCCTGGCCCAACTTCAAACCTAGTTATAACAACATACCTCAAATACAAACACATAGCCCATTGTGTTGGACTACACGACCAAATAACATTAGCTAGGTTATCATAATCGTACATTATCCACTCATTCTTAACCAACATATTCCACAAAAGCACATATTCACTTAAAACAAATCATAGCTGCATTTACTTTGAAACCAGCAAGAAGAAGTTTATGCACAAACATAGTAATTGATTCAGAAATCAGCTGATGCAACCCAATCTTTTATACTTAAAGTGGCTATATGTAACTTTCAGTTTGTGTCGATTCTAGCGGCCGCTTTGGACAAAAGTGGTAGTGTTCTTACCACACCTGCTGTCGTAACGCCGCCTTCACATTGGCACAGTAGATACGGCTGCAAAACAACCAGAAGTCATTAATTTCCTATGAAGATTCGCAGACCGATGTTATGGGAGGTCATATAGTTGCAATGACTGTTTTGCTCAGACAACACAGAAAATCATTCATTTACAATAAGGGAATAGTTACAGATGCATTATTGCATTTCAAGTGTAGCATACAGTAACTTAGCCTACTTTGGATGTCTCATAAGCTAAACCTGGTATCACTGTCACTGTGTCACGAGCCAAAGCATTAGGAGTTTGTTGAAGCATACAACGTAATAATAACTTTTAGATTAATACAGCGCATTTTATGAAACCCAAGGACGCTTTACACAAGTAACGTTACAGGAGGAAAAGGGAAAAGAAAATAGTAGGCCAACACAAACACAGTAAAGTAAGTAGAGTAGAGTAAAGGGGAAACCTCTGCGCTAAATGGAAGGGGGGGTGTAATTTAATGTCGGCTACTGACGTGCAACCACATTGCACATTGTAAAATTATTTTATGAATTAAATAGACATATATTACATACCTGAGGGCCAATTCGGGGTCGGTTTTGAATCATTTACAATAGCCCGACCGAAGTTGACTCACGTTATCGCCGCTGTCTTTCCCTTTTAGATTTTAGTTGTCCTTTGTTTAATTTCCTTCTTTCATGTGATGGCCCTGCCTCAGTATCAGCCATAACTACAACAGATAACTTCTAAAATAATATTGAAATACAATTAGGCATATATAAAGACCTGGCTCAAAAGGCTGGATACTAAAACTGGCTTTTTCGGTGTAACAAAGAAATCTGTGACCCATCAGAATGTGTGACTGTAGCACCATCTACCTGCCACAAATCATTCTGTGACTTCGCGGGAAAAATTGAACACGGGCAGAGGCCTTACTAAAAACTATATAAAAATGGTGTCCATTTCACTGTTAGTCTCGTTTGCTGTTACAGGTCATTTAAGACCATTGTATGAAAAATGACTCAGCAACATTCTTCAGAAACATTAAAAAGTCACGTATAGTCACTTTAAGCAAACTAAGTCATTGTATTGTATTGTTTTGTTTTTTTATCATAACTTCTTTAAAAAAAAAAAATTTAAAAAGCACCACAGGCACACACACATTCAGATGTGGGTATTAGAACAAAAATCTAATTTGATACAGCCTTTTTTAGTTCTCATCTACAACAATATATTTTCTGTTCTTGGCACTCGTTGAAACAGCAAGAAGTCCTAGAGCTGTTGAAAAAATGGAAAGTTTGAACATGTAAAGTTCCATGACAACTGAGAAAACAGTGATGAATAACGTGTGATATGGTCAAAACTTCTGCCGAGTAAATGGAAATTTGTCAACTGTACCTCATATTTTATACATATTTTATTTACCCACGTTATATTGCATGTGTGCTGAATGTGCAATGTTTGCATCTTTGACTCCTAGAAAAACAGAACATTTTCACAAGTCAATTGGTTATAAAACTAGAGATAACTTTTTCTTTCATGGAGCCCAACATCATGCTTCTGGAAATGATGTTTAATCTGTGTGATTTGGGGTTTTACACATTTATGCATCTTTTACTTCATTTGAGTTTAGTAGATTTTCCGGTTACACTTTACTTGAAGGTATCTACATAAGAGTGACATGACACTGTCATGAACGTGCCATAAACATTATGAACAAATCATAAATGTTTATGACATAACGCTTCTGTCAGTAAGTGTCATTAGGTTTTTGTCATGACAAGTTAGGGTTATGGTTAGGGTTAGAGTTAGGGTTAGGTTTGGGTTTTTGCATGTGTTCTTGTGCCCGTGCCCCATCTGGGGCGTTGCGAGGGGCACGGGCACAAGAGGGTTAGTGAGTCGGTCCCCAAGGCAGTGGCAGGGGTTAGGTTTGGGTTAGCAAAGGGCAGCAGGTCGGATTCGAACCCTGCGCCGCTGCAGGACTCAGCCAACATGGGGCGAACACTCTTACTGGGTGACCCCCCGAGTTAGGGTTAGGGTTAGGGTTAGGGTTCATGTGTTCATGTCACTCTTATGTAGATACCTTCAAGTAAAGTGTAACCGATTTTCCTCTGTAAAGCACAAATGTAGACTTGCAAAACATGTTTTTTTTCTTTTTCTTCTATTTTCTACAAGATCAGCCTGATACTGTACAGAGAAAGGAGTGTAGTAAATAAGATCTGGATTTAATGACTCACTTGAATTTGCCTCTTGATGACTATTGCTCAATGGTGAAAAATAAACTTCAGTGATCTGAAGTTAGTAATGATAACACAGCACTATTTTAACTGCCTATCTTCCTCAGTGCTCGAGTCTGTGGTATGGAACTATGGCTCACTTCACCTTCTGCTTCACACATTGCCAGTGTTCTGCATCTTGATTTCCTCTTTGCATAAAAGTTGTGGTTTTTTTATCTGCAGATGTTCAACCCTTCCACAACATATGGATCTAGTCATGGTATGGGGGTTTGGCCTGGCAGAGGGCTCGACTCTAACGGAAGACACCCATCTGGTTGGACCTTGACCCAAATAGAAACGATCCCAGAGAAGCTTTTGTCTGCTGCTCCCTTTGAATCGAGGCGGAGAACGAAAGGAAGTGAGGTTCAGTTTTGGTGAGAGCCACCAAGATTGACGCCTACATTTCACCCTCCTCCTTATTCTTATACCACAGACTCAGCAGGTACAGTCTAAGGATCAGGGCTCAAGGATACCTTGGGACAAAGAGCCAGAGGTGGAAAGCATACCAAAATATCCAGCTTAGGCTGAGGAACTGCTACTTTAATGATATTTTTACTCAATTTACTGCCATTGTAAAAGTTGAGTATAAGCAACAAGTAGCTCCTTAAGCCCTGAATTTTAATAAGGTGGTGAATAGTTTTACACAGAAACTGGTGAGAAAGAAAGAATCACTTTTTTAAGGGTAAGACAGGACCAGGAAGTTCCGACATGCCAATGTTGTTAATATCCTGAATGAAGAAGCTGTGCTCTTAAGCTGTGAATGCAAAAGCAGGAATTTCATATAAGATAATGTTGCTTCTTTTTCCTTTTCTTCTTCTTGCTAATGGTACTTATATGAAGGAAGCTTCTGTAGGCCTACTCTCAACCCATGCTGCCCATTGATGGTCAGGGACACAGACACAGTTCTTTGGTCACTACATGCAAGAGCGAACTATGTGTAGGCTGGGTTAGCATTATTAATTTCAACAGTAATTTATACTTTTTATTAATTGATGAAATAACAATGTTACACTTGTTTGTTTGTTAGAACACACTACACACAGGCCTCAAATACACACACACACATGCTCAGGTCCTATACATGCACAAATGGAGAGATGTCAGAGTGAGTGGGCTGTGTCTGCTGGACAGGCGCCCTGAGTGGTTGGGGGAGGGGGCTGCATTGCTCAAGAGCACCTTGGCAGTGCCCAGGAGGTGAACTGGCATCCCTCCGGTTCCCAACCCAACTTCCTACGGGCTGAGCTACAGCCACCCCCACTGCTACTTAGAGCTGTAATCGGGCCTTAAAAGATAGACATTTATACATTTTTTTACATAATTTATTCATGACTAACGTAGGCTATACCAGCCTCCGTTTCACTTCCTCAGCATCCATTTCCGCGCTAATCAAAACGCATCACCTGACCGCTCATTTACCGCATAACCCGGAGCGCAAGCCCGAGCCCGTGTAAAATGATAGAAATGAACTGCTACTGCTACTAGCTGCTGTTTCTTGCTGCAATTCCGTGTGTCATGTTAGCTTGCTGGAGCAGATCGATGTCTATCAGTGTGAGGCGAATGTAGCAGAGGCCACAATTTCCTGACTTTAAGATACCACACATCTATAATGCAACTCATTAGACCTTCCCCATCTGGTAAATGCCAAGTCTTTCAAACTCCATGCCCTACGTTTGTATTGCATGATATTAAGTTTGTGCCCAGGACTTATTCATATACTGCAAGGGTCAAGATGTAAAATGTGTTCCAAAATGAGATGTCAACCACTTGAAGACACTAAGACCTCTTCTCATTCATTATTTATTTAAAGAAAAGTTCTTCGATTAATTATTCATCAAAATCGCTTATTTTAAAATATTGATTGATGAAAATCAAAAGGGAAAAAAAAATGTCAAGCTTGATACATAACGTTTTGGAATAAAAAAAAAAAAAGGTAAGCCACCAGAGCAAAAGGGACATTTGGTATTAATGAATGTATTAATAAATTAACCAAAAGAAAATGGAATAGCAACACTCCCTGTGAAAGTAAACTTGCACGAAACATTGTTTTATCATTTATTCAAGTTTTGATTACTGATACTCTGCTCATTCTGCTCCTCTGTAAACAGAAGACTACTGTTGTATGAAATAATCATGGTGTATGGTAAAGACTTAAAAAATAGGTCCCACGGATGTCATGTGCTCTACATAATGTATATTCTATATTGAGTTGTCAGATGATGTACACATGGCATATTATATCATACTCTACTTTCTCCACAGAGACGCTCTAGACGCACCCTAACGGCAGCAAATGTAATTTGCAGCCATGCAGGGTCAGTCTAGCAACTCTCTGTTGGCTTGCGAGCTGGAAAAGCCAAACTCTAGCCGGGCCAATCACATCGTGTATAGAGTCGGTGGGCGGGCTTAACATAATGACGGCAGCGTTACGACGGTTCCGCGTGAATTCCCTGCTACTTGAAAACAAAGAAGATGGCTGCTGCTGCTGGGGAACAGCGGTCTTTCGAATCGGCTTTAGCCGCGACTCTGGAAGACTTGGAGTTAAGATTTTCTTTGAGAAAAGAACAAAGAACGGCACTGAAGTCATTCTTAAAAAAAAAGAAGATGTGTTCGGAGTTTTGCCGACTGGATACAACAAAAGTTTAATCTATCAACTAGCGTTGCTCTGCCTGGTTGTAGCGCTATCCTATTGCGTGCAGAGGGAATTTGAAAGACAACTGTTTATCCCGCCCCTCGGATTGAGCCCTGCCAATGGTGAGTTCCCCGACCCAACATCTGGATGTGGGTCTGGCTTGTCAGGCTACAATCATGGTCTTGTTCTGAGGAACCTATAGCCTATTTGATGCATTTTCTGTCTCCCTGGTCAGAAAGACATTCTCCCTATCAGTGCTGTGTATTATTTTATACTTGTTTGAGTGTTTTCATTTCACAACATCCCTTGAATGTCCACATAACAAAAGTGAATCTGCTTTTATAACAAATGAGACTAATGTCAAGTCAATTTATTCATAGAGCACATTTAAAACCAACCTAGGCTAAACAAAGTGCTGTACAAAGGTATATTATGTTATAAAAACAAAGGAAGACAATAAAAATAGACTAAGACGAGACTTAAAGATCTCGGCAGTAGAGGAGGACCTAATATGAATGGGAAGTTTGTTCCAGAGTCTCAGGGCCACAACAGAGAAGGCACGATCACCCTTTGTTTTCATCCGAGACTGTGGAATAGCTAAAAGGAACTGATTAGATGATCTTAGGTTCCTGGAGGAGTGATGTAGGGTCAGGAGATCAGCAATATATAAAGGGGCCAATCCATGGAATGCCTTAAACACAAGTAACATTACCTTAAAATCGATTCTATATTTGACCGGTAACCAGTGAAGAGAAGCCAGTATCGGGGAGATATGATCCCTCCTTCTGGTTCCACTCAACAATCTAGCAGCCGCATCCTGGACAAGCTGCAGGCGTAATAAAGATGATTGGCAAATCCCAGAATACAAGGAATCACATTAGTCAATACGAGACGAAATAAGAGCATGAATAACAGTCTCCAAGTCCTTACGACAGAGGAAGGATTTTAGTTTAGCAATAGTCCTGAGATGAAAAAAGCTACATTTGACAACAGAACTAATTTGTTTGTCAAAGATGAAAACTAGATTTCTGGCAAAAGGGCGCACACTTGAGGCTAAAGTCCCCAAATTTTTCAAAAGTCCATCAACTGAATTTGGGGGGCCAAACAACAAGAATTCTGTCTTACTCTCATTAAATTGGAGAAAGTTGTTAGCCATCCAGCATTTAATGTCTTTCAGGCAGTGAAAAAGGTACTTTAAAGAGTTGGTATCACCTGCTTTTAGAGGCAGGTACAGCTGTGTGTCATCAGCATAACAGTGATAAGATATGTTATGTTTGTGAAGAATGGAGCCCAATGGGAGCATGTACAAAGAGAATAAAATTGGCCCTAAATTGGCCAGTATCCACTTTTTTTGTGCAAATCTGTATAAATTATCAGTGGTGACATGAGGAATGCAGCCATTGCTTAAAACTTAAAGATGGCGCATTAGTGGGCTGCTAACCAGCCCCTGGAGGATGACATGATTGAAAGCTGTTGTCAATATAAGGGCTCCCTAATGTCATGTGTCACTGCACTGTGGATGCTTCCTCTACTATGAACACACACTCCTCAGCACTTCTCAATCAATAGTCTGCTGTCTCAGATCCATACACACTTCCTGTTATTCGACAGTGTAGAAAGCAACTGAAGATCTGAATCTTGCATGTGTCTGTAAATACATGTGTATATGTTGATGAATAGCATTAATAAAGGACACAAAGCAGCCAGAACATAAGATAACTTTAACAATTTTATTTGTGAAAAACTACAAGCAAAATTCATAAATAGACGTTTCTATTTGAAGCGGAGGAGAAATGATCAGGTTAGCCTATAAGCGCAAAGTCGTGCACATGCCAGAAACATGTATTATTTTAACATTATAAGCTAGACAAGAAGCTGTGATCCGCTGAAAATGCTGCGTACATTTCCACACCAGGAACATAATGTGACCATTTCACAAGGGGAAACAATGACACATCAGCTATAAGTTAAAATAAAATTAAAAATAAAATTTTAAAAAAATGGATTAAAACAGAAAATGGATTATTGTAATGTCCCTAACACTTTTTTTTTTTTACTTTTTTCTTTTTTAAACCGAGCAATAACTTCAAAAGCATTGTACAAGACATTGTTATAGGAAGAAATGAGTTTGTATAATACACTTAATTGGAAATTCACGATTAAGGTTATACAGTCAGTAAACAAGCCTTCTATATTTGGGTCTCTGACAAACAAAGCTAAAAAATGTAACCATCTTTACACAGTAAATTAAGGTTACTGGTTGCACACAAGAACAGAACTGCTTGCGCGGAAAGGAAACAGGAAACAAAGGACTTCAGCTCCAATGCCATCATTCATAGTGTTTGCTTTTGCACCTTTTTAAAATTCTATATACAAGCAATAATTCATATACTCAGCAAATGGCCATTTGTCAATAATTTAACAATGAATCCTTTCTGTTGGAGTACTCAGTCAAGTGAACGTGGTTGCAGATAAGGCAGGTAAAATGATGGCTTTTTAGGCCCATTTCTAATAAGTTTGCATTACAAAGCAAGGTTTTTTTTCTCAGTAAAAATTAGACAAACAATATTCCCCTCTGATCCAACAGTCCCATTTTTTAGTTCTATTCACATTGCGATTCCTCCCTTTGAACACTGATTCCATATCTGTATGCAATAAAGTACATAATTACATATTAACCACAGCTTAAGAGCAGAAAAACCTCATTAACAGATATCCCTTGGACTTCACACATTGTTTACGACACGATTATCATCCCTACGTGTGAATTTGCAAAGCTTTAAGTCAACACGGATCAAATCCTGCCCCTCAGATCCTAGTAGGATATATTTAGTTTGTTGGGACTTGTTAACCTCACCTAACCTGGTTTTAGTTGCTCTGGAAGCAGCTCACTTGGTGAGTTGGGGCCTTTGTTAGAGGAGCTACATGTACTGTGGTAGTCCAGCAGAGTGAAGAGGGGGCTTTACTAAGACCAAAGGCTTTGACCCAGAAGACCCCAGAGCTCTTTTCAGCAACCACCCACACCCAGCCCGCTTCTCATCGCCTGCACAATGAGGCAAGATCCACCACTGGGTGTAGAGCCGGTAGTGTTCTTCGACTCGGCTCACAGTATTGACAGTTCTCTGCTCCAATTTAGCCGTGCACAGAGACAAGTGGACAATAAGAACACCATTTACATGGATTATATTAGTCTTTATTTAAACTGTTATTCATCTCACACATTAGATAATTGCATTTCAAATTGTTATGTATCTGTCTATGTATCATGTCATTATGAAATTCCTTTGGTCCTTCAATAAATAAAACTAAGATATCATATACACATTTATTCTTTTTACAATTTCATACAGTTAAAGAAAATGTTGGTCTAGTATCAGCTAAGGTGAAAGTGAATTAAAACAATTAAATAAGCCTTGCTGTTCTAAAAATTTCAAGAGCAATCGTGTTCTATTAACTACTGCAATATTTTTTTGCCTTCAATGACAGGAGTCTTAAATTCATTTAAAAAACTAAACGTTAACTGAATTGTCAATCTTTGTGAATTCCTCATGTCTTTGCACTTGTTTTCTGGGATATCAGGCTGAGAGAATGAAGATTCAATGTTGTCTTCAGAACCACAACGAAAGAAAAAGGAAATCGATTTACAACAGCTTGACACAACAGGTCTATTTTACAGTTCGATATGGTTTTACCAAGTGGAACTGCATGTAACCATCCTTCAGTCATCACAGAACAAACTCTGGCTGAGGAGCTGAGAGAACAGCTCTAGCTTCAGCCAAAAAACTCAATATCCAAGTACGGAATGCAGAAAATATCAACAGCTTTTAGTGTTTTACACAACAGCCTACACTGTACAGTTAAGAACATAAGATACTGTAAGAGATCTGCTATAGCATACTAAATCATAGACAATCTAGTTGAAAAAGTCAGGTGTCTGAACCTCAGGTGACCCTTCTTCTGATGCACATTGACCTGTGCAGAACAAGATGGACCTGATGGAGGTCCTGACAGTGTTCAGAGTAAGACAGTGTTATTGTGAATGAGCATTAGATTTATCAGCAATCTGTCACATTGAATGAATGGGAATTCCCAGATCTGCAAAACCGATTCACAGTGTATCTAGCACCAGTGTGTGTGTGTGTGTGTGTGTGTGTGTGTGTGTGTGTGTGTGTGTGTGTGTGTGTGTGTGTGTGTGTGTGCGTGTGCGTGTGCGTGTGCGTGTGTGCGTGTGTGTGTGCGTCTCGTGAGTCTTGTCCTATCATCTTTAAACTGTAATAAAAACACTGAAGGAATGATTGATCGGCAGGGCTACAAAGCAAAGCGTCAACATAAAAAGTAGAATATCAAAGTATACAGGTGCAACAGGTAATAAATAAGGGTAATAATAGTTTAAAGTTATTGAAATGATGGTTATTGTGCCCAGCGGAGAATTCTTCTTTACAAAAACAAAACAAATGTCGACTTGGCCTCACATCCACATACAAATATAAAACAATACATACAAGTGTCTGGATGCTACCGCAGGGGAGGTTGTGGGGGTTATTCCTTGTAGCCCAGCTCTCCTCGCCTGTGCCACGGGTGCAACCACGAGGGGAGTTCCCCCAGCAGGGCTTTTGTTTTCTGGCAGGCGCACCGCATTGTTCCTCTCAGTCACCCAGCTCCTCTCGGCATTCAGGGGTTGTCGTGGAATGGAGGCAGGGCAGCGATGGGAAAGGTGAAATCTCTCCCCCTATGGGATCCATAGTGTCCAGAAACGTGGGGGGGCGGGGGGAGGGAAAGGGAGGGGATGAATCGGGGTGAGGACAGGAGGAAAGGGACAGGACCTCAGAACGACTCGTCGTGCCCCACTGAGAGATCCCCTTTAGGTGTGGAGGCCCGCGACGAGCCCTTGTCCATGCTCTCGGAGCCGGAGCTCTGGTGCTGTTGTTCGGAGCCCGCGCTGGACGTGATGGTGGACGAGGACGTGGAGGAGGAGCGGGTCTTCTCTTTAAAGTCTGTTATGATCACTGTCACGTTCCCTACAGTGATAGCCAACTGCTGGGCGGTGCTCCGGTCAATGTTCTTCAGTTTGGGCCTTATGGGGCATAGACAGAAAAAAACGAGATGTAAATAACCAGAAATGGCAACCACAATATGCGTGTCTCAGCAACAACAAGGGGGAGGCTGCCAGCACTGTGGGGGCGGTTACACTAAATTGCTCAATTCATCGGGTGACACATGAACAGTCAGAACAAGTGTATATAAAGTGAGAGTGGGTGTTTAGTGTAAAAGATCAGTTGTGAATCATTTGAGGTTTCCCACTAGCCTTGTGCTGCGTGACTTTCTCTAAAAAGAAGTGCTGTGTAGTCATAGATGTGAAACCATGTGTTCTGCCAAAGAGACGCACAGGATGAGAGAGTGCTACTCACCTGGAAATGTGAGAGTTCTTGTTGGTCTTGGTTGCTGATTTGCCAGACTGTATGCTGTGTTTGTCACTGGGTGGGCTCTGATGGTTGTCTGATTTGGGTCTAGAGGAAAACAGATGTACACCAGTGAGGACAACACCAGCACAGACAACATCCAGAGACCCAAGTGGAGACTCAACACTCGTACACTGACCTGGTCTTTTTGATGCTGGGCTTCTTCGTGACGGCTGGGCTGATGTCTTTCTCTCTGTCGGGTTTGTCTTTGACTGGCTGTTGTTCATTGTCGCTCTTTTCCTTCTCAGGAGGTTCTCCCTCTGGGCTCACTATCTCCGGACGCTCAACCTCTGGGCGTCCCTCGCCGTTGGCACGCTCTCCTTCGCCATCCGGGCGCTCCTTGTCTGTGCGCTCGCTCCTCTCCCTTCGCTCCTTCTTGGGCGGGGGAGGCATCGGGTACTGCTGAGCCACCTGCTGGGCAACCAGCTGGGAGTTGATCCTGGGTTTCCTGTGGAGGAGATCCAAGGCACAAAGATGGATTAGCCTCGCAGTGGAGCTGGGAGTCGACTCTGGCTACGCACCGACACAGTCGCACTCTGGCTGACAAAGAGAGGTGACTGAACCTACAAGCCGGCGAGGGAAAAGGGTTGCTGCAGAGGTAGGTTCACGCAGCTGCTTCCTGGTGGAGCAGCTTTGTTTTGAGGGATAATCTCATTAGTTTACGGCTGTAATAAAATGAATGCACAGGATCACAAGGTGGGACATTTGCAGCACGTCACTTAGGTCCTCTAATCTGATTACTGCGGGGTTGGCCCCATTTGTCACAGACTGAGATTCAGTTGGACATGGTCTAGCTGCTCCGCTTGTTTTGGACTCATTTTCAAACGCATACATAAACACAAGCCTTAGCAATCTCTTCTTGTTTGATCATTCTCATTTAGCAAAAACAATAAAAGCCAGGAAGATAAATGTCACATGCAACTTTTAAAAGTACCCCACTGATTTCCTAAAAGAGGCGGTTCACATAAAACCATCCTTTTCTGAAAACATCTTTTCCACTGTGGTGTATCACCACTGAACTGTTACAAACATGCATGCAGCAAGAGCAGCATCTTGCTCCATCAGCTGTGCAGATGAACAGGGCCTGGAATTGTGAGGCAAACTGCTAACCCACAGTCAGACGGCCTGAGCCAACACAGACACACCTGCAGCATAATGGACACCAGCTGGCAGCACCTGGGGTGAAACCGAGGACCTGAGGGGATAGGGAAGGATGACTGCAGCCTTCCAGAGCCTTCGACTCAGCTGAGACCAAACTGTAGCCAGCAACATGGATAATCACAGGCCAGCACTGGGCAAGCAAAGTGAGGAGTAAACCACAAGTACGCTCACACAGACAAACACACACACACAAAGCTTAGCGTGCAAACAAACAGCCTGGCACAGCTCGATGGCTGCTTAGGAGGCCTTTCAACAGGAACACAAGTTATACTAGCTCGCTGTGTATACCCAACCCTTCCAAACACAATTCTAGTCTTGGCAGGAAGAGTTGTTGTATCCCAGCAGGGGAGAGGAGGTCCCTTAAACCTTAGGACTGCTTTAGAAGATCCGTGGTCAAGTAGGGACTCTTGGAAGTTGTAGAAACTGTCAGTCTAAGCATCAGGCCAGATAAACAAGTGTTACTGCTGGTAAATGAAGCTCTCACAGTGTAAACAAATGTGTTTGGCTTTGATTTAGGAAAGGTCTAAGGGCAAATGCAGAAGAAGTTCAATAGTGCAGTGTTCCTGTAAATTGATTTATTTGTGGCTGTCTGCCACATTATCCAAGTTGGCCGGCACATATTGTTTTTCTATTTTTTTTAAATATATAAAAATCTGTAAAATCGTATTTCATTGTATAGCTACGCACAGCGCATTGATTCCCTCCTTGTCCCTTTGTCTCTCACTATGTTTGTGGACCTGTCTGTGAATAGCCCCGCGGCAGCCTCCTCTTCGTGCGCGACTGCTTGACCCCAGTAAGCCTCTGGCTTTAGTGTATATCAACAAGTTCACCAGGACCTCCCAAACTGCAAGTAAGTCTGTTTATCTGCTATTGTTTTTCACACGGAGCCTCACAGTAGCGCTTGTTACAGCGGACCTCTAAAACGTCAGCTAAGTTAACTTTAACCAGCCCAGTTTTATTTGAAAGAGCCACGGCAGACAGAAACAGATTTGACTTAACATACTTAGTGTTTGGGAGTTCTAGATGAGCTCATAGAAGACATTACTCTAGCTGTGTGGTGATGCCAGGCTTCGGAGCAGCCGGACGTGGGTCCAAAAGACTGACGTTTTCTCCAGATTACATGTAAATCACGCTTTCCTTGCCCCCTCCCCTCAAACCCCTCAACGGTGACAGAAATTCAATTTAAAACTGAAAAAAAAAAGTGTCGTAAAGAAAAAACAATCAGAACACCCCACAGTGCTCAACATATTAAACCACCACAAATGGACTCTAATTCTGTGGTAACCACTGTAGTGTGTCAGACTGAGGACGCTGAGTTCAGTGGCTTGCTGTGGAGGGTGGTTTTTAGACCGCTGCTTAAGTGATTAGCCTCGGTTTCAATTTGGCAACATCATATTGCCAGTCCAGTTACACTTTTTTTCTGCACTTCCGTGTCACAGTTGACACTGTACTCAGTCCTATGTCTTAGTAGCCAAGCACTTAAAAACTAACATATCATATGCAATATGCATATTCTTTTTTCCTCTACAGCTCCATCAAGCTCATTCAGTGTCCGCCTCTTGCGATCTATTACAGACAGAGGGGGCATTTCCTTGAGGAGGGGGTGGGGGCCTGCAGCCGATCAGAAGGCAATCAATCGGGGCATAATAGAGCATCATGTCATTATGTTTGCACTACACTCCATCAATAAAGCATGTGATGAATGCTGAGGAGCCATGGGCCGTTGATGCAGTACCCATTAAAGGGTAACACAGCATTTGTTTCCCATCCCATTCCAGCTTCATAATTGCCCACCCTGTCCTGTTCCCATCAAATTGATCCCAATTCCATTTCAATCTAGATTAATTACTTCCAGGATTTTACCTGCCAATCTAACTCTGGCCACCCCAGTGGTTGTAAATTCTGCCAAAAACACATTGGTTTTTTAACGCCAAATCTATTGTGCCTTTAATCAACAACTGCTTTGATGCGCTTATACCACGCATGTGCACGGTATGCGCTAGGGCTGCACAATTAATCGCAATTTTATCGAAATCGCAATATGAACTAGTTCAATATCCAAATCACAAGGGGGCGCAATATTTGTTAAAGGAAAAATATGTGTCTAACCATTCTAAAATAAAGTATTGTGGTGGTGCAGAGACATCCCGGCGCACAAATCGTATCCTACAGAAAAAAATCTTTGTTTGGTACAGATGAAAAAAAAAATCACTTTAAAAAAAAATATATTTTTCAATGAAAATGAGAACACAAAATAGAAAAATTATCATTCCCTCCAATATCGTCAATCATATCACAATATCAGTCAAAATAATCGCAATTAGATTTTTTCTTAATATCGTGCTGCGTGTGTGGAGGCAATGGGTGAATGACACATAGTTATTATGTAACTATGTAGTAAATTAGTAAACGATGAACTGCTGTTATTCCTGAGGCATACGAAGTTAGCTACAGAGTAAATAGGACTGGATATCAAACCACAGTAGCCTAGTAACATTACCGTTTGAGCGCTGGTGCTTGACAAATCATTTTCAACAGAAAACACATCAAATTTCTGTTTCACTGAGGTTACTATGGTTACTGCAGCGGCAAAAGGCATATCTGCCTCCACTAGTAGTAGGGCTGCTTAATTATGGAAAAAATCATAATCACGATTATTTTGGTCAATATTAAAACCCCAATTATTGAATTTCAAAAACAGTTAAACAAATCAACAGTGAAAACACCTTGAACTGTGAGATTTCCCTTAATACTTTTCCCGTTTGAACTTTTCTTTTTCATTCAGAACACAAGAAAAAGAGTTTACTTGCAAAACGTATTGCGCAAAATAATCATTTTTCTCGATTACTCGGTTTTTGTGATCTTTAAGAGCCGAAATCGTCCGACATTCTATTAATTGCACAGCCCAAACTAGTAGTATCAAAAACTTTCAAATGATAACCAGCCCTAGAAATAAACACAGTTGTTTGTCACTGTTGTCTTAAATAATATAACTTGAAAAATGGCAAAGAGAACGACATTCTTTAATAAAAGGCCTAGGACAGAGGAGGAAAGAGAGAGGTGACAGACTATAATAGGCAATATAATAGGCTATTTTAGGACAGTAACTCAGTATGGGAAAGCTTGATACACTGTCTCCCATGGTCTAAAGCCCAATTCGGACGAAAGATTCGCGACAAGACAAAACCGTTTTAGAACATCGCAGAGAAAAGTCGCAGCGATCTGAACCGGCCTGTCTCCGCTCGACTCAAGCCAGCTGATGGTGGCGCCTGCGACTGGTTTTACCTGTTTCAACAGCCAATAGCAAAGTCATCTTGTAAAGTCAGCTACAAACTATAGAAATAAAATGATCCATAATCCATTATTTTCCGATTCATCGCTAGAAATGCAAGACGCAACAAATGATATATCCAGCTACAAAAAGCCTGGAAGTCGTAAGTTAGAACGGAAGTACAAAGAGTCGTTAGGAATCACCTAATAAGTGAAAATGAACTTAATTCTGTTTTTGTTCTTTTTCATATTTAACAGGAAGCACAGAGCAAGTGGCTTTGACCCAGCATGGCCCTCATGAACACGCCTGATGGGATTTGGTGAGAAAACACAATCCCCCACATCATGTTATTTTGTAAAGCAGCCACTCTAAAAAGGTATGCACACAAACAGCGCACATTTTCCAGCCTTCGCCACCTTTGTTTAAAACAAAATCGAGGGAAAACCCTGACCTACCAATTTGATTATCCAACTCCAATTCATAGTACTAAATAAGTAACTACGCTCAGCCCTACTTTAAATGCTTATGTGATTAAGTTGATAACTAATTAATTAGGAAGTGATCATGTTGAGTTTACAGCTCACCTCCTCACCTGTGCTGACACAAATTTGCACTTCTGAGCCTTGGTTTTCCTTGTCCCATTCCTATTCCTATTTCAATGACACAATACACCATGGGATATCTTGTGGGTCATTCAAGTACCTTCCAATTCATGATACGATGTCAACATCTGGTACAGTGCCCGTTCAAAATGTGCCTCGTTTGGAACGGGCCGATTGCTTGGCCTGTGGTATTGCTTCTTGCAGCATTCTCCAGAACCAAATTGTATCCCAAAATTACTTACAGAAGGACCCCAAAGCACATAATATGCAACCAGCCTGCTACTGACTTACAGTGTACTTCTACTTCAGAGGAAGGCATTGTAGGCTACTGCTACATTTACCTGACAGAGAACATTGCAAATTCAGAATTTAACCACAAAATATCACAATTAAAATCTGGAGTAATCAGACATTGCCTCATGGACTCATGGCAGTGCGCCCGTTATGAGAGCCACTCAGCAAAAAGCTGCGTTAATCAACCACCAGAACAGGACGGAGTACAGAGACGGACTCACAGTACCCAGGGTGAGTCTGAGGAAGACTGCTATCTTTGCCCGGACACCTCTGAGATAGTCTCGCATTGCCAGACCTATCTGCACAGCGCGGAGGAAGAAGCTCCGAGGTTACGTCTGGTTCTGCAGTCTGTTTAGAAGTGGTGAATTTACAGCTCACAGCAACTTAATACGATAAAGTGTTTGGCTTTTGTTTGATATTTAGTGTCGGCAAAACGGCTCTTTATTGAGTTTCCTCTCAGCAAAATGCTCTGAGTGAATTTAAGCTGGGCTTTTATTGTGAAGGGCAGACACGGAAGAACCAGCGTTATGGTAGCGCCTTTTTTTTCACGACCTTTTTCAACACAACAGTTGCGATATTCCTGTAAGCTATCCACTCGTGCTACAGGAAAGTGAAGAAAAGTTTGGTTGGTATATCCAGCAATCATGTAACGTCCCCCCCGCTGCTGTACAGAGCAGGCCAACAGCCTGCTGCGTGCTGCGTCTGACGTCTTTTGCGCTGCAGGTTGGGTTTTTTTGCCATCAATTTTTTCCACAACCTTTATTGTTTGGCCGTTTGTTTGTTTTTTATTCACACGCACGTGTGCACACATACACCCGTTTATGAACCCATGCTAACGTTGACTAAAAAGAGGAATAAAAAAATCATCTTTTGGAAATTGATCTTAATGCCTTAATTAAATCCAACCTTTAAAGACACCAATTGTCTTTGTGAATCAATAATGTATCATAAATGAATAAATAAATGTTCTTCCTTAAAATACAGGGGGCATAAGTAAGTACCCCTATGTTTTTATTTTTAAAGGCCAGTTATTTCATGGATCCAGGATACTATGCATCCTGATAAAGTTCCCTTGGCCTTTGGAATTAAAATAGCCCCACATCATCACATACCCTTCACCATTGGCATGGTTTTATTTCAGTAATAGCTGGTTTGATTTGCATTCAGAGATGATCTTATGGAAAGTACCCCATGCCAATCTCTAGGTATGGTGAAGGGTATGTGATGATGTGGGGCTATTTTAATTCCAAAGGCCAAGGGAACTTTATCAGGATGCATAGTATCCTGGATCCATGAAATAACTGGACTTTAAAAATAAAAATCTGCCTGCCTCTATGGGAATTTAACATAGGGTTGTACTTACTTATGCCCTCTGTATTTTAGGGAGGAACATTTATTTATTTACAATACATTATTCATTCACAAAGAAAATTGGTGTCCTTAAAGGTTGCATTTTTCCTCATTTTTTTTAATTAAGGCATTAAGATCAATTTCCAAAAGATGATTCAACTTTAGCACAGGTTCATAAACGTATGAGCACCACTGTATACCCCTTATGAAGAAATATTTGTCCCTGTCCCAGAGTCATGAGTAATCAGATTGTGAATGCAGACAGCATCCAACAGGTCTAGAAATCATTTTGTTTGGCAGTGAGAGCTGTTAGCCAAGGAGGTGGTGATTGATTGACTGATAAGCTCCACGCCTCTTTTGCCTGTTGCGGAATTAAATCCCCGTTCAGAGCCTGAGATTTGTGTCAGCAGCAGCAGTGGTGGCAGAAGCAGCCCCGGTAGTTAAGCAGTGATTCAGTGCCAGCTGTAAGTCAGCCATGAATTGCTGCTGGCATGATAGAGCCACAGCGCTCTTTGCCCTATTATTTATTTACTGACCACACATCATGGCTTTGCACAGCAATGCTCTGGAGCTGCATGACACCATGTTACGTGCATTTATGAAATAGCCTAGTGGTGGCCCTGAACAGCTGGAAAAAGTCTCCCTCTGCTTAAAATTATACTTCAGTGATGTTGATAGCTTTCAATGTTGTGTGTTTTTTTGACAAATTGTAATGTTAAAAGTTAGAAAGCTTCAAAATCATCTACCAGTATCAAGTAAATCAAATGTCATAAATGACAAAAAATAAAATGGAGGAGGCACCTGGGTAGCTCACATGGTTGAGCATGCACCCCATATACACAGGCTCAGTCCTTGTCGCAGCAGCCGTGGGTTCGATTCCAACCTATGGCCCTTTGCTGCATGTCATTTCCAATCTCTCTCCCCATTTCCTATCTAAAGCTGTCCTGTCTAATAAAGGCCTAAAAATGCTTTCAAAATAAATTTAATGTGTAATGTTTATTTCCATACTCATCATACTCAGTTGCTCCCCTTCTGGTCTCTCACACATTTTACCAAATCAGAAAATAAATATGTACTTTTTTTTAATCGATCGTGGATGGCGTTGTTCTCTCGGATGGATAGAAAGAAAGATAAATAAGCTTAAATGGGTCACCAAATATACTTTGGGCAGTCTTGTGTGAGGAGAGACGCAGCTTACCTAGTAACATCACCATTTCATATTTAAAATTAATTACAGTGCATGTTTACATAAACTGTCCACGCTGTTGAGCATAGAATGTACTAATTAAACTACAACATTGCTGAAAATTACTCTGCAACTGAACCATCTTATGTTGCAAACATCCAAATAAAACATGAAAGATCCATTTTTCACAAGAGGTACTGGAAATGATCCTGGGAGCAGGACCAGGAGTGAACTCCAGGGTCCAATTGCAGAGATTGCTTCAACCTCCCACTGCTGCCAATATATTCCTGGGGATTCAGTGTGAGTGAGAGTGTCAAGTGTGTAAAGCCTGCTGTCGAATCATTTCCCACTGTGAGGGCTTACAGCTTATTACCGCCCCTTCGCACAACAATAGGCCATGATTGACAGTTCCTCCTATGCTTGGCCCTAAATTCCACCATCTGGGGGAGGGAGGAGTGGGGAGACTCCCTCCACGGGATGCCCTGAAATAACTATCATCATGCTTAAAAGCTCCTAATTCAGTCAGACTGACACCCATAGTTAGACTGCTCCTCTCAGCCTGAACCATCTCAGAGACAGACACACATACACCTCTGCTCAGCTGGTGCTCTCGCTGGCCAGGAGCAGCCGATACTGCAAGCCATGGGCAAAAACTGAAGCTGCTGTTTCAGAGGGAACTCTTTCTAGAGAAACCAAAAAACAATGTGCCAGAGCACTTCATGGAGAGACCGAGTAATGAAGAGAGTGAGCAAGCGATGGAGAGTGTGATAGAGAGAGAGAGAGACGCGCAGGAAAGCCCTCATTAACACAGCTCTTTTATTTGAAGTGCTGTGTGGAGGACAAGCAATTATTTTCTGCCAGGCTGAGTGAATGCAGTGGCAGACAGCTGAGCGAAGAGGAGAGAGAGAGCGAGCGAGCGAGACAGCCAACAGACGACGGTATTCTTCGACCATGAACAGCCCACTAAAAGAGCCCAGCAAATTAACATCACCCACTCTCTCATTCAGACTTTGTAAATAACAGCATCTACACAGTACCAACGTGGGCTCCTTGTCCTTGATGTACAAAGTTGTTCAAACATCCTCTATTCATATGCATTCAGCAGTGACCTGGTTTCCCCCCACATAGGAATGAAGAGACCATCACAGCCTCAGCCTGGAGCAGAACTCTCAGATCCAGCATGTGACAATGCTACAGGGCTTTATTTTGATCAGAGCACCTCCCTATGACGTGCTGGCAACCACGTAATCGATGATTTACATGCACACGTCTGTGTCAACACTTGCTGTACGTCTTGATCATAATGTAGAAACCCGTGATGCTCTCCCCTTTCCTCTATCAGTATGGAGGGTGATGGAGCAGAGCACAGAGCTGAGCTGTGATATAGAGAGAGATATATATATATATATATATATATATATATATATATATATATGCTCTATTGTTCTATTGTTGAATGTTGGACAATCTTTCCATAGAGACTTGAGGTATGTCTGAGAAGAGCACTGCATGGCCCCTGCCTGACAACATTTTTCTTGAAACAAAAGAAGCCGTATGCATGTGTTAAGATGACTTGAGACAAGAGAAAGTCATTGTTTAAATAAAAGTGCCAAAAATCCACTGCTTCTGGTTTCACAAATGTGAATATTTGCTGGCTTTCTTGGTCCCCTATAATAATAATAATAATAATAATAATAATAATAATAGGGTTTTGGACTGTTGAACGGACAAAAGCAATTTAAATATGTCCATTTGGGCTTGGCATTATCAATAATTATTTTCATGGTTAATTGATTAGCCATCAACAGGAAAACAATGTCAGAATATCGTGAAATATGTCAATCACAAGTTACTAGAGCCCAGTCTTTACATGCGTGATGTCTTGGTTTTGTCCAACCAAGACATTCAATTTGCGGTTAAAAATAGAACAGCAAATCTTCACACTTTTTGAAGTTGAAAGCAACAAATGTTAAAATCTTTCCTTGATAAATGACTTGTTATTGACAATTAATTTTATCCCAACAACTAATAAATTCATTGTTTCAGCACTAATAGTATTATTTGTATTTTAGACCTGAATCTTGAGATGTCTAGGGAAATTATCTTCAGTTGACAGTCAAAAGATTGAGACATCAATCTTAAACAGAATGTTTCATAAATGCATCCATCCTAGTCAGTGAACATATACAAACAAACCTATTCATTTATTTATTGGGATGTTAAAAGTGCTGCACTTGAAATACTGAACAAAACTCAGTCTGGGCTGGGATTGCCTTCACATGGCTCTAACAAGAGTTTGAGTGACATTAAGAGTCTGGGCTGCACGCGGCTTTCGCCTCTGATATGCCAAGCAAACATAGAGGTGGCTGAGTCGGCAATAGTGATCCTAACTGGCTAGCTAATTGCTGCCGCTCTGCACTGCGCAATTCCCCAGACTTCCGTAGGAGATCGGTGCTCATACGGAGGATAGTGCTGATCAGTGTGAGTAATGTCAAAAAGAATACTAGGGTAAGCCAATCAGAGGCAGAGTGAGGCAGAGTAAGGCAGAGTAGGGCGGGACATTCTTTCACCATCCTAGGAAACGCAAATTTGCGACCGGGACGCCAGCATTATCAGAGGGTGACCTCTGTATGAGCACTACTCTCCCGCAGAAGCCCGGCCTGGGCAGCACGCAGTGCAGAGCGGGGCCAACAGTTTCAAAGGGAGGGACTCACGTGCACGTGCAGCCGGAACGGCGACCAAAACAAATAACAGAGAAGCTTGGATTACAACACACACGGAGGAAGTGTGACTTTGTTGTCTGCTCAGAACGCTATTACTCCCCTATATCTTCACATAGGAATATTTGTTCACTGGTATAATAATGTTCTGAATGTGGAGTACAGGACCTTTAAATTGAAAAATGACAAATACCACTGGTCTGTGGGACTTGTGTTTCCTGTGAGGAAGCGATTGATCAGTCTGAGCCTGAGGTGACTGGAGCAGTAGTGTCACCTCCAGCCATCCATGGGTGAAGTAATCTGTGCGAGTCAGTGTGTTGTGGAGGTTGAATGAGGATAGCACCTGAAGAGCAGCCTGGGGCTATAGCGCTTCTCGATTCATTCCCACTGCCCACCAGAGGCATTAGGCATTCATCCCTTCTAGTCAGGACTTTGAGGGCTTAATGTTACCATCAAATCCCTCCCTCTAACCCATCCACCTAATGGCGTTTTTCCACTACATGGTACCTGCTCGACTCAGCTCAACTCTACTCTACTCGCCTTTTTTGGTTTTCCATTATGAAAAAAAGTCCCTGGTACCTGCCAACAGGTACTTTTTTTAGTATCACGAGGTGACGTGAAAACCTGCAGACTACTGATTGGTCGGAGAGAATCGTCACTAATCACTGCGTCATCATTGCTAGCGACAGACGGGGGTGTCCTGAACAAACCCGCCATTTTTAACCCTTGTGTGGTGTTCATATTTTTGTTACACAGCCAATGTTCCCGGGTCTAGTGGACCCACCACATTATTAGGCGTTTAAATCAATACAGCCATAACAATTTATGTAAAAATACTTAACAGACGTTTACTTTAGCTCAATTACCAATGATATATGCATCATTTATGGTTCATATTTGCCATTCACCCCTGTGAGATCATATTTATGATCATTTTCGTTTTTTCAATTATAAAAAAGGTATTAAAAAAAAAAATTGGAAACAAGATTTTTGATCATTATTGGTGCTTATTTCTTAATCAGAACAGGTGAAAGTGCTTGAAATGTAACAATTTTGTAACTTTGTGTGGGAATAGCAGGTGCAGAAAGACAACATTCCCGCACACAGACACCTACACTGACACGCAGACACACACACACACACACACGCAGACACACACACACACACACACCAGGCCCAGTTCGGAGGAGGACACAGTTAAGTTTCATAGCACCTACAATTATTACACAATCATTACACTCGGGTCCAGTAGACCCGAACACCTCCGTGTGCAGTCATTAAAAATAAGTTATTTTGTATGTTCTTCACAGGAAATGAGCCAAGGCCAGTGAGTTTGAGTTACAAGAAATAATAAATAGAATAATTTCTTTTAGCAAACATTGAAAACGGGTCCCACAGACCCGAACACCTTACAAGGGTTAAATAGTTTAGCCAGCGGTGGGTTTTCTTTTGAAACTAAATTTGTCTTCTGGCCGTGGCAACAGCCACATGCCGAGAATCAAAAACAACACACATTCGACGTTCTGTGTGTGTGTCGCAGCAGTTTCCTGCGGCGTCGCTATGACGACCAGCCACGCTCGCCTCACGCATGAGGCGGTACTAAATCTGCAATGGAAAAAGGAGGACGGGGCACCGCGGTCGGGTCGGGCCGATCCGAGCTGAGTCGAGCAGGTACCATGTAGTGGAAAAACGCCATTACAGTCCGCGTGGGGTACTGAGGCTCACCCCCCACCATGTTCCCTTCAGGTGTTGTGTATACACAGCAGGTAAGCACTTACAGCCCACACCTTCTCCTCAAACAGCAAAAAAAGCTCCAAAGTAATGACATTTAGTTGCCATGGTACCGACTACTGACAATACTGGACAGAAAGGAAAGAAATTCAAGGAAATCTACCAAAGATATCTCAACTTTTTTGTAACAACTGTAAACCTGTAAAACTGTAAACCCTGCTGGCTCCTGGCTGTCTGGTTTTCTGCTTCTCCCGACAGACTAAAGGAGTCAAACCGTCTGAGTTTAGGTGCGTTTTGGGAGACAGACCTAAGCAAGAAGAAAAGGAGGTCTATTGCAGAGGAATTAAAATAGGAAATGTCTAAGTTTGTGTCTGCTTATGTGTAAAAGACAATTCATCTTCACACTCAACTCTTTTCTTTCCCTGACTGACCTTTCCAGGGTACGATCTGCCTGGCATTAGGCAGAGTGACAGCGAGTCATTGCAAAGGCACTAAGCACATGTGAGCTCCTTCTATCAGCAGCACTGTGTCACATTGCTCTGTATCACTCATTTGTTTTCCTCCTCTCTACTGCCTCTCCATCATTCTCTCGTTGTCTTCTTCCCTGCTTGCCCCCCCCCCCTAAATCCTGCTGGCTCTAAGTAGGTCGTCTTCACCTCTCTTCACTCTCTCTCTCTCCTGCTGTTTGCCTCTGGTGTGCGTGAGTTATCTGTCAAGTAGACCCGGTCACCCCATCTTGCTGCTGTCCTATCATCTTCTTGCCCATTTGCTATTGTATAAACAGAGTCTGGTTTGAATTTGCAGAACTGCCTAAGGGGACGCTGCACCTTCACAGCAGACTCTCGTGTTCTACACAAGGGAAACAACATCAAGCAAGCAAACACAAACATCAAGTGAGGACACCTGACACCAAGAGGTCGAATACAAAGGCACTATTGTAGCCACAATTTAAACCTACCAAACTTTTCAGATATTCGGTCTGTACCTTCACCATAATGCTCAGACACACCACAGCTCAACAGGATCAAATTCGTTAACTCCAACAAGTACTTTATAACAAGAGAGAATGGTCAATTCTGGTTCACTCTCAATGTCTCAATGTGTAGCGAATGACATGTCAAATGGTGCTGTTCTTTCCCCATGCATGAATGGTTGTGCTGGTAGAAACAGAAGAGGCTGTCCAGTCTAGCGCTCTCCGTCCCTGGATAATGATGAGCTTTAGCCCCTGGAGACTCTTGGCTGATTGAGCACATCCCCCTTGCAGCCATCCATACCCTCCTCCCTTCAACACACACACACACACACACACACACACACACACACACACACACACACACACACACACACACACACACACACACACACACTTTCTGTCCCTTCATTGCTCCGTTTCTTTCGGTGTCCTCTCTTGCCCTCTTCTTCACTTTACTCCTCGGCTTGCTGCGACTCCACACTTAATATCTCCCTCTCTCCTTGTCCTCACATGCCTCTTTCTGTACTTTCCCGAGACTCCTTACTCCCTCACCGTCACACTCGTTCGCCTCATCTTTTTGTGAGGGGAGGAGCCCCGATTCAACAGCTCTCTCAACATTTCTCTGTTTTGTCAGATAGCCAAATTGGCTACTGTATTTAATCACTCACACTGCCAAATCCCATGAAGTAATTAAGAACTTTTAAATCCGGCAATTAACATGTAAAGATTAGGGCAAACCGCTCGCGCTTAGGGTTTTAGTGCAGATGCTGATAATGCTGGATAAGCAAAAAAACAGTTTTTCTCTGAGAGGGGCTGCTGTGGGGGCAGGGGGGTGGGCAATGAAAGTGCAGATATAAATTGAGCGCCAGCATGTCCCTCTTATGTAATTCCATTATCCTAGACAATTTGTCTTAATGTGACAGTGGTAGAATCCACGGATTATAATGACTCTATTCCATCATTGTAAAAGACAAAAAGGCACACACTGAGACACACAAACACAGACACACACTGCAATCAGTTTCCAATAATTGTGCAGCCTCAACACTTACACAAAGGGAGGCATGCACTTTCACTGTTTTAGCCCCACTACTAACCCATGGCTTTAGGGTTGGGTATCCTTTAGATTAAAGCCATTCTGATTCGGTTTATCAATCCGGGTTCTAGCTTTCATAATCTGTGGATTTATGGGTTTCCCATATGGTCATATTATAAAGCCACAGACTAAATGCAAAACACATGTAGTTAAGTACATTAACATCTGTAAATGCCTACACTCATGGACAAGCAGTAACTGCTTGTGGTTTGACTTGTGTAAGCTTGCCAATGTGATCAGAAAAAAACCTTTTATTGTCATTTAAGATTGACACCTTCACATTAATACATTTCACACTGGGGTATTGCGCTCTCTGACTGCATTCACTGTATGTTAATAACATTACAGCACTGTATGAACAAGTATCAAGTTGCCTTGATTTCTGTTCAAAACAATGTTTGTATAGGCCAAGCATTTACATTCACTTTTTTACAAGACCCTTTTCTATTTGCCATATATATATATATATATATATATATATATATATATATATATATATATATATATATATATATATATATATATATCACACTGCTTTACATAATATATCGGTTGCTATGGTTCAGGTTCTGAGTTCTTTCAGTCTGAGCTTCAGATAAATTAAGGAACATTTAAGTTGGTTTATTTAATCTAGTTAGAACAATGAATGTTGCTAACCAGTGAAAGACACCCATTTGTTTTGTTTTATATAAAGCACAGATGGAAGCTACTTGAAATGGCTGACAACGGCGCGACAGCGCATAGATAACAGCACAGCAGTCGACGACTGAGGTACCTCAAGACTTCCTGTGATCCCCACCATCAATCAACTTTAGAGGGATCCTAATGGTTTCTCCCTGGACGCCGAGGCTGACAGAGGTGCATACCAAACACCACCACAAAGCAAACTGATGCACAGCAACACGGTGTCACACTCATGCAGCGATCGGGTTCAGATGCCAGAAACATTTAAATATGATAGCATGCATCTCACAGCGGACGCTAATGCAACTGCTTCTCCAATTACCAAAGAAGCAGGCACTGATTGCCAAGGCTGAACACTTGGGCTACTTGGACTTGTAGATTAGCAGCAGAGGTCAGGTGCAAAAAGCCGAGCGCTTTCTTGTTTAAAAGTCAGAGTGGCAGAGGCTAGATATAGCCTACTTGAGTATCATGTTACATCACTGAGTTGGACTGGGTCAACAGGTTCATTAGGCTTGGGAGAACGGGCCTCTCCCTGCATGCTGATGCCAAAGCCAGAGTTTTGCTCTCATTAACACACATTCTTGCCTCCATTTGCACAAATCAGAGCTGCATGACTCACAGTTACCTAGCTTACCTACCGCTGGCAGGGGACAAAGTGCAATTCAAGCTCGTCGGAGTGTATGCCACTATCTGTCACTTAGTGTGGATGATGTTAATAGTGTATTCTCCATCAACACCTGTAGAAACAACTAGTGTATCAATGAGTGCACACTGTGAAGGATGGATGCATCAAGCTCAAGGGGGTGGAAATATTCATCTGATCTTGACATTCACATAGGGCAGGCAGGTAGACCCTGTACGACTCCACCTGCAGCTATCAACCACATCACTGCACTAATGTCTGCTGAGTGCTACCTGTACCAACAGCTTTTAAGGAATGGATGGATGTCTGTGTAATACTTCAGCTGCATCCATCTTCTCCTCCTACTACGTTCAAATACAGTCAATACAGACTGACCTTTGTCCCAGCACACAGGGAAGCGAAGCTATATGTGGGGACTGTGGAAAGAGTGTGTGGAAAGAGGTAGCTTCCAGACATTCACACTACTCAAAACAAGCCATTTCAAACCATGCTTAAATACATTCATGTCACACTGACTGCACAAATCCATACTTATCCAAGTCCATCTATCTTGCAGTAAACACAAATTGATGATCTAAATTAAACTTCAACTTTAAGAAAAGAAGGGTTTTGACTCCTGCCAGCAGTGAGGAACTCTACAGTAATTAGTGAACAGGCGTGCACTTGTGCTTAAAGCACAAAGTAGAGCCTCAGAGACAAAAACAGCAAGGCAAACATCCACACATAGCCTCAAGTGTGAATCATTTAGCTGAGAGCATGTTGCTTCGTCCCATGCTTTGCTGAAATATATCAAACACTGAAGAAAAGAAAGCTAATTAGTACTCATTAGAATAAGAGGCAGCCCCACAACTATACAATTGCATTTATCAAAGGTTAACTAGTCACATCAAATGGGAATGTGTGACAACCACTCCCCTGATGTCATGTGCTCCCATTTATCAAATAGAGGCAACTGGGCCGTTGCCAAAAGCACAGTGGCAGGATGGCTACGACATGCTCGTCTCCGCTTCCTGCTTTCGGGCAAGCAGGCTCAGCCTGCATCATCAGCTGTGATCTTAAGCTACACGGAGCTAGGAAAAGATCATAGGGGGAGGGGTGCCAGATAATTAAGATTGAGCTCAGTCTTTTTGGATTTTCAGTAAACGTCAGTGTATTCTCCCCGTTTGTGGTGCGCCAGGGGTGTCAGTCGAGCCACTCATTGTAAAACCACAGCTGGAAAGGTTAAAGTGCAGGGGACCTGTCAACAAACCCACAAATGACTCATCTCTCTCTCATCTCATCATGCAACTGATGACACATGTAAACAAACTCACACCGTGGCAAAGGCAACTTCTCATCAAAAAAAAATCCAGAACAGGGGGAGGAGGCGTCACGCAGTATACATCCAACCGAAAGGGAATCCCGTCATGACATTTAAATTATACACTGATTTCATCTCAGTTTCAAATAAAACGCAGTCTTCTGGCAAAATGTATTCTGAGGGAAGATCAGGGGAAATGTCTGGCACACAAGTCTGTTGCTATAAATGTTGATATGATTAATCTGCTGACATTTTCTGAGAGCAGACATGAGTGAATTCACTTGTTTGTGGCAGATTGAGTTTTGAACATGATTAATCATCGACAAATACGTGGACTGATGTTTTAAAAACTAAAAATGTGATTTTTGTAAAATCAAAAAAGAAAAAAAACCTGAACCTCCTCTTAACACTCACTGCCATACCAGGTTGGGCATGAAATGGCATTGGCTACAAGTGAAAATAGTCTGAAGGGCAAAGAAATATTAAAAAATGCACATCTGGGGTTTCTCTCTAATCTGGATTACAATGAACACCATTTCTTAATCTAAGAAACATAATTATCTCCTTACTGTACATCCACCTCATGCACAATCAATCTGACTTGTCAGACCATTAAAGGAATCTCTGATTCCTACAGGTAGCGGAAATGCACACACATGAATTCCCCTTGTTTCACTCCATGAAAAAAACAGCCCTTTCGCTGTTGCTCTGTTGCACTGTAACGTTAGCTGTACAGCCATCATGAAGTATGGTCTCTCTTCCCCACCCCACCCCCCCCACCCCACCCCCCGGCTAGTGAAGCAGCCAGCATACCTAGACGAATGCATAAAAGCAGTGCAATGTTAGTCACATAAAATGAGAAACTACGGATATAATCCAAAACAACGGCAGGAGATGTTTTCCATCAACAAGTCCGCATTCGATCAGAGAGAAATAGGCTGTCGATCAAAGTTGTCATCCCCATAAATTGCGATGCAATGCTGCTGCAGCCAGCCCAAGCAGGCGAAAACGAGACGCTCAGACGAGAAGGAGAGAGAGAGAGAGAGAGAGTGAGAGCGCGCTACGTTACCTTGTGGATGTGCCCTTCCTCACATCGCAGATGCTGCACTTGAAAGCCTCGGCGGTGTTCCTGAAGGTACAGACGCTACAGTCCCAGTAGCCGTCATCAGCAGTCTGTTTGGCTTGTCTTTTTGGCCTGACAAATGTTAAGGTCAAGTTAGTTTTTGAAATACCACTAACATATTACATGAATTAACAACAAAGGAGATTGTGACACAAACATAACATGTCGTGTAATACGCAAGCTACTAATAGCAGCACAAATCATGGTGTTGTCATTAATTTTGGGTTCGAGTCCCGGCAAGTAGAGCTCCTTGGTTAATAAATCCCCACAGTGGCGAAGCTCCACACCGTCCGATTGTATCGCCAGCTAGGCTAGCAGGCAGGCAAGCATTGCTAAAATTTTCAGCATCGAAGCTTAGCATGTCGGCTAACAAAACCAATATCAAACAATGTCAATTTCGACATTGACCCTCCAAAAGGCTTCATTGAGACAGAAGAGCGTTTTAGGGAATGCCAGGCGTATCCTCTGAAAATTTTCCCTTTGTCTGTTAAGTGACTGGGTTGTAGGGAGCGAGAAGCCGCCATAGTGACTGCACTATTCTAGCTAGCTGTGGCATACCAACTGAAAAAGGCAGAAACGATCCCTGTGTGAGGGAAACGCATCCAAATATCGAGCCCAAAACGCTCAAAACGAGCGAAAACCGGCAGTGGCTGGTCGCATTACCTGGTAGGGCTCTTCTTGTCGCCCATGGTGAAGAATAGTCCTCGTAAAAAAGAAGAAAAAAGGGCCTCCTTTAATTGTCAGTGAGTGTAGTTGGTTCCAGATAGAGCCGCTGCTGAAGCTGTTGGCAGACAGGCTCCACTCAGCGCTGGCTCGAGGCAAGGCACAGCGACTGACTGCACTACCCCACGTGACCGCCACCCAGCCAATCAGAGAGCGAGTCGGTTTAAAAGTCTGGATGAATGTTTAGTTGCTATTTAAATAACTACTAGAGAAATTTGACAGACCTCACCTCAACCCACACACATACATGCAGAGTACAGCTTTGAAATACTGATATCGCTCATAATGCCTGTAATAAAACAAATGTATACATAACTTTTAAAACACATTCAAAGTGCTTCACAAGACAGATTAATTAAAAAGGGTAAAATGAAACAATACAGTGTAAAAAAAATAAATAACTACTCGAGTCTGCTTTTGAGACTTTGCTCTAATTTTCGGGAAAATTAGGGCAGGATTCGGGATTTAGGACAACTGCTTGGATTTCGGGACGTCTGGTCACCCTACAATACACAAATAGCAAAAGCAATTAAACAAAGCTAACTGACAGGTAAAAGAAAACGACAACCACAGGCAGCATTTATTCACATTTTAATAATAATACTATTATTAGTAAGAATAGTGTTACAGATGTATCCATGGTGGACCAACTGTTTCTGACTAAAAGCGAGGAGTTACATTTGTACACCAGCATCACAGGATACATCATACTTTGCTTGTTGAGCCTCTCCCCACATGCATTAAATAAAATAAAGGAACAATCTCTGGACAGTTCTACAGTCTATTAAATTGTTTAGACATGGCCAGACAGCCACATTTGCACTCAATTTCACGCATATGGGCAATTTGGAGTTTCAGGTTCAACGGACTGTAGGAGAAAGCCAGAGTACCCGGAGGAAACCCTGTGAGCTTTGATAAAGTTGCCAGAAAAGAAATTCCATTGCATTGAGGAGTAGGCATATCCGTACAGAATATATGATGTCTTTCATTGTAAATAGTCATGTTCAGAAACATTACCCATTAGACCTCAAGCTTTCTTTCTCTAGAGCTTTAGAACATCAGGTTGAATGGGGAAAGTACAGCCTTATTGGACATATCGTTTACTGAAATAAACATTTCCACAGTCTCTTGATTGATCATACCCTAATAAGACACAGAAGACCTTCATTAATCTAGCATTTGCAAGAGAAACTTTTTATTGCCCCTTTATCCTCCTGGCTCTGACAGGCTGCATCATGGTATGTGTTGGAGCACACACAACTTGCGCGCCTCCGCTTTGCCCAGGACAAGGCTCTCGGTGGGGGAGACCAAGAGTGAATCATGTATGCTCATTAGCTGCTCTCCACGGCTCCAGGTCCTATTGTGAATCCCTCGCCTTTTTCTGTTCAGAGTGAATATCCGCGCCTCCAGTGATTACCTCTGCTTAGCTTATAGCATGCTGCTCTAATTGAGCTTCATCATGGTGGCCTACTGATAACTACAATTCAGTCAAAACAACATTAAGCCCTGCCTCACTGGTTCTGTAATGAGTTCCTGGGAAAACTGTGCTTTTTTTGTTTTAGCTTGTAAGTTATGCAGCACTCACTTGCATAGAGTGTAGCGAGCGGAGTTCATTTGTATTCATAGGTAGGATGAGTCCTTACTGCTACATTTTGTTTTCTCCAGACCACACTATCTGTGCAGACTGGTTAATTCATTGATACAACAGGAATGAAGAACATATTACAGGAGGCATTAGCAAACATTTAATGCTGGCCTTAAGGTAAGAGAAGTGCCCTATCAAGCAGTTTCTTCCCTCCCTCATCACCTACACCCTTGAGCAAGGCGCTTACATTACTCGATTTTACAAGACAAACCGTTAGCCCTCATTCATTATTTATGAGAGGTGAGTAGCTGAGTTTGAACAGCATGGCATTAAGGTGGTGAAACAAATCAGAGGTAAGATACACTGAAAGAACTTGGGATCATTTCCTAGGATCCGAAGGAGGGTGACAATCATGTTTGTCCAAAACTGCAAAATTTCATTCCAGTAGACTCACGGAAAGTGGAAGTCACTGTCAGATTGTTAGTTACCAACAATACAAAACTGTTCAGACAGAATCTGACTGCATCCATTGTGTCAAACAGCACTTTGTTTGATGCACACAGCAGCCGTGAATACCAATAACTCCAGAGGGCTGCTCAGTGTCTGACAGTAGAAGATTGAGATTGTATTGCTTCTAGGCATGAATGTGTAAAAACTCAGTAATGTCTAGTGTTTGGAGAACTCACAGGTTCAATCTTTGCAGCAGCCAATATATGCCCATTAAATATCATCATTCGTCACAATTATGTCTGTATTGGCATCTACCGATTTAGATCCAATGCCAACATTGAGTGTCAATGCAGGAAGCAGTGTGTCCTTTATGTAGAGAGGGGGAGAAGTATGCAAGGGTCTGGTTATGCTTGAATGCTCATGTGCTCGTGTGACTGTTGGATTGTCGGTTTCCGAAAGTTACAGAAATTATTGGGCACCCCATTGTCGGTAAGGTGCACGCGAGGGGCTTTTGAAGTTATTCAACCATCCAACAAGCAGTTTTGAAGAAGAAGCACTTTATGTTAGAGCAAAGTGGCTGCCACATAGTCTGCATTTCAGTAACAGTTAGGGATTAGGTACAGGGGCTCCTTGGCAGTGCCCAGGAGGTGAACTGGCAGTCCAGAACTACCAGTCCACACACTGTACTGTGGTTTGTGCGGGACTTGAACCGGCCAAGTCCAAGCCAAGCCATGTCCCTACAGACTGAGCTATAGCCACCCTGAAGAAGCATACCAGCAGCTAAAGGGTGTGGGATTGGGCAGAGTTGAATGCAAAAGATCAGAGTTTGCATCTCATCACAGACCTGCAGTTACCATTTCCATTAGGAGAGACTTCGTTGCAAATATGCAAAGGTTTATTTGATTTTATTTATCACATGCATAATAAGAAATGTATAGAGTCTTTGGAGTTTAGACTCCATCGTTAATAACTTTAAAGGGGTAGAGAAGCCGAGGCATAGCCCCCCGATGGAGTCTAGACACTGGTGGTGGTGGTGAAGGAGCCCGAAGACCGGACCGAAGGAGCCGACGGGAGCGGTCTGCTGGAGGAGGACCCAGGGTGCCGTGGGTGACGATGACTGGAGGTGAAAGGGGAGGAGGGTTGCACGCTTTGCCTGAAATGACAACTGACAGCAGCAGAGAGAAGAACAGAATTAAAGCAGGGATGCCATGCTGTGATTGGCTCGTGAAATTCATGGCCAATTCTGGTTGGTTTAACTGAAAAGTGAACGCCTCGAAACTGCTGATCAGTTTTAGGAAGAGAGAAGAGAAGTCTTCCTGAAATAATTTACGCTGAGCTTCATTTGCCTTTTAGCAACCGTAACCACAAACTATCCCAAACCTCAACCAAGTCTAACCATACTTGAGCCATAGTTTCTTTGTCATAACCACAGATTTTCCCTTTCAGTATGCCTGGAACAAACCATTTTGTATCCGACCAACCAGGCCTTAAGAAAAAAAGGGTTTACAGTTGTTCCATACAGCCATACTCAAAGACGAGGTGAAAAGTTGGCCGTCACAGAGAGGGGGGAGATGCGATACTCTTTTTGAGTGGGGATAATAACAAACATGTTTTTTGACAATCTTTCTTTAAAGATATTTGAGGTGTTGTACTCACTTGTACCTACACGAAAAGTGACGGAACTAATTGTGTTAAAAAAGCAAAAAGAGCTTGAGAGAGAACTTGAGAGGACTTTCTGAAGCTGTAAGACCATCCGTCAAGGACTTCGATTAAAGCATACTACTATCATAACCATACCAAAGTTGCCATGTGCAGATATTGTAGGAAGAGAGAATTGTTTTTTTACTTTTTTGACACTGTTCATGGCTTTGCAGAATGTGTGAGGTGTAGGGTTAGGGTCAAGGTAAACATAATGGTTGGGGGTGGGGTACTACATGCGGATCACAAATTTAGGCTGTAAAGAATCTACTGATCTGGATTATTGTGCCAATCAAAGGCCATAGAGAGTATTTTACAAAACCAAAAAGACACGTAAAATGTCAGAAATAAGCGATAACTATAACATGATATCAGAAGTTAAGACAAATTAATGTAATCCTAATGATGAATGATGGATTAAACGGTTCACAAGCAGGGTCCAATTTTCATAGTTGACGACTCTCTGGCAGACTGGAAGCACAAAAGCAAATGAAATTTCCAAAAATACCCTTTTCAAAGATTGAGCAGTAAAAGACAAGAAACTGGAGTACGTAGCAATTAAACTTTGTGAAGAATAAATGTGTTTAACATCTTAAACACAAGTCCTCTTGCCTCAAATACTTCCGTTTGTCCTGAATCTCAAAACTCCTCTGCAATTTTACCAGCAAAGCCCACTGTGTAATTTCAATATGCCACTGAATCATTTATGTGGGCACACAAAAAGATGCTGTGCCACGTATCTGCCTGGTGAATACAACCACCACCCAGGAAAGGAAGGAAAAAATCAGTTTCTCAAAATCTCAGTCTGGGGCTTTTTCACTTTGTGTCCTTGTTCTTCAAAAACATTCAGAAACTGAGGACTGGAGATAAGATGGAGAGAGCGCGGTAGAAGTGGGAGAACTGGCTGCTAAAAGGCAGCAGGACAGTAGATTGTCTCTCACTCTGAGACACTGATCCATACGCACAGAGGAGAAAAGTGAGTTATGATTAATCATCTCTGGCGGAATTCCCCAATAAAATTCCCAGATCGATACACCTCACATGCCAGGAGAGAAAACACACCGCTTATGAAGAAGATTTTTTTTATGATTTAAGGCCTTCTTTTGCCTGTCGGAATCCCATTTTTTGTTTGACTTTTGTTCAGAATAAGTCTCTCATATGGTTTCTTCCTTCTACGCTTACTAACTACAGCTTATTTTTCCTCGCAGTGATGCAGCCTTTGTCATTAAGCAGACGAGTCATCTTTCAGCTTTGTCTTGATGTCTGTTCTGGTTCCACTATGTTATCATAATTAGACCTCCTTCACTTTCACCTGCAGATGATGTCCATGTGAGTCTACCTATGTTCTGTCTTTCTGTGTCACACCACATTTATGAAAACAGAGCAGCTTTGATTCTTTTTTTGTAGATGTATTGCTTTTACCCATACCTGCCGTCTGGTTTCAAAGAGCCCTCCTGCAATGTTAAACAAATTTACTCTTCTAACAGGCACATAACAGCCCTCCAGCTGCTCTCTCAGTACTCTTCACAATGATGTTTGCTTTTCAGCTAAAGCTTTCATGGATTTCCAATAAAAAAAAGTACAGTAGAATAACCTCTCTAACAACTCATTGACAAATGTGGTAATAAGCACACTAAAGAGACGCTTTTCATATCAGAGTCAGACTTCCTCTCCAAAACCAAATGTCACACTGCGATACATGATGTGGAATAGGCTGATGAGGGATTTCTTTACGGAATTCATTTGTTGTGGACTCTTTCTCATGCATACCCATGCACACACACTCTGTCTCATACACACTCACGCACACACTCTTTTTCCCACTACGTCTCTGTCTTTCTCACACACACTCACAGCCATCTTCATTTCCATGTCCATGGCTGTGCTGAATGGCTGCAGTCTGAGCCCGCTCTTCTGTGTCTGTGCATGTTTGTGTGAGTTTATGTGTGCTCATTGTCCAGTGGTCAAGCCCCGGCGGAGCTGTGTGTGGGATGTGTAAAAGCGTCTATGGGGGATTGGAGAAGAGGGGGAGGGCGGTTGAGGACACTGTTTCCTTCAGCAGTGGAATGTCTTCATGCGTGTTCCGGTTTGGAGAGGCTGCTCACGGCTCCCAGAAGTTGGCAGGAAACCACATGCTGCTTACACTGGGGCCGATAAGGAGGAGGAGGAGGAGGAGGCGGCAAGAGGAGAGAGGAGGGAGGAGGGAGGAGAAGAAGAAGTGGGGTTGGGGTGGGAAGGGGGGAGGAGGAAGGGAGGGAGGGAGGGGTGCTTTAGTAAACCTTCAGGAAGGTAGATTATCCCATGAAATGCTGGCAGAGCTGCAGCCTTTGTGCATGTCTGTGTGTGTGCGTATGTGAATGTGTGCGTGTGTGTGTGTGTGTGTGTGTGTGTGTGTGTGTGTGTGTGTGTGTGTGTGTGTGTGTGTGTGTGTGTGTGTGTGTGGAGTAGAGAATAAGGGGGTGTGTAAAAAAAAGCAGCTCCTTCAGCAGTGGAGAGTTTCAATGAATCCGGGGTAGGCTCCACAAAGGGCTGCGGAACAAAAGGCCTGCAAGCTGAGAATGTGCAGCGTAGAGACACGGCCCAATCTCACGCTTTGTTAACTCTCAAACATAACACTGAATAAAGACTGAGACAATCACGCCTCACTTGTCAATTACCTGCCTGTTGATTAAATATCTGACAGCTCAACACCTCAGACTGTAGGATTCATACGACTCCCGCTGTAGTCTCAGGCAGGGCGACCGTGCGCGCCACATGTCCTTAGAGCGGAGTTTTACAAAATAATATTTGTGCAATTCTGAGCACAGCATGGAGTACTTAAGCACAGGAAAATATTTGTATTTCATGTGCTAAAGTTATGTTAGGTAGAGAAATTAGTATCAAGAGAATAAATTATTTAGAGCAAACAAAAATAAATTTGTCTCCAATCCAACGACTAGTAGGATTATCGGTCAGGGAATTTATTCTGTGCCAGTTAGAGAGCACATTTGCTCAATTCAAATTTTCTTTGCAAGTGGCCGGGTTGGCTTAGTGGGTAGAGCAGGCGCACATATGCTTGGAGGTTTATTCCTTCCCCCTCTCTCTCTCCCCTTTCTCACCTAGCTGTCCTGTCAAATAAAGGCGGCAAAGCCCAAAAAATTATCTTGAAAGATTTCGCTTTGCAAGATAATAATCTCACCACAAAATGTTATTAATGTGCTTGAAGTTTTGTTTTTTTCTGTGTTCAAAATGTCCAAACCCATGCTCAGATTTTAGACCCACATATAATTACATAGTTTAGCTTTCCTAACTCATTATGACGTTATACTTTATCACATTCATTATAGTGAATCAAATGACATAATGAACCTAATCTTCATAATAGTCATGCATAAAGAGACGTGACCAATGAGATTGGATAAACGGGTCGTCATGGGTCACCCATTTCTACTCCGCAACGCTGAAGAAAGTGTAAGGCCCAAGGAAAATGGCAAAGACGCACAGTTTAGTCCACTTTGAGATCATGCTGCTCAGAGTGTACGAGCCTTTTTTTATCTCTACAATCAAATTGCATAGGCTGAGCCCTACACGTCCAACCACAGCCTATAGTAATTCCCAGAAGTACACGCACTCAATCCAGGGGATTATAAATCACAGGCACTTGGCAAAGGTCTCAGCTGACTACGGCTGATGTTTATGGTTTTCTATGACTGAATCCAGCTGTTTGGAGACGCACAATGCTCCGAGAGGCGTAATCAATTTGGCAGATTAGCGTATTGACAGATGGTGCGCCATCCATCCAGCAATCAATATGTTTTATTTGAATCCCTTCAAATGTTTTCTCAAGAATCTGGACACAGAACGCCTCTCTCCCCAGGCTCCAGTCACGATTATACGGTATCTCCACCTTTCTATTACACCTCCTCCCCTCCCTTTCTCTCCCGCTTGGAATGACTTTCTGGCCATCCGCGTGCAAAAGCAAAACTCTCTCCCCTCACTCAGAAAGTGCAATGGGATATGCTCCCCCTTCTCAAGTAGGGCAGCCAAATGGAGCAATCACACAAGACATCCATCACTATCCTGTGGGGTGGAGTAAATGACCTTGATGTAGTCTTCACACTCAATTTCAGATACCCTTGGGCTCCATTATGGGAAGATTTAAGCAGCGAGAGAGCGGCCGGCCTTCATATTTGATTCGTACGGTACTAGATGTGATAAGTGTGTGATGCAGCGCCGAAAAAGAGAGTAATATGGGAGGTACGGGGGAGGGTGAGAGGGTGAGTCAGCAGGTGATGGAAGCGCGGCAGAAAATTAAGATGGAGTAAGAGGGCTCCAGAAGACGAGGAGAGGAGATGGTTTGAAATAGCTGGAAGAGCAAGTAGGCAGAAAGCAACTGTGGATAGAAGAGGATAAATTACTTTTCAAGGACTTTGTCACCCCCCCCCTAAAAATCAACAGTAATCCAGGTAGAGTAGACACAATATATGGGTAATTTTCAGACGAAAAGAAAAAAAGTTCTCAAGAGTGATCCATCACAGCGGCAGCAGAGTGAATTTATGCTTCTGTGAACGTAAAAGCTTATTGCTCTCTGTCTCTTTTCTACTAGCTGGTGGAGAAGAAAGCCCCATCCAACCACCCCTCCCCTCAACTCTCTCCGTTGCTGGTGGGAGAGAAAATAAGTATGCACAGATGACTGCTCACCAATGAAAACATGTTTGCATACGAACAACACACACAGAAATTGGGTTTTGAGTTTTGATGTAAAGTGATTTGGACAATGGTTTCCTTTTATTTTCACTCTTTGCCTTTGATTGACGGTGTGTTCTTCCTTCCTTTTCCTACCAGTCCGGAGGAATGAGCCGCTTTAGCGCAGCAGCCACACACACGCTCCCCCGGGAGTTCATTTGAGAAGCACCACCTGCAGGTCTGAGTGGCATCATTAACAAAGGTCAGATGTGCTCACTGTGAAATTATACACACATGAATTTCTCATTGACTTGTTAATACACCTGATTTCCTTGCCCAGGGTGACAGTTTGCCCTTTGCTGTCTTCCACCGTGCATTTGATTTAATTAAGAGGCGGCTGATACTTTACACTTGAGTTAAACAAGCATGTAAATAAAATCAACATCATTAACGAACCAAGCGGCAAAACAAATCAATACGGGATATTCAGAGTGTACAGTGGATTGTGGCACGTTGATCGCTGTCTGAAGCTGCATGTCCTCATCTAGACAAATATCATCTTTTTTTCATAAAGCTTACATTTAACATACTCTTAAAATGTTGTTGTATTTTCTTCCAAACAAAAAGGTCAAGTGATGCAAATAATATATATAATATAATATGCGTATAGCCATTAAAACAGGGCCATGTTTTTCAATGTGGATTAACTAACTAATGCTAAAATGCTAAAATGACCCTGCTTATTCTCAACCACACAACTTTCTTTAAGACAGTTAGAGGTTTGATTTGTTAATCTAGTACAAAGTTATCCTGTATAACAGTTACCTTAATTAATGAATACATTTTTGTAATAAAGACATACATGTTTGTACCAAATTTTATGACATTCCACCTATTTCACTCAAAACTATAATGTCAACCTAATGGTGGCGCTAGAGAGAAGGTCATGGGTTCACCAAAAAGTGATTTGGATCCATTCTCTGAGCAACATGAATGACTGTACCAAATTTCATGGAAATCCATCTGATAGTTGTCAAGACATTTCATTAAAGGGGCGCTATGCAGTTCTGGCCATTTCTTCACTGTTTTCTCGCTTTTTGCTCGCAGGTTTCTCTATAGAGCTCCCCCTACTCGCTGGCCCAAAGTTGCAAGGGTGGTTTTTCAGCTCACAGGCGCTAGGGGGGAGTGAGACGACCACCATTCAACTCGAAAAAAAGTCATATAACCATTCCAGCGACTCCGAAGCTGTTCAGTTAAGGTAAATTAAGCTAAAAAAAAACTTGCATAGTTCCCCTTTAAAACAAAATGACAACTTCATGGTGGCGCTAGAGGAAAAGTCAGGGAAACACCGAAGTCGTTAGGAGTCATGCTCTGGGGACCATAACTATCTGTATAAAACATTATGGCAATCCACCCAAAAGCAATTGTGATATTATCGTCTGGATCCAAGTGGTGGACTGACTGACAGACCAATTAAGCTACATTGCCATACCATCCATAGAGCATGACAAAATGTTTTGATTTGTGTCAAATCACAGACTGATCTCACAAAGTGGCGTATGTATGACACGCCAATTCGTATGCCATTTTGGCGTGTTATCAAGACGCATAATCGTTTTTTTAGAGTGTTTATCAACGCCGTTTGGCCTCCATTGACCTACATTACATGTGAATTATCACCGTAGCGAGTAGTACGAAAGGACAGAGGTTGGTTGGGGTGGCGGATGGATAAAAACACAGGACTTTCACCCAGGAGACGTGGGATTGTATCTCGCATGTGGTGTTATCAACTGTTTTTTTTTTTTTTTTTAATAAAGCCTTCCCCAATGTTGTTTTCCTAAGCGTGTGTCCTTGGTCACAGTCGTGTTTTTGTCAGGGTTTTTTTGTGTTATTAAAGCCTTTCCCAATGTTCTTTCCCTAAACCCAACCTTTTATTTTTTTTTTATTTTTTTTTTTTACACGCGTGTGATGTTCTCGCGATAGCACGCCATGTGGCGTCGCCGTGTGTATGTTTACATCCGCTGTATACAGCTTAGACATACACGTGGATAGCTCAAAATGACCCTCAGATGGTCAACAATCATAACATCAAATTATGGATTTATGAGTAATATATTCAAATGTGAAAAAATGTCTTATCTTTTTGCATATTGAGGAACTTAGTACACATTGTTCATTGGCATGCTCCGCCTCCGTGTGGCCATGTTAGCAGGTCATCCATTGGTGCGGCAGTAAACGGTTGAACACTATTTTATGGAAAATGTCGGTGTTTCCGTCAATCATAAATGAAATGTAGGCTACTTGGAATCTGCAATTTGGAGAGACAAATGGGAGAGGATCTTTTCAATAAAAATCCTCCTCCTGAACAATCTGTCCCCGTCACTTCTGAAATTATGGCTACGCCCCTGATTTTGCTCCTACTGCTTTAATACAGGTGAAACACACCAATAAACTATTCACACATTTCTCCACATATCACACACACGTATAGCTTATCACCAGAGAGGTCAAAGCACTGCCAGATAAATCCTATATGTGCATCTCTCTAATGGTCCCACATAGCATGAACAAATCACAGTCATAACATTGTGAGAAGGGCTGTCATGTGAGGAGAAACACACCATTAAGAGTTAAGCAGCTGTGTCAGATCAGACTTTTACACAGCCCACTGCTTTGTCATGTCAGAGAAGGTTGCGGCTTGTCCTTGTCCACTGAAGTGTGAGTGTTTGCACAGTGGAAACAGGCCCAGGGCAGGTAATGTGCTGCATTCATCCATGTAACTGTAACATATAAAATACTACACAGTGCTTCTACTTCTCTGCCTTGTGAGCAAGGGAGACATGCTCATGTGGTTGAGATGTAATCATGGTAACACAGTGGAACCAGGACAGATGCAACAGCACTGTGTGTCATCACAACAACGCTTGTGTTAAGAACATGAAATATGACTCGTCCTGCAGACGGCAGACTGTCACAAGGGAGGAAAACTGCATAATTAAAAGACGGCATAGCACAAGAAAAATATGGGGGGATCATTTTAGAGCATTTAAAAAAGACTTACTAATACAGGGTTTAGTCTTGGAAACCTCCTAGCAGCTAGACTTAAGGCATCTAGGAGTTGGAGTTCAGGTCAGGTTAGGGTTCATTAGGGTCAGGATTATGGTCTGTCCACTCAGGTTTCCTGGAGGGCAGGATGGCTGTCCCGTAAACTGATCCAGTCTAAGCAGGGACCAAATAAGCAAAGGGCATAACTTTGGGGTCAACATTGGGGGGGGGGGGTTGAGATCTTCACTTTTGAGCAAAATTGAAATTGTGAACGTCAAACACTTCATTTTCTGCGTTCTGGTGAATCTTTCTGCAACAATTGGTGCCTTTTCTGCATCAAGTTATGGTGCAAATGTCTTAATTATGTAAAGGAAATTATAATAGGTGTTTGGGGTGGGTTGCACTGGCCAGTTTTGATTATTGGGGGGTTGTAATCCCCCACCCCCCCAGTTATGCCTATGGTTCAATGTGTTACAACAGAAAAAGAAAGGTTTGTATCCACTTTTGTAAAACTAAACGATTTGATCAGGATTACAATTGCTGTGAATATATTGTCTGCCAGTATACAATGAACAAAAATGACTTCAATGTTCACGCAGTTTATATTAAAGAAGTGGACGTAGCCACAGTGACGTCACCCATTGGTTTGTTGACTACCGTTTTGCCTTGAGTTTTGCATTTTGGTCGTCGCCTTCTTGGGTTTATTGAGCCAGAAGTGACCATATTGGAAGACAGGGTTAGTTATCAGCTTAAGCTGAGTTATCAGCTAACGCTAGTGCAAGCTAGCTAGCTAGGTTAGCAAGCTGCATCCGTGATTCACGTTAACTGTGATATTATTTGGCATGCTAATTTTGGCTAGCAAAAAAACTAAACTAAACACATTATATCATTCTGACTCAACCTGTTATCACATATTCTGAGTCAAAGAATGAATAAAACGTGCACATCCACAAAGAAAATGTGGATATAAAGTAGGGTGAGTGAAACAAATCAGGGAGGATTGAGCTGTAGAATGTTAAAAAGCTGTAAAATTTAAAAAAAAGTCCCCCTTAACTTGATTTAAGGTCACAAAATACTTATATAACATTGGGATAATATGTAATTATGATGCTAAACAGACAAAACAGTAGCTTACTAGTTGACAGCAGCACAGCATACTTTCCCTATTAGGTTCTAAATAGACATTATCTCACAGTTTGGAAGATGACAAGATGCTCGTTTTCTCTCAAAACTGGTGTCCAGAATCAAGGTCTGTTCTCTATTAGATCCTGTCACGACACCTTCTGTCACATGCTTGTATCCTCCAACAGGCTGGACGGTTGTGAGACTGCCAAGATGTACACTACATTTCCAAGAATGAGGCTAGACTCCCTGTTATATGTTGTTCTCCATCTCTCTCACCCTCTGATAATCATCTACTTTGTATTTTATTCACTGCTGCTTTTCAGCTTTTGAGAGAGGTCGGTGTGAATGCTGAGCACTTGTCGAGAGCTCCTTGACATGTACGCAGTAGAAGATAGTATAATAATAAGTCAGGTCAACTTTTCAAAAGATCTCGATCTAGACTGGTTTTGCACCTACGTCTATTAACCGTAGAAGAAAAACAAAAAGATTTTTCTAATGGGTTTTCCCCTTTAAAAACATGCTTTTCAAAAATTATTTCATTTTCTTTTGCTATGCTGCCATATGGACACGACAACAAAACATTTAGTGACAGAAACATCACACATGCGCATGCTATATCTTGTTTGTTTAATCTGTACAAAAAATGAAATTTAGAAAGACATGGTTTTATGGGAAGTTACGTGCTAAGCTAATCACCTGCTGGCTCTAGGTTTAAATTTAGCATACGGTACAGATTTTAATAAATGAGTTTATTCTGAATAATAAGCATTTGTAGTGTGCTTCACTCACTTGACCCCCTTGATTCCCTGTGACATATCTCATATTTCTGTACACCTGAAAAAGAGATTCATAACAGGACATGCAGTGTGTCCTGATGTTACCCACGGGCTGAGGGGAGGTGTGTGAGCAAGCATGCGTGGTGTGTGGACACAAGTAAATCCACGAGTGATGCTAGCATCCCACAGATGTGTGAAGGCTGGAGTCTCCTGACTCAGCGGCAGAGATGAATGTTGTGTGGGTGGGCGCCTCATTGATTTTTGTGTTGGAGAGATTAGTGCGTGTTAGGGTTATGCACTCAGGGCTGGGATATATTAAAGAGGAACATACACTTTTAGCCTGACTGCAAATCCCTCTCTCCCATCACCCTACCTCTCTGTTCATAGAGATCAGAGGATGGGCTGGAACAGGCTGCAAAACAGATGCATTACCAAAAATATGCATCAAGTCTTTTGATCTAATAGTGAATGAACAAGTGAGAAAATATGGGAGGAAATAAATGCACGTTTCTAATTCAAGTCAAGCGAGTTATTTGGTTTCATTCTTGACCTTATGGAACAGTGTAACAAAATACCCAACTTACTACCCTTTGGAGCTTTCATCTTATGATCTTCATTCAGCAAATAAAACTGGCTTTCTTGACTTTCTGTTGATCGAAGACTTTGACCAGTTTTGGTCTAGTGTTCACTGACAGCTGAAGCTATAGTGCGTAGAATTCTAAGTAATGACAACAAAACTGTCAGCGGGTCCATATGATACAAGCCTTCCGTGATCGCGTACAGCCCCCAACCCTCCTCCACACAGCTGCTACTAGCCAAGGAGGACATGGAGGATTAAAACCCATGACAGACTCTTCAGAAGAGGTAATTATCTTCACTCGAGTTTCTGCACGGGAAAGTCGCCGGACGACACAATCTTCTTAACACAGCCATACTGAGAAATACAGAGTTGTGTGGAGCTAATGGTCTTAATTAGCTTTGTAGGAACTCAATTGGCAATGGGTCGAATGTAACGAATGTTCATTAATATCAAAAAGTTACACACTAAAGCTTTAATGTTGTCTGCTTAATTTACTCTGTTGCCCGGGGTCTTTGGGTTATGGTGCATTCCAGTTGAAATGGTTAAAAGTCAAAATTTCCGTGTTCCCAGTCAGAAATGTCAACTGATATATCCAATACCAATATCACAATCCTACATGGCTGCTCGGAGCATCAACAGTAGTGGAAGCTGTATGAATATACTGTTTTTGCGCTTCTGTCATATTCACGTCTCATGAAATCAGTCGTACACACAGTCCTGTCCATCTTCTATCTGTGGAAATGTTGTCAAGGTGTTTGCGCGTGCAAAATACCGCATAATGCGTTACAATGGCTAACCCTGCTACCCCATTTTTCCAACTTGTTACAGGGACACGTTGAACTCAGGTGTGACTTGATTCCCTGTTCCAATCTCCAACCTCGACTCAGCTGTTGCACGTTGGGATATGGTGTACAATGGCAGACACTTTCCGACAGTCTCTCCTCAAGGGCATCCATGGTGTTGCACTTGGTTATACACGATGGGACTGAAGTAGATGTGTGGAGAGTGAAAAAAGACAACAGACCTGGCCATGCTTGTCAAATTGTCACTTTCGTAAAGTTACAAATCTTGGTTGGTGCATACCCCTGATTCGGATGTCGTAAAAGTGTGGGGAGGGTGGTGCTGTTCATATCAGCAGCCTAAGCTTTATTTATTCACTTACTGAGAAATATGACCAAACACTGAAGTAAAGCAAGCCTCTATACAGGAAATGTATAAATGTACACAATATATTTCTCCTTATTTCAAACTCCAAAACAGCAATGCAAACTACCTATAGATAAATCTTGTAGCACACCTTCAGAGAGTTCAAAGTCTCCTCTCAACGCCCACATAGTCATGCCGTGATATCTGGACCTGCTCGAGGTCAATTAAAGCAGCCACTCTGCCAGGGTTCAGAGTAAAACGGATCCACCAACCAACAGTTATCCAAGTACATGCTGGTTATCTGATAGCTTGTTTCTCTTTTAAAGTGCAGAGTCACTCATCTCACAGCCAGCATGCAGACACAGCTTGACACAGCATTAACAAACAACATGCATGTGCCATTTTTCTGATGTCAGAAAAATCCACTGAGCTGCCTGCCAGTCACGTTACGGCAGATGTTGATGGCACAGCTGAGGCCTCACATTCTGTAAAACTAATCACACTTTAATTAATTTCTGCTTTTAACTCCTTGTTATCACGCTCGCTGGAATGTTTCATTAGCCCCAAGTCAAAGCAGTAGAAGTCTTGCCAAAAAAACTAGAACTACAGCGTGAGCAGGAAGTTCAGACAGCCGCCTATTTAAAGACGTGCTGCACTGACAGTTATTTTTCTCTCCCCCTCCTCTTCTACCTTCCTCTCTTCTCCCCCTAAGCCCCCATGTTTTACCCTCTCCGTTGATGCCGTGTGTCAGCTGGGAGGCACGGCGCTGAACCATGTAGATGTAATCTACACCTCTCCGTGCCAGAGAACAGCGACTGAATCGCGGAGGGCAGCCGATCCGTGACATGTTGACAGGATCAGCATAGCGACACGTGTAGGTATCTGCTTTCATGTAACACATCCCAAGGGGGTGGAGGAATATGGTAGGAGGCCAACTCTTGTAATGTGTGTAGAGGTGAGAAGAAGAGGTGCTGGAAACGTTGCACGACTGGGTGGGACGTATGCGGGTTGGCTGACACTACGTCAAAGAGATCTGCAAAGAGAAGATGGGTGGAAGATTAAAAAAAGAGGGCCACCACCAAGTGTGAGTGCGAGGGGAGTGCGTGAGAGACGGAGCATGAACTAGAAAGAGCAGGTTAAATGAAAAGTGCCGTGGACTAACTGGGAGGAGAGCCGTGGAGGTGCCGTAGATGAAACATGGCAGTATGATCAGGGTGGAAAGTCTGTGCGTTTGTTTGCTTTGGGCATGTCAACAGAAGCACCAGAACTGACACTGCCGAGCAAATTTAGAAAAAAAGAAGAGGAGTGTGTTTCTGTGTTCACGCGCAAGCAGAAGCTTTTATCTGTGTCAAGATCCTACGTCGGTAATGTCAGGGGAGCTCGTCTGCAGAGCACTCAGGGAGTACGAGCATGAGAAACCTTTGTTCACCGTCTGGTTGCAACATACTAACATCCGTGAGGCATCATTAGTCTGAGGCTCAGCCTGCTCTACTTTGGGCCAAGAGGGGCAGAAACACTGACTTAACCATGAAGGCTAAAGGGCACCGTCCTGTGGACACAAGGCAGAGCAAACACTGGCACCGCCTCGGAGGTTCGGCTCAGAGGTTTCCCCTTTCTCTTCTGACGAAGCTCTGATCTGTTTGCCGGCTCAATGATTGTTCAAACTACCACGGCTTGAAATGAAGTGAAACACCAACAGCTTGTCGACGCCAAACCAGGAGAGCTTTACCCAGGTTATTTTGATTTTCATCCTGCGCTGCTTTGTTTCAGGAGTCATAAAAGAGCCGCTCAGTTCCCACGAAAGCAGAGCAGGAAAGAGGTGAATAGATACAGCAGACGCAGCCGAAGAGGGAGAATGCCAGAAAGCAACAGTGTTGGTGTGTTGTTTCCGATTCCCCTAGCACTTAGAGGTTCCCTCCAGCACATTCTCTCACTGAAATATTAATCGTGTTTGACGGCTGTTTTAGCTGCGAAAACAAACATGAGACCAGAGCCTTTTTGGAAAGCGCAGAGACGCACACTCGAGCGTGGACTGGCTCAGATACGCAACAACTGTCGTAGGCAAAAGGAGAAACGGGCTAGAGACAGCACAATGTGGAAGCAGCCTCATTAGATACGTGCTGTTGTTTACCAGTGTGAAATGTTGACGATCTGTACTGTATCTCAGCTGTCACGTCCCCGGGGTTAACATTGTGATGAAGGCTACTAAGTGCAAGAGTATATAGTTTAAAATGTACATTCAGATAGCAGCAGGTCAAAGTGTGAAGAAGCTTTATGCGTGGCTGCTCTTCCAGGTGACTCTCCTCGACCTTAACACTTAACCAACACCCCTGCGACTCCAACGCACTTAACAAGGTGGTACGATGAGAGGATTTCTCGCCACACACACACACTCACACACACACACAGCTCTAGCACGGCAGAGGCAATTTGCAGCATTAAGCTGCCTGATAGCACATGTCCACTGAGAGTTAGGGAGTGATTTAACGGACATTGCTCACACCAATTAGAGTAAATCAGCCAGGCAACGCTACTGACGACAAGTGGATGCCGGCGCTGTCAACACGCAGCCACACACACACATACGCTCCCACACACCGCGAAAAGGGGGTATTTTACTGTTTCTTTTGTGATTAAGAGCATGAAAATAGGCCATTTAGATAATCCCTCCCTGTCAGCGTTGTCACCCTGAGAGACACTGACATATCCCATACACTCATTTCCTCATTACCATACGCCAGTCATTTCAAGAGGACCGACTACAAAGCCCGAAGCGTGGGCTGAAGAGAACGGCCACCTGCTTCCCTTTCGCAAGCGCCGGGGTCGCTCCTCGTCGGCCAAGCTTAGAGCGACATGACACAGTACGAAGGCCACAAAAGGGGAGAGCCGAGCCGCACCAGGCGACACGGCCGGGGAGAGAACGGGGGTGCACAAAAGGATTTCTACTTGCACGCCCACTGGAGGGGTCAGGCCCTGGAGAGCGCCTGATTCATTTCTTCTTGAGGGCTATTAATCTTTTCAAGCACCAGAATCACTTTGCCTCTCAGGAACGGGAGAGGAGATTGAGTTTTCTATTACAATCAACCGGAGGCATTGTGTCGCAGGGAGAGAGGGGGCAGCGACCACGCTGTCCTTGCTGCTGCCTTTCCCATTCAAAACAAAAACAAGGGCGGGAATGCATTATCACATTAGTGAGATCATATTTTAATTAATACACAGTGGGGCAAGCAAGGTCACAGCAGGCTACATGCACGGCAAAATGGTTCACTTAATCTTCCCAGACATAAAACCTGAGTGATTTCAAATGTGTCCATGTATTAGTTCAAATTCTTCTTCCCTACACATATAACAGATGGCATTTTGAGTCTTAAGCCTTTCATATATCACTTGCTTTCGGCTATGCATTCCTGTGCAAAATGGGTACCCACGTTATCGGTTTCTTCTGACCGTTTCGGTTGTACGCAAGATGCGATTAAAGGAGAATTCCGGCCAATTTTTACGTTAATCTTGATCGTTATAAATATGCGTGTACTTTCAATTGAAAAAAACTCGACCCGAATCGGTGCAGGCAACACGGAGTAGCTGCAGCTACGTGTACGAGCTTCCACTGAGCTAAAACGGCAGTTGTCGGGGAAAGTTTTAGAGTGCCTTTGACACAAAATGCAATTAAAATGTGTGTTTTTTTGTTTGATCCGTACAAAAACTGAAGTGTAAAAATAACACATTGTGGTTTTACTGGGGGGTTATGCAAGGGGGTACGCGTAGATCAACGCGTAGCTCCTATGGCGCCATTTTGATGCTAACAAGCACTCACCCCACGTTAGCATCCCATTGACTGACATTCATTTTGACGTCACTTTGACAGTGAATAACTTCACATCAGAAGCGTTTAAAGACTCTATTTGTCCATTGTTTATTTCTAAAGAAACACGACAATGTATAAAAGGCTCCATTATCTTGTACCTCACGTTATGGCTCCGTAGCAGACGTTTTTGTAAAAATAGTTACTTACATTAACTGTTTAAGTTTAATTACTAATGTTAACTAGCATTTTAGTTAGTAATTATGAGCCTGTGTCTATGTTATCTCCTTACATATACCTACGCTCTCCGTCTCTGCATGATTGGGAATGATTGAGATTTCTCTTGGCACAGCTACCAGAAGACTTACAACTTTCAGACAGGTTGCTCACGTCACATTTACGTTGTCTCTCTCAGTTGGAGGCTGCTCAGTAACGCTCAGCCATCACCGGGAAAGTGCTTCTAATATCCTTCACTGGTCTCCGTCCAGAGACACGGGATCTGGTGGTCCATTTATGGGGTTATGTGCCAGACTATTTCTTGGCTGCGTGCAGTGACTTCCTGGAGCTCAATTTGTGAGCTTTGGAGGTATGAGAGTAGATGTGATCTTTTTATCTAACTCTCAGCAAGAAAGCAAGCAAGTGTATATACCAAAATGTTGAATTATTACCAACAAGATCATTTGGTCAAACTACTATTTCCAAGGTCAAGAGAAAAAAAGAAATTATCAAAATATTCTCAAGAAAGATATTCTGATGGCAGCCAGACAGGATTTGGCCTTGAACTGTCCCTTAGCATTTTACTTTAATATTCTCCAGGTACACAAAGTATGCAGGTAAGTATGTGAACAGATGTTTGTCTACGCATATGCATTGGTAAAAAGAAAACATATCAAGAGCCTTTCCTTATTAGACATGTGCTGTTGCTAATGGGCTAATTACCACAGTGGCCCACATGAGTCCTGAACACATTACTCTAGTTTCTTAGACCCTTGTGGGGTCAAAGGGCACTCTCACTACATGAGTAAGGGGCTGATTTATCAAATCTAAGTCAAAACAGAGCAGAGACATCACATTTATTACTGCCTTGTATAATTTATCAGCTACGCTCATTAAACCATGGCCTAGTCTCTTGAAAAATGTCCGTCGGTGAGGAGTATTAATTGGAAAAAAAACAAACAAGTGAAGTGCAGACCTTGGCCGCGGATCCCCCGATCAGGCGTTGGAGTATGGAGGCCACTTTAAAATGAAAAACGGCAAGAGAGCCCGGTGTCACTTAATCAATGTGAAACCCCAGCGGGGAGAGGGAACCACCGCCTGCGGGGACTGCGCAGTCCCTGGACTCATGTCCTCAGTAAGAAAGGGATTTTAAATGGGCCGGCTCTCATGATGTAACTCATCTCAGTCACAGCAATGATGGCGCTCGCTCCCAAGGGGGTGTTGCAAGGAGGTTTGTCGCTTCTTGGGAGGTGCTTAACAACACCATCCATCTCGGTAACACAATACTACAGACACCGCCTACCTAAGGAGCCATCATCACCGGTGGCTCCAGAGCTACATTCATTGAAGCAGGATGAAATTCGCTTTGAAAAAGCCTGAGGCAACACTGTAGCTGTGCTTGATCCTACACAACCTCAGCCAGTTATGACCCATTAGGATCACCAAACCTGACAAATTCAGCTAATTTGGGTCATTTCTGGCTCTCTTTTTTCCCCCTTCAATTACAATAATCAATGCAAGTCCACTCAGGGGACACAAATTAAAATCTATTTTATTGCAGAGTAGGTGGATATTGCTGCTGCTGCCAATGTATGTGGACATCTTCACGCCTGAGCTGGCCAGAGTGTCAGTTAGTCTCTGCTAGCTCTCTGCTCTTCTATCTCGCGGCTGCCTCAGGGTTGCTCTTATCTCTGAAACAAACGCCTCCCGTGCCGCAGCCCTCATCTATCTGCCTGACATGTACTTCCTTGTTTGTTTTCTCTCGCCTGCTAGACGCGGCCGATGATATTGAGCTGTGTTGACGGCGCTCCTCCATTCATGCCAGATGAATCAATCACTCCTGCGTGCTCCGTAGCCCTCTTTAGTGTCGACAGAGTCTTTTCCACTTCAATCACTGCTTTAGGAAGAGGTTTTCCTTTCATTTATTAGGAAAACAAAAGCTCCCTAAAAAGTAGCTCAGCCAGGCACTTTGGCTGAGAAGTACACAACAATTAACAGTGACAAATGTTTGTCGGCTTGTTTATTGAAGCCAAACATGGATATATATAGAGTGAATTTGTTCATACGAGTATGGAAACATACATGGGTAGTAGAGAAGTTCTACACTAGTAGCAGAGGTCAGCGTACTGAATCTAATTCACAAACTCTGTTTTATTATAATAATAATAATATAATTACTTTCCATAATTAAAAAAAAGGAGCAGAAATAATTCATATAAAATCAAACAGTATGATCATTAAACAACCACATCAATTTGAAGTAATGATTTAAATGAGGCTTAGCAAATTCATAAAGTAAGGGAATATAATTCTTTATAGACAATAAGGTCCTTTAGAGGAGCGTTGAAGCACTAAAGATCATATAGAAATGAAGTCATTAAAAACCAAATCAAAGTCAAACACATCTTACATCACTTACACAGAGTCAACAGTTCAAAATGTATCAAGTGTCTTTCAGGTTCCACACCATTGTCTATCAGCAGATGAAGTCACTCATCAAGATCTTTCTGTGTTTGGACGATGAGCAGAGGGTTTCTGCGAGGACTCAGCTCTAGCAAAGTCCCACTGCTGCTCCTCCCAGATGTTGCTTCCGTTTTCGCTGCAGCGCTGTTCGCCTGTGAACACTTTCTCTCTGCTTTGTAGATGCATTCTTGAGAGATTTTCAGCTCCTCCGCCACCCGTTCCCCCAGCTCCTGGATCAGCTGTCTGGAGCCTTCTGAGGCTGAGGGAAGGGCGTCCACCTTCCTCTCCGCTGAAAAGAGCGTGCCCGTAGGCTCCTGGGGGATGGGGGAGGCAGCCGAGCTGGGTTGGGGCTGTAGAGGGTTGTCCTTAGACATCTCTCCTCCTCCTCCCTGGTTGGATTTGGTGCAGCCTTGCCCTTCAGCCTCAGATTCCTCGCTCTCATCAGACGAGTTGCTACTGCTGTCACTGGAAGCGCTGCTGCAGTCACTGTGGGATATCGGAGGGCAGTCCGAGGCACCCCGCTCGCCTTCTTCCTCTGCCACCATTGTCGCTGCCTGCTCTAGTTCCTCAAGTGCCAGCTCCAAGTCTTTTTTCCGCAGGGAGGCTTTTTGTAACGTCAAAGCCAAGGCTGACATCTTATTGGACCTGTGAAGATAAAGAGTGGGAAAGAAAAAAAAAATGTTTCACTTTCCTCAATAAACCTGGTGTATGACTACGCAAAGAGGGGAAAAAAGAAAGAGACATCAAACTACGACTTCATCAGTGGTACCCGAAAGGGAGACACAGCGACTGACTGATCGACTGGCTCTGCGTACTGAAGACATAGCCACAGGATAACCATCTACAAATCTAATACCCATTAACCATACCCATTCTCATCTGAATGCTAAGTAGACTGCGATTTGCAGAGGCGTGGGGGGCTCAATGAAATATGGAAATATGGATGTTTAATAATGTAGGGAGATGAGCAGTACTGATACACAGGGCATGGGCTTTTCTCCTCCCCCACTGCTGCTCTCCCTGCCAGAGGTGATAAGAGACTGAGAGGGATTACAGAGAGCGGCAGGCCCCTCCTCCTCCTCCTCCTCGCTCCACACATGCAAACGCACACACTTTCACCTCTGCATTCTGAGAGCCTAAGCCAACAGTTAGAGGCTGCAAACAGTGCAAAAAGTGAGGGACTGTCTATCACAATCCGAGGCAAGATGCAATTTTAATATTTCAAAGAATGCATTTGTGCTCTTTATTTTCATGTTTTCAAGAGCAGGCCAACAACTCCTGAGAATCTGATGAATGGTAGAGAGTGATTTGAATGTGAAGTTGTTTACCCAACAGTCAGCCTGACAGACTGCAGTTGTGCACAAAGCCTGACTGCAATACAGTCAGTAAAAGTCTGGACAGAGAATGGCTCCAAGCTGCAGCCCTAGAGCTGAATGTCTCCAAAGATTAAGATTAAGTGAATGCCCTCATAAAAGCAGTACATTAAACAATGTCCCCGTCTCCCAGCTTTACAGTTATGTCACCACAGAAGACACAACAGACTCCTTGAAGAGAGAGAAGGTGTTTTATTGCTGATTAATATCCTCCTACAAGGCCCCATTTGTGCAAAGCCATCAGATTGTTGGGAGGCCCCCGTCTGCACATTATTCACACAGGGAATGCCTGCCATGCTGTCAAAAACTTAAGTGGTTGCTATTCGTCCCCCAGTGAGCTTAGGGCGTGTGTGCTGCCCCTATTGCCATGGTGATTACAAGCTGACCTCCGCGGTTCACTGCAATTCAGACTTCCATTCAGGTTGGGGAAAAGGGTGTGGGTGTGGGTGTGTGTGTGTGTGTATGTGTGTGTGTGTGTGTGTGTGTGTGTGTGTGTGTGGGGGGGGGCTACTCTTCCGCTGCCATTCACATTGTCACACTCAGCTCCTGGTGCCCTCTCTGGCCCAATTAACCCACTGCTGAGCACCAGGGTGGCTCCTCATTACCGTGCAGTCCTAATGAGCTCCCTATTCTGGTGAGTAAAGTGTTTCTAGAAGCAGCATGTAGTGGCTGTGTATTCATTTAAGACCTCAGGAGGGACTATGTAAACAGATCTTATAGTGCACATTCTCCTCTGTACACTGAGAAAGGAACAAACCGGGGATGTGGGAAAGGAGGAAGATGCCCTTTCTCACATGCACCTTAATCCAAAAATGTTTTGGCAGTTTTCTCTGTCACAAGGTGGCAGAATTTGAAAACAGTAGCCAAAGTCGATTTTCCTGCTAAGATGCTTGGGCAACTTTCCAGCTCAGAATGGAACAAAAACAAATCCTAAAAAAAAACCCTGTGATTTCAGTCACAGAGCTGGGAGTGTGACTGAAATACACAACATTCTCCAGCTATAAAATCTGTAAATCCTATCAAATAAAACCCACAAGACACAAAAGGAAGAAAGATGTGTACATTGTGAAGAGGAATTTGATTGCTTACTGCATTATAGGATAAATATGGCAAAATAGAATATTACCATATTTATCCTTTAATGCCATGTATTGATCCGACTGACAAGGACTGTTTATGTAGCCAAAGCCTGATCTGGCATATTCCTCTGTGCCATAGAGCTCCTATTAAAAAGACAGAAGTGAGCCACACTGTTGCACTGGGCGACATGTTCCTTCATTACCGCAGTGCCCAGCTGTTGAAGGATATTATTTAGCCTTTTTTTTTTTTTTTTTTTAAAACAATATATGACCTATTTTTAAAAAAATGATTTACTACTTTAGTACAAGGCTAAGTGCCACAGACAGGGTAGGGAATTTTATTTATAAGAGTATGTCTAGGCCACACTATAATTTACAGAGACCCAACAATTCCCCCCCAAGAGCAAGTATTTGGTGCGACAGCAGCAAGAAAACAAAACTTCCTTTTAACAGGCAGAAACCTCAAGCAATCATTAAGATGAAAGATTCTGCCGAGATAACTTTAAAGGGGAACTATGCAGTTTTTTTTAGCTTAATTTACCTTAACTGAACGGCTTCGGAGTCATTGGAATGGTTACATGACTTTTTTTCGGGTTGAATGGTGGTCGTCTCGCTCCCCCCTACCGCCTGTGAGCGGAAAAACCACCCTTGCAACTTTTGGCCGGCGAGATGCCGGCCTCAGCGTCGGGAAGTATCGCGTGATATCAGGTCTCGCGATGTAACGAATTGCTTCATGGCACTGCACAGATACGCGCCCCCATCCAGGAACCGGCTAGCAAGAACAAGGTAGCGATGGAGTTTTTCACAGTATTGTCATGGATGAGCCGGCAAAAAAGAAGCAGAAAGCTAGGAAAGCATTGTCGGAGGAACAGAGAAAGAGGAAACGGCAGACTGACCGAGCGAGTTATTACACAGTGTTGCCAAATATCTATTCCGAAGCTGTAGGGGGAGCTCTATAGAGAAACCTGTGAGCAAAAAGCGAGAAAACAGCAAAGAAATTGCCAAAACTACATTGCGTCCCTTTAAAGAGTTGTAAAAATCCTTTCTAATAGTATTATAAAACACTGCTGTTTTAGTATCTGAAGTCTTCATAGTCACCGCTCTCAAACTGGACTTGTTGGATTGTATTTCATGTTCACTGGTACTTGAAGCAACACGCCCCCAACGGCGCAACAATGCGTCCTTTTAGCACGGGACTTAACTGGGTCTAAACGTCTGCTTAGTCACAGCAGTGCTTAGGGCTGAACACTGCAGTCAGCCCGCACGGTATAGTTTACCATATTCACTATCATCCATTAGCGTGTTAGCATGCAAATAATTGCATAACTGCATAATTACCACTAAACACAGAGTATAGCTAAGGGCTGATTGGAATGTCATTAGTTTTCCAGGGATTTGGTCATAAACCAAACAATTTGAAATTCTGACCCGATGATGGCGCTAGTTAAAAGTAAAGCGATCACCAAAGTTATTACAATTCATCCTGAGGGGAACATGAACGTCTGTAGTGAAGTTCAAGGCAATCCATCCAATAGTTGTTGAGATATTTTAGTCTTCTAATTTAAGTCTATGTGGTGGACCGACTGACCGACATTGCCATCCCTCGACATTGGAAATTTGTCCGCTTAACGTCTGTGTAGGAGGAAGCTGATTTTCCAGTTTATGCAGTAGCACATTAATGCACCACACATGTAGACTTCCCAAATCCATCTTGGCCTTTAGAAATTCAAGATGAGTACTGGAGACACCTTGTCTCACACATGAGCGATGCTTAATCTCCATAGACAATCATGTCAAGACATAAGTTGTCTACAGATGTAAACAAAAACTGCTCAATGGTGTTTTCCGATGGTGTTTCCAGGCAGCGCTGCGAGCGCTGCCTAGCTGAAGGAGCTGTTGGGGGCAAAAAAACACAGATAAACACAAAAAACTTTGCATTCTTTGGAGAACTGAATCCAGCAATTCTGCGGGCTCCATGTGTGAAAGCCACTAAAGACAAGTTGAGCTAAGGAGATCCCCAAGTCCTGCACAACTTTTTTAAACAATGACAAATGGCCCACAATTTCCCACAGTGACTACAGGATATCAAGAGAATAATGAAACCTTGACTAATGATGATGAGTATGTGCAGGCTGTATGGAGCCGGTTTAGGTCCCAGGCTCTATAACAGCCACGTGAGAGCTTCCTGTAGCGAGGCTGGGGCAGAAGAGCCTCCTGCAGCACAGCCACTTCAAAAGACTGCCCTGTGTTCCCTTTCCCCCGTGGGAAGTCATTATTGAGTTAGGATTGGGGAGGCGCGCTTGTTTTCTCTCCCCTCCCTGCTCTGTGGTTGGAGAAGCTCGGCCTGCGGTGAACACAAAGGCTCTGTCCAGGAGGGGGAGGGATAATGTTGTACACAATCCAGTCATTACTACACCACTGTTGTGGCTTGCCTTCATTAAACTAAGGAGGGTGTGTGTGTGTGTGTGTGTGTGTGTGTGTGTGTGCGTGTGGAAGAGCCGAGCTAAATTACAATCTGACATTTCTTTCATCGGGCTCGTGTTCATTGAAAGAGCAACTCATTCAGCGTGTCTGCGCTCTTGAAAACATCTCAGATAAAGCTTGTCTTCAGATGTATACATCTGTATAATATGAGCACCAGATTTCGCAAAAATGCATCATTCACTAGCTTAGGGGGATAAAAGCCGACACTGGGAGATGTGATCTGTCACTGTGACTGAATGCTGGAAGGGTCTGAGGCGTTGGATGCCACTTTGATTCCAGAAATGAGAAACCCAGATGTATTCATTCAACACGCCAATGTTTGAGTTCAGATATGTACAGTATATTTCTCATATGCCTAGGAAAGACTGTACAAACACATTCATCATAAATATCGGTTGACTGTCAGGTGTGACATTTTGAAGGTGGTTTTGGTTTTTTATACAACCTTAAAGTGCCCATATTATGAAAAAATCACTTTTTCTGGGATTTGGGGTGTTATTTTGTGTCTCTGATGCTGTTTAGAGTGAGATACGGTTTCTGAATGTGTCCTGCCTTCAGTCTCTGGGTGAGCTGTTCAAAATCGGCACGGCTTGTGACGTCACAAGCCGAAACGAGCAGGCTAACCGCAACCATTAGCTCGTAGCGTTAGCATGCTAACGCTATGGCTAATGCTAGCATGCTAATGCTAGCATGCTACCTCGTTCTCAATAGCAAAGCACTGCTACAACACACACAAGTTCACCATAATCTACAAAAGAACTACTTCCATGTGCGCCCTCATTTAGAAGTCTCCCAGCTAATCCTGCCTTGTAACTGACCAAAGTTGTAGAAACAGCCTTTCTTTTACTGTCTATGGAGCTAGCTAGCTGACATGATCTACATCTGAGCTACTGGGCATGTGCAGTGCAATCAAAGATAGTACAGAAGAAGAAGAAGAAGAAGAAGAAGAAGAAGAAGAAGAAAAGAGGTCTCACTCTGTAGCTAAAACAGAGACCAGCTGAAAAGAGGATCTGCAGCAGTGAGAGAGAGCGGTGCAGTACAACAAAAATATGGTGTTTTTTGAAAATTAAACCATGTAAACCTATTCTGGTACAACCTTAAAATACAATTATGAACCTGAAAATGAGCATAATATGGCTGCTTTAAAATGATTTTGTAGCTTTGGACGTCATTCCTATCAGTTATGGTAACCGTTAACTCTGATTAACGAGATCTGAGGGCACAGCGATGATTTCATGACAGATCTAAAATGTTGTACATAAATCCCCCAGTTTTATACTATTTCATACTAAACTATTCAAACAGTTAGCCAACTTGTCTGTAAACATTCACTGGAATTTGCAGACCTCCAGGTTCAATTTGGGCGTACTGTACTTACAGCAGCTGTGCAAGCACAAGTTTTTAGCAGCAACTAGCAGCATGGCTCTTGGAATGGCAAATTCACATGGCCAGTCCACCATCATTTTGGATAAAATGCTTTTATAATATTGGCTGGATTGCTGTGAATTTTTGTACAGACATTAAAGGTCATGGTGGTGGAGCATAAGAAGGAAAGTGGGAGAATTCTTTTTTTTAAATAACATCACCTGACAAGTCATCATTCAGGTTTAAAAGTCGAGTTGAAAATGTAATCAACAGTATCTTCACCATTGCAGTCTTTGGTTTGGTCTGTGCTAAAAGAAAAAAATCAAAGGCCCCTGGCATGGATTTTACAGTGTTGTCTTTTTAACATTGCAGCTTGGCAAGCAAAAACTTTCGCTTACACTCTACTGTTGAGATTGTGGAACCTTTACTGCAAACAATGTTAAGCTCATTTCTGTTTTTACTGCCTCCTCTTTAGGGTTGGGTATCGTTTGGGTTTTTTCCAATACCGGTGCTAAAACAATACTTTTAAAACGGTGCCGGTGCCTAAACCGAAATATATATAATATATTTATAATGTATATAATATAAAATATTAAAAAAGGAGCACAAAACGACAGTTGGCGACATTATTATTGTTTATGGCTAAGGCCATATGGTCAAAATAAAATGATTGATTAATAATGTAATAACAATAATTTACAATGATTTATTTCACCAGTAAATTGCTGGTAAACGACAAAAACAAGCACCAGATGGGATTTGAATGCACCACGAGGCTGGCGAGTTTCAAGTAAACGCACCGTCTGTGTTGTTTTTTTGACAACGACAGCTGTGGTCAGACTGTCATGTCCCGGTGTTGGAATCCTCTACAGGGAAATACAGTCACACTTTACACCGCTTAACGCAAGCTGTCAGCATTTTAACCGTTGTGTTTAAACCAACTACTAGCTAACGGTAATTTAGCGAAATTTCGTTATTCCTTATTCGGTCTCGTTACTAATATTTATATCGGAACCAATGCCCTATTGGCACCGCGTTTCGGTAACCAACCCTACTCCTCTTACCTTTTGATTTATGTAATCCCACAGGGATAAAAAAAAAAAAAAAAACGCAAAAAATATATAATATCTGCTTTCTATTAAACTATATTAAATCTCTAAAAGTGACAGGAATGATGATGTTAGGAGCAGTTGTTTAATCAGCATATGTTCAGACAGAAAAAATCCCTTCACTATAAATCAATTTTAATAACTAGAGTGGGCACTGGGATAGAGGAAATTATGCAAACACAGTGTGCAACTCTGTGTTTAAAAGGAGCCTGTGTACTCAAGACAAAAAGCTGGAGTGGCATCATGCTGGGAGGAAATCTGTACTACTTATCCCCGTTACCCTGGAGACATTTGCATCTTTGTTCTCCCCAGTGGGGGCCTCCTTCAGTGCTGAGGCTAACATCTGATAGAGCAGCTCCATTATCTGTTTCAAAGCTTTCAGGATGGGCGTTTCACAGTTGTGTGATGCTGCCTGGTAGTTCCTAGCAAACATCTGGTTGTCACAACAGCTGTGTGGTTGGGTGGGCACACACTAGGGCTGCACAATTAATCGCAATGTTATCGAAATCGCAATATGAACTAGTGCAATATCCAAATCGCAGGGGGGTCACAATAATTTGTTAAAAGGCAAAATATGTGTCTAACCATTCTAAAATAAAGTATTGTGGTGCTGCAGAGACATCCCGGCCTATAAATCCTATCCTACGGACTAGAGAAAAAAAATCTTTGTTTGGTACAAAACCTCGCAAAAAAAAAAACAAAAAAAAAAAACACACTTCAATCTTTTTTTTCCTCAATGAAAATGAGAATAATGATACAAAAATTATCATTCCCTCCAATATCGTGAATCATATTGCAATCGTAATATCAGTGAAAATAATCTCAATTAGATATTTTCCTAATATCGTGCAGCACACACGCACACGCGCACACACACACACACACACACACATACACACATACACACACACACATCCCCATTGTCTTCCATGCAGGTAACATCACACTGGCAGTAGCTCAGTCAGTAGGGAGTTGGGTTGGGAACCGGAGGGTTCAAGTCCCCATACGGACCAAAAGTATGGTGGTAGACCGGTAGCTGGAGAGGTGCCAGTTCACCTCCTGGGTGCTCTTGAGCAAGGCACCGAACCCCCAACTGCTCGGGGTGCCCTTACTCTGACATCTCTCCATTAGTGCATGTATAGGTACTGAGCATGTGTGTGTAATTCAGGCCTGTGTGTAATGTGTGTAATAACAACAGAGTGAAAATGTAATTTCCCCTTGCGGGATTAATAAAGTATACATATTATTTATTTATTTATTTATTATTTATATCTAATTATTATTATTATCATCACACCACAGAAGTAGCCTGCAACACCTAAATTCAATTCTCCGAGAAAAGCCCCTGAGCACAAGTAAAATGAAAACACCTATTACTAAGTAGCCGATAGGAAAATCGGGTAACAAGTGCCTTGGGCTGTACATTCACAAAGAGGTGTACTGAGGTGAATTGACCAGCCGTGCTCAACAGGGGGGAGGGGTGTTAACATCACGCCACAAGGCATTTGACTGCAGGCCATGCTGACATGCTGACCCCGTTGCTCTGAGACATTCCCAGTTGTTGGAGCTCTAGATGCAATTCCCTGCGGGAAAACTGCTGTCAGAGCTGTCGACTCTCCCCTGTGGCCATTGTCATGCACACAATGCTGAGGATGAATTAGACGAGGAGGAGGAGGAGAGTATGTAGAAATCTTAAGGGCTGCCTCATCCTCCAGAAATAATAGGATAGTTTCAGGAAAAAGAATGTCAACGACTTTATTTTTGGCAGTTTCCTTTATTGTTTTCATGCAGTGCTGCACACATTCTTTTCTTCATTGTACTCCCTTTCTTCAGTGAAAACAACACTCATTGTTTTTTGGGGACTGCTCACTTCACACCTTCCATTCACAACTGTTTGAGTCGCTCCATTCAGCTGTTATGGTGCGAGGTTCGGTTGATCCTCGAACCATTTCTTGTCAATTTTCCAGTCTCTGGAGCAATGTGTGACTGCCCGAATCCCCACATCTTATAGACAAGTCACAGATTCACTCCACAAAAGAAGAAAAAAAAAAAAACACATACACACTACCAGTTTTTTTCCCTTTCCACAGATGACTTCATATGGAAACATGAATCTCACCTCACTTGGAGCACATCACTTGTATGCTGCCATGATTTTGTTCTGCTAGAATCTAATTGAGTCAATTGATAAGGGTGGGCGGGCGGGTGGTTTTAAGTGAACTGGCGCTAAAAAGAGAAAGTTGTAGCCCTTTTGATTTAACCGAGGTACTGTATCACAACACCAGGCTCATAAGTGTTGTCTGTGCTGGCTGCCGTGAATCTACCTTGGCCTCTCTCCAAGCTTTTTGATAAAGGGAAAGACAACAAAGAGAGAGAAAGTGAGGCGACTTGCTTTTTCTTTGCAGTCCAGCAGCTCTGCAGGGGCTTTGGCATCTAAGGACCTCCAAATGCATACCCTGAAACTAATGGACTGGAGACTGCTGCTCCATTTGGAAGAATACTCTTCTGTTAACAATAATTGGGATTTGATGGGTGTGTGAGGGTAAAATTAAAGCAGTTTCCATGAAGGAAATGTTTGTGAAATTCTGGAATGGTGACCACTGTGGTGGAAATAAAAGTTAAAAATCACCAAGAAAATTTGAAGAGTAATTTGATTTGCTTTGAGGTTGCACTCTTGATTTCAATGTGCAGGGTTCTGCCCTGAGTAAGGCGAAGTTAACACACACTCAGGCGGGCTGCCAAGTCTTTCCAATCCTTTTGAATGGAGGGAGTGAGTTTACAGTGCGGCGGTGGGGGCGGCAGGGGGTGCCGAAAAAACTTGCAGCGGCCTGTGGCTAAAAGTTGAGACAGACGTTTCAATTTTTGTGGAAACGCAACCCGTCGTCACGCTGCGGTGGCCAACGATTAAACCAGCGATCGGACTTGGCAGCCCATTTTGAGGCGGTGTGAGAGTCCTGTACAGTAAACGGTAACATCGCTGCCTCTATCGCTGCCACAAGAAATAAAAAAAACAACCCATTGAGGGTTAAAAAACGAAACGCGCTTTCTGTCTTTCTCTGTGAAATGACGCTGTCTTCAAGTGTGATCACAAATGTTGAGATTGATAAAGAACCTGACAGAAAACAATAATTGTGAAATATCAAGTCTGCTTATGCTACATTGGAGGGTTAAAGAACACAACAGGACGTCACACAAATGGGCCATTTGGTGAAACCGCCACACTATCCTGCGGCGCATTGCCGGATCGCTTACTTTGGTCTGAAGGGGAGCGCCTGCCCTGAGGCTTAAATCACAGTGAAGTCTTTACGAGGTTGTAAATTTGAGACTGATGTCTCGGCAGTCAGAGGAACTTTAGGAGTAGAAATGCATCTGGGACAACGAGGAGATAACGTAAATCAAGCCCCCAGCCAACAAACATCCATTAATCGCCATGTCCATCATGCGCAGCTGATCGCATTCGCTTCGTTGGCTGCGCGGAGTGACAAGATATTGGGATTGCACCGGGGGTATAGATTACATCTCATCTTACCGCGTGGCTCCCAGAGGCGACTCAGTTAGCGTAAGATGACAAATCCTGCGCGGGGGAATATCTTGCACTGAAGAATGCAATGCCTACATGATCCGTCATGAACACAAACAGGGCTGCCACAATAAACCGCATGTATGATAGCGGTGGTTGGTCTGTTGAAACCGCCATCATTCCAAAACTCAAGAGAACAGGCCTAGCTCTCCTGGGCTGCTTGCATTCTGACAGCAGGCTCCTTTTAATACCATACTCCAAACATGGGAACATAGTTTCAGAAACCACAAGTGAAGATTGCATGGGACAATTGTTTACTGAGTGTGAGCCATAAGACCCGCACTGAAACTGAACTGGTTGCCCTTTCAAGTGGTTGTAGATAGAAGTGGTTTTACTCATACAAATGTCTTTTTCACACAGTGTATATGAGAGGGAAAAAAAATTAAACAATTGAATCACAGGTCACTGTTGCGAGAGTGCTGGCTAATCCATTTAATGATAGATGCAGGGCGTAGTAGGAGTAAGCAGGTTAGGTCAAGCTGACATTTAGGGAGGAACAGAGAGAGAGGAGCAGGGAGGAGAGGCAGTGCTCCAGTGTCTCTCAGCTAAGAAGAGACCGATTACGTTTTTCAGTGAGTTGACGGAGCTTCAGAAGCTCCGTGTGCTTACACAGTACGATAGAGAGCCTTTAAAAGTACAAGGGTACGTATCTTCTCGAGCAAGCATCCGTAGCATTTTTAGGAGCAGAATTCAAGATTTCTGTTGGAATAATGTCAAAAAAATGAGAACGTGAGGAGGAGGGGAGGGGGCACTAAATCTCTGCAGACCTTTTATCGTGTCTGCATCTGGGCGCCGAGCCTACAACATCAGGCACACATTTTTCAACTGGGCTTTTTCCAGACGAGCACACCACTTGGCTGAACCCTGGCCAAGAGTAAAACAGAGCTCATTACTGAGTAATGTGCTCGCAGGCTCACATTTTGAAATGTGTAAGTAATTGTAAAATATGTACTCGGAGGAGGGGAGAGCCATCAAACCTCTATCATTCGGAGCAAAAGTGCAGCTTTTGCGCGTTTGGCTCGCGACGCTAGTGGAAGGTTACACCTACGGAACATATGAGAAGCCCCAGCGCACACACGTGTGTGCACTCTTAAACGTTTCATACAGGGTGAATCTGCTGAGTGCGGCTGACTCTTTTTAAGACTCACTGATGGTACTGTTGACGCATGATAAGGGAGACAAGGGAGATTGCATCTCTTGCTGGCTTGGTCATTCAATTGGCCCTGCTGTGACAAATGACTCGTCTAATCCTCTCCTCTGAAGCACTGATGCATCGTGGCGGCTGAGTGGCACTTCCCTTGGCTCTGAAGGTAATTCTCTGAAGATGAAAGAGGTGTGTGTGCATGGCTATGTGTGTGTGTTGGCGTACTTACTTGACCCTCTGGATCCAGATGCAGTAGTCTGTGATGTACAGATCATTCAGTATGTAGGCCGGGTCGTTCTCTCGGAACACTTTGTGAATATCCAGCAGGCATTTGAGGACACAGGCTTTCCCTGGGCACAGGAACACACCGTGGCAGGCAAATGGAAAAACAGTGTTATTCACGCACAGTATTAAGGGTGACAATGCACTCCAGCTGCTGGCAGACACAGCATGCATCTAAAGGCTTGCAGTCATTGTTCCATACATAAAAGCCAAGGTACAGGACCAGAGGAAAATCCCAGCGAGCTGTAGAGTAATTTGATCCATACGGTTTTTAAGAAGAGTTCCTGGTTAAGAAGTGGTTCGTCTGAGACAAAAGAGCCAGTGAAGACAACTCTATTTTTGGCATTCAATCTGTCAATTTAATGGTGGCTCTGCTCAGACTTTCTGTCAAAAATGTGTTTGCCTTGATCTGTGAAAAATAGCACCGAATGTTTTTTTGATGATTTCCCACTCGACAGCCATTTAAGTCTGCCTATTTTGCTTGTGACAAACCTGAAGGCCTGATGTAAATTTTCGTTTACAGAAATGAATAATTCAATGCAGCAAGGTAATGAACTTGAGTGTTTTCCCAACAAAAGTCCAATATATGTAGATCTTAAGTATAAAGCTTGAAGCTTTAAAAAGGTCTCTATTTCTGTCTAGCGCTCGAAGAAATAATTTTCTTTAAATCGTGTTTGGTCTTACATGAAGAGTATTGACTTCAAATTTAACGTCAAAGCTTTCTAGCCCCAAGGGAGTCTAGCAAACAACAGCGTATAACACAATTACAATGTTATCGTGACAATTATGTAGTACGAATTTGCCACCCACTCTGACTCACAGCTTAAGCGTTTGAACTATTTGAGTGTATTTCATTTTGCCACTTCTCAAAACCTGCTTAGAATTGGTGTGTAGCATGAAATATGGACACAGCTACTGCGGCAATGCCTGTTATTTGGAGCCAGACAACTGTGATACTACTGGGCTTACGCTCAAATAAAACCGTTATAATAAAAATAAAATAACTTTGTTTCCCCACTCTTAATGTCAATGTCTTCTGCTTAAAGCTATAGTGCGTAGTTTCTGTCTCCCCCTTGAGGAATTATAAGTAATGACAACCATTCTGTCGGTGCGTCCACATGATACAAGCCTTCCATGATCATGCACCACCCCCAGCCCTCCTCCACACAGTTGCTAGTAGCCAAGGAGGACACGGAGGATTAAAAAAACATGACGGACTCTTCAGAAGAGGTCATTATCTTCACTCGAGTTTCTGCGCGGGAAAGTCGCCGAAAGACACAATCTTCTGAACATAGTCATACTGAGAAATAAAGAGAGAGTTGTGTGGAGCTGACAGTCTTAATTAGCTTTGTAGCAACTCAGTTGGCAATGGCTGGAATGTAACGGACGGTCATTATTATAAAAAAGTTACGCACTAAAGCTTGAAAGTGCTTATATTATGCCCATTTTCAGGCATCTCACTTCTGCACCATGTTTGTTGGGAGTCGCACATGTGCAGTAAGTACTGCTAGCTTGTCAGTTGCAGAGCATGAGGGAGTGCCACGCTAGCAGCTAGGCGAGCATTATAACGTGTGTTACAAAGTGACGCACGTTTGTATCTGAAGTAAAGGCTGGACTACAATAGAGCTGCTTGGAGCAGTTTGTGAACAGTGTTTTCTGTTGGCGATGGTAAGTCCCTTTGGGGTGGACTTTGGGCTTTTTCACTTTGTAAACCTATAACGTGCACAGAAAAAGATATAACACAATTAAGGAAAGGGGAAAAGCCAATTAAGCACAATATGAGCACTTTAAGAAAATATATTTGTGGGTTTTATGAAATAATTTTTTGATGCATGGAGCACCATGAACACAATTCCATTCACCTCCATGAGATGTGGTGGCTTAGGCTTTAGAAATTAAGATGACTATCTCTGAACCTTGGCACATAAAACCGCATCGTTAGATACCACATACAGCATGTGCTCTTTGGGGACGTGGGTGAACTGATGCCTTAACTTAGATAAACAGTACAGATACAGCTTATAGTTTTGTTTACACCTACCAGAAGTACACAACACTACATAGTATGTTAACGAATACATTATATACATGTATTAAGATATTGAGTTAGGCTATCAATGTTCATGCTGATAATTAAAAAATATCTTTAAAAATAAATCTTATTAAATTAAGACCACATAAATCATGTTTTCTTCCGGCTATTCATATGCTTTTGAGGGCTTCAGAGTCACTGTAGGGTCTGCAAAGAGATGCCACTGCTCAGTCACACTTATCTATCAACACCACCATGTGTAGAACTAGAGGTAACTCTAAGAGGTTTGCTATGCTGTCCTATCAGATACATAAACAATGTCATGGCGATGGATAAGAACAGGAAATATAAATTATTATTATAAAAAAGGTACCAAACGGTTTTGACGCCAACTGAAGTAAAATCTTTATTTTATTCCATTTCAACTATGTCTTAGGTTAATGTGGATTTTGTGTGTACAGGATTCCTTGTGGTATCTTTCAGCATGTGCGCAATTAATTACAGAAGCTTAATCATGATTTAAAGGGGAACTATGCAGTTTTTTTTTTTTAAGCTTAATTTACCTTAACTGAACGACTTAGGAGTCATTGGAATGGTTATATGACTTTTTTTCGGGTTGAATGGTGGTCGTTTCGCTCCCCCAGAGTGGAAAAACCACCCTTGCAACTTTCGGCCGGCGACCTCAGCGTCAGGAAGTATGGGGTGATATCAGGTCTCGCGATGTAACGAATTGCTTCACGGCACTGAACACATACACCCATTCAGGAACTGGCTAACAAGGTAGCAATGGAGTTTTTCACACTATCGTCATGGCTGAGCCGGCAACAGAGAACCGGGAACAGAGAAAGAGGAAACGGCAGACTGACCGAGCGAGGAGTCAGACAGGAGTAAACATAGGAGCTGCCAAATATATATTCGGAAGCTGTAGGAGGAGCTCTATAGAGAAACCTGCGAGCAAAAAGCGAGAAAACAGCAAAGAAATTGCCAAAACTGCATAGCGCCCCTTTAAATAAATCATCTGCCAGCCAAAGTATGTAAACTATCAAACATGTTTATCTATCAAATGGGGGAAGCCTTTTGTTACGATGCAAGGTTTATGGTCACCACCTGCACTTGGACTCTGGAAATATGTCCCGAGAACATATATGTATTCATTATATACTGTATGTTTAATATATATTCAGTTCAGCTAGCATGCTGCAGCTTTCAACGCCACAAATGCACCACACAGAATCTCCATTTGTTATTCTGACAAATGACTTTTCCCTGAAGCATACAACAAGTCAAACAGCCACAGCACTTCTCCCTCCAATCGGGCGTATAAATAGACTTGTGATGTGGCCGACAATCCACTGAGGGCAAGTGAAAATGCTCCTCTCCACCTCCGCAGAGCCGCTTGGCATTGTCCAGAGACATTCCAGAGCAATCCAAATAAACAGCACACTTGCAGTGAGGCAAACCATAAACGAACATTTGTTTCTCATTTAAGCATGGGATCGCATGCAGGAAACTCAGATGCCCTCAAATTCAGGACTTGGATCATATAAGGCAAAACACACACCGGCTTCCAAGATTTGACTTCTTTTTCACAGGGATGATTCGTAGGAAATCAGAGGAAAGGTTGCTCTCAGTTCAACACTGATATTCTAGGTGAGATGCCCAAAAGAAGTGAGCAAGGTGTGTTAGGTAGAGCAGGTTTTACAATGAGTGGGGAAGAATGTGCAATCCACATGTACAACAGTAATTCCTTCATGGCTGCCGAATGAGCAGGCTTGCATGTAGATGTAGTGGTGGGTGTAAAGTGTTCAAAAAACAATGCCTGCTGAGTCTTCTGGGCAAAAATGCAGAGATTCCAAAAACTGCAGAAGTATCAGAGTGGAAATGACAACTTTAACTTGTTTTATCCCCATTTGACGCTATATTTATTTAGTGCATCAACATTAATGTTCATCCAGCTATCATATTAAGAATAGCCTTTTAAATCAAACATTGATTGTAAGGAAACAACAGGAGTAACAGGTGAACCAGCTTAAAAAGTGACACATTTTCTTTTTAAATAAGTGCTGTGGCATCCAATTCATGCCGACGTGAAGAGTGGTTCGTGTGGATTTTTAAAAAGTAACTGACATATCATCTAAAGTAACTTTAGTGTCAACTTGAAAAGAAAAACTTGGCTGATTTAGCCACTGATTATGAAGTGCTTTAAAAGGCAGGAGAGACCCATCTTCATCTAGTCAGGTCTAACGTACCATGACCACTGCCGACTGACATCCCAATCCAGATCAATGCAGTTCAAATCGTCTAGCTCAGTACGTTTAATTTAAATGAATGCACATGTTGTAGCATTATTGAATGCTACCTCAGCTACCTTCTAATATAATTTCCATTTCATTCAGTCTTTTCCTTCTTTCCTCTGGCACACACACACACACACACACACACACACACACACACACACACACACACACACACACACACACACACACACACACACACACACACACACACACACACACACACACACACACACACACACACACACACACACACCATGCATCTCATCCCATCAGTGCCCTGAACCTAAAGTGTTCACACCCCGCTCTGGATGTAGAATGTAATTACTCTTCTTTGATTTTCCATAACTAGGTCAGAGAACCTATTTGACCAAGAATTTGATTAAATTCCCAAACTTTCCCTGCCATCTCAGAATTCCATGACCCGCGCAAAATGTGCCTGAATGAATGTCGGCAGAGATGCATGGTGGATGGATCTGTAGGGCCACATCTGACATTTCCTGTCTCGTCCTGTCAGCGTGATAACGACAGCAGCATGACCCAGAGGTTCTCCTCTACACTTCCCAACTGCAGGCGCCTTTCACTCCTCTGTACCTGCCCAGTAGCTCATTAGTTTTTAGCCACTTTGGCAGCGTGGTGAGTATTCTCAAGGAGCTCCTCCACCTGCTTCCTAAGGGCTGTTCAAATATTTACCTCCGGATAACATTTCCTCGGAGGCCTTAACCTGTGCGCTGCCGTTAATGGGTTTGCTTTCCTAATACCTATGAATGTTTGCTTTCACGGCCACTTAAATGAAGTGCCTCAAATGTGGAGTATGCATTTCCATTTGCTTCATCCCGACAAATTAAGAAGTGTGTAAAGTAATTCTGGGAGGAAACACACCATCAGACACGCCAGGGCAAATTACTGTAGTGTTACAGTTTATTACGGAAAAGGCCTATTACTTGCAAATCATAAAGGTTATTAATTGTGAGTGAAAAACAATAAAATTTTCTTAATACATTGACACAAATTAACAAAGCCTCTCATCATTCGGCTGTTTGGGAAAAAGAAGAGTGAGATTATGATGCTGTATGATTTTGAGGCCCGGGGTGAACATGAGAAATCTCGTTATGGCAGAAATAATGTTTCCGAGGTAACAGAAAGAAGGTGAGGAGAAAGAGTGACTCCAACTGCTGTTTCCCTGGCTCTCCTGATCAACTCATCTACCGACTTAATGAGGCGCGGAAATGCTAATCTGGAGCTTAAAGGCCTTTAATTTGCTGTCATTTACCAGCGTTAAAATCATCACAAGCTGGATAATCTTAGCCCTTACACATCCTGAGTGTGTTTACACTGCAGTTTCATCTGTCCGCGGGGGCTTTTGATTTGAAGATTACTCTGGGCTTTGAGATATCAAAGACAACAGTCCGTTGTCATCTAATCCACATTTCACTCCCCGAGGAGGTGGGAGTGGGGCCACTCTCTTAAGCCCCTCTCACACTTAAACGTCTATCCCCTAAATGATTAGGAACACTTCCCGCATGGGGTCATGTGTAAGTGGGAGCAGGGATTGATAGTCAGGGAAATCTGTACCGCCAATTTCCTACCTTAAGACCTAGTAACATTTCAGAGAAAATGCTGGTACGGCTGTATTGTGAATTAAAGTAAAGCGTGATTTATGCTTCTGCGTTAAATCAACGCCGTGGCTACGTACGTAGAGACACGTACCCTATGCCGGAGCCTACGCAGCAGCCTGACGTGCACCTCTCGAAAAATGTAACTACACGTCGCTCGGCCGTGGCTTGGTAGCGTTGCATTTCCCCCGACTCATTTCCTGACAGATTCTACTTCTCGACAAACAACATGAAATCAAGGAGAGAGCTAACTTTTCCTGCTACAGATTTCCCACCGTGGTCAGAAAGCACAGGGGAGACACTTTGTTTCTCTCACTATGACTCTAGAGTTGGTACTCGCTCCGAAGCTAATCGCCGTCACTCTCTCACTCGCTCTATATCATGCAACCTAGGGTCTTTTTGTGAATGTACCCGAAAAGTCAAAGTTTTGTTTAAAAGCATATTTAGGACGGAAGCGCCACTTTTAAGATTTACCGTATTTTAATTTTTCGGTCAAATGGCCTTTTGAATGGGAGTGCTAGGGACACTTTTATGCTAGCCTCAAAATAGCTATTTTTAAAACACTAAGAAGGCTCGACACAACATGAGACTTTGCTCCAAGTATCACCAGGGGCTCTACACCTTAACGAAAGCATTGAGAACATTGTTTGCGTACCCAGAGTTTACTAAAAAGAAAGGTTTTGAACAACTCACCATAGCTCGATAGTTACATTATTGTAACTCCAGATTCTATGAGTATAGGCGTAGCCCTCTAAGCCACGCTATTGGGTTTATCCCTTCACGCATGCGCAGTCGTGAAGATTTTTTTTCCCGCCCTAGCGCGCCGCTCGGGCTTCAACTACATCCGCAAATACTGTATATAAACAGAGCGGACCCGTAGCTCTGCTCTCAACATAAGCTTTTTCTTCAGCTAATGTAACTGGAGCAGGTGGCCCGGATCTTAGAGGGTTACGCCTATACTCATAGAATCTGGAGTTACAATAACGTAACTATCGTTCTATTTCGTATAGGCTTCGCCCTCTAAGCCACGCTATTGGGTTAGCTGCTGATGTAGTCAATGCCACCTGCGACCCAGAGCCCACAGTGGAACATAGACTAAACTTTTTTTTTTTTTTTTTTTCCCTCTGTCTCTCTCTCATGCACTGACAGGGGACTGTATCAGATAATCCGTTATCTAAGTAACGGGGCCTGCCATGGTAATAATTTGGCCTAGCCGAGAGGGCAGGCGTGCATGATTGGTGAGGGTAGTACATTGATAATTATGGGACGCCCGAGTCCCTCCCAGCCACCCAGAGTGGGGGGGGGGGAGGACCCCAGGCAGTGCACATGCAGTGGCACATATCATGATTGTAGGCGTGCATGGCAGTGAGAGAGGATGTGTGATAGCGACAAATATATATATATACATATGTACATATATACATAGGCTACACATATATGTGGGACGCCGTTCTCCTCTCGGCACCCGGCCCACATACGACGGGGCATCATCCGTCGTTGAGTGACAATAGGACCGAGTGAGTCAGAGAGGGCTCGGACATATCCCGCAAATAGAAACGGGTGAAAGGGCATGGGGATGCCCAAGAGGCCGCCGCGCAGATGTCGGCTACTGACATGCCTCTGAACAGAGCTGTTGATGCCGATAGTGCCCTTGTAGAATGTGCCCGGATGCCCTGGGGGGGCTCCGCCCCCTCCGTGTTATAGGCCTGGGTGATAGCTTCACACAAAGACAGAGATAGATGCTGTTTTGACAGGACCGCTCCTTGGGAGTGTTCCCTATAGTGTACAAACAGCTGTTGTGTCCGCCTTATGTCCGCCGTGCGTAAAACGTACTGTGATAACGCACGCACCGGGCACAATCAGTGGGAAACCTCCTCCACGTCGTTGTAATGAGGCGGGGGGGAAAAACCCTGGAGTGAAAAAACCCTTGACCGAAAGGAATTTGTTAAAATTTTCGGTGTGAAAGAAGGGTTAGGCTGTAGGGTGGCTGCGCTCCCGTCCCCTCTAATGGAGACAGGACGGTGAAACTGACAGCGCACACAAGTCGCTCACTTGCTTGGCTGACGTCAGGGCAAGGAGAAGCGCCGTTTTTAGGGACAGCAACCTGAGAGAGGCTTGTGCCAAGGGCTCGAAAGGAGGCTTCCCCAGAGCTCGAAGCACCAGGGCCAGATCCCATTGGGGAGTGAGAGAGCGCACGGCGGGTTTTTGTCGTCTGACCCCTTTCAAAAAATGCTTTACTAGGGGGTGTGCAAAAACCGTTCTCTCTCCATAGCCTTCGTGGCAGGATGAAATGGCCGCTGCGTAGGCTTTGACTGTGGACGGAGCCAGGTCGTTATCTACCAATGTTTGGAGATAAGTCAACATGAGAGGCAGGGGACACGATATAGGGTCTATTTCCCTCTCCGTGCACCAGCACCTTGAAGAAAAAGTGGGAGCAGAGCTACGGGTCCGCTCTGTTTATATACAGTATTTGTGGACGTAGTTGAAGCCCGAGCGGCACGCTAGGGCGGGAAAGAAAATCTTCACGACTGCGCATGCGCGAAGGGATAAACCCAATAGCGTGGCTTAGAGGGCGAAGCCTATACGAAATAGAACTTGATGTTTCCGGCCGCTACCACCTCGGCAGTCAAAACGAGTCGATATCAAAACAAGTAGCCACAGATTTAGTATATCCCTTGTGCACCGGTGTAGTTCATGTGTAGAGGCCCTGGTCATACTTCGAGCAAAGTTTCATGCTGTGTGGAGCCTTCTTAGTGTTTTAAAAATAGCGATTTTGAGGCTAGCATAAAAGTGACCCTATTACTCCCATTCAAAAGGCTATTTGACCGAAAAACCAAAAATACGGTACATCTTATAAGTGGCGCTTCCGTCCTAAATATGCTTTTAAAACGAAAGTTTGACTTGGGAACATTCACAAAAAGACGCTAGGTTGCATTTTGGCGAGAGTTACGCTTTAAGAGATCGATGCACACACCAACGCACAAGTATAAACTTCAGGCCACGTTACGTAGGCTACGGCGAAAGCTCTGCGTCGAGCCTCCGCAGGACCATAAATCACGCTTAAGGGACCAATCCCTTAACCAATAACAAGACTCCGCTGATTCAGGTCACAAAAAAACATTGCAGCCTTTTTTTCCCTCATATGAACTCCGGACAATGTCGGGAGAATCAGGTTCACACATGTAGCACACAACAGGAGATTGTCTGTGTCAGACGCGTTCTCACTTGCAGGAAATGCTCCATTTGTTTTCGACGGGGCGCGGCGCCTAGGTAGAGCGTGAAGGAGGCAGGACATGAGGCAGATTACACCAGTTTGTAATTTGGTCATAAAGACCCAAGTCTCTTGCCATTCTTTGAATTTGTCGGATGATTTCGACGCCAGCCCTTACCAACGGAAGTTCCCGAATCTCTGTTGGTGTTTGTGTAAAAAAAAAAAAACACATCATCAACACGTCCACTCGTATGATGGGAATTCTCAGGACAATGACCTGCTCTACTCACATATGGGCTCAATCGGACATTATACAGACTTTGTAGTAGGAAGCCGGCAGGGTAAAGTGCGTTTAATGTCCAGTCCCGCTGTTTCGGCGTTTGCGTTCTCACATTCAGCTCCCCCGGTTAATGTCTAGATAGTTTCAGGGTTGCAGTGCATGTGTAAAAGGGGCATACTTGTTGAACATCTGGTGTGGTGCTTCTTGGTGACTCACCTGACTGCAAAATCTTTATTGTGTCACGAACAACGGCAGAGACCATGGAAAAGTGTCTGTAGAGTGGGTAGCACAAAACCCTCCGTCCAAATGACACCAGGACGTCTTGCAGGGAGCTGTACGTCTGCGAAACAAAAAAAAACTGAATCTCAGAAAGCTATCCAGCACCAAAACAGACCATGTTTTTATTCAATAAGTACAGGGGGCGGTGATGGCGCAGTGGATATGACACATGCCTTTGGTGTGGGAGACCTGGGTTCGATTCCCACTGCGATACATCAACCAATGTGTCCCTGAGCAAGACACTTAACCCCTAGCTGCTCCAGAGGCGTGCGACCTCTGACATATATAGCAATTATAAGTCGCTTTGGATAAAAGCGTCAGCTAAATGACATGTACTGTAATTAAAATGCCCATGCTAAATGCTTATAATGCCCATATTTAATGCTGTCTTTTTTAAACTTTATCCTTGCACTGCTGTAGTTTTTATATGACTATGTTTAAATTATTCTCTTATATTGTCCATATTTAATGCTGGTCTCTAGACTTTATCCTTGCACTATTGGACCTATCTGCACTACCACCATGACACACACTCTCATACTGAATCACAGGGTCAGTTCCTGCCCTGTCACTGCAAGCGTCTCATGCTTATACATCCCTTAGTACATTCATGTGGATTTTTTATTTTGTGTGTGATGTCTTAAGCTACTGGGACCTTGAACTTCCCCTTGGGGATCAATAAAGTAAGTAAGTAAGTAAGTACGTATCTATCTATCTATCTAATGTAAAGGAAATGGAGATGCAACGGACAGTAAAAGGTTTGGTTCAGCCATATATACCAGCCCAGGAAGTTTTCATTTTCTCTTTTTCTTCAGACTGGCTCCCATTGGTGTGCATTGCAGTCGCTGGTGTGCTAATTACTCCAAACAACTCCTCATTTATTGAGCTGGCAAAACAGGGGCTCACAACTCTTAAACACCTCTGCAGCCCTGGCCTGTTAATTGTGGCTTCTCTTTAATCACTGCCTTCAGTCTCAGATGTTCTCTGCACTAATGGACACACAGCCTGGAGACAGAAACAGAGATTTTTTTGTTTCTTTCTCTTCTTTTCTTTGTGGCTTGTTAGGATGTGCTGTGGGCTCACGAGTGCGTGTCATCTGAGATCATGCTCTCCCTTGGGCTTGTTTAGCAGGAGTGTAAATAAGGTCTGCTGCTGCAGAGAGGGGGGGGCGACGACTCACAGTCACACCAGTGCAGTCGACTGAGGACAAGTAAACATGCAGCAGATGGAGGGGGGAGAGACGATGGGAAGGCGAATGTTAGGCATAAGCGAGGGAAGCGAGATAGACAGCGAGAGCATAAAAAAAAAAAAAAAAGAGATAGCAGAGAGGAAGAGTGGAGTGAGGAAGCAGAGCTGATTTCAGCTGTGACCCACAGTCAAAGACAGAGAGGAATCTATTGTAGAGCACAAGGTGGAGGGAAGGGGAGGAGGAGGAGGAAGGGAGCGGGGGATGGAGCGAGGTGGCTTGTCAGTGGGAGCCGACAGCTCTGCTGACTGACTGACGAGCAGTAAAGGGCTGCCAGGCAGGCGGAGACTGTTCTTCACCCCGCTGTCACCACAGCAGGAAAACTACAAACTCTCTCATCTTTCTGGTCTAAATATCCCTGCCTGTGCTGAAATATTTTTTATCCCCGGTGGGGATAAAATGTATCCCCCCCTCAAAGTGATCATCTACTTCCCCAATAGCCTAGACCAGGGGTTTTCAAACTTTTTGTGTGTGTGGACCACTATTTGTAATCAAGAATTTCCGCGGACCACCTCATAATACACATAATAAAATATGTCTACACACAGTCAAACCTGAATTAATCCGCACCTCTTAATAGGCCTACTAGCACTAAAACTATAACTGGTCGTCGCATCAGTACAACAGGCTTGTTAAAAGACGGCTGCCACATATTTAATTTATTTATTTACTCAAGCGCCCGAGGGCATAATCAGGTTCATTTGAAGAACAGGCTTCAATCTTCAATCTCTTCATTTTTGGTAACCTCTGCCTCCATTCTCTTCAGAGAACCTGTTGCCATCCACCGATCCATGTTGTGGTTCTAACGGCAATGGACTTGAACGTCACGGCCGAGTACCACTAGCCTATTTTAGTAATCACACAATGACTTAACAAATTAATTTAAATTTAATATCAATATACATATTCTTATTTATGGGAATTTCTTGGTAAAATGAAGGATAAAAAAACTATTATTTTATATATTATTTAGCTTTTCCACGGACCACCTGCAGTACCCTCACGGACCACTAGTGGTCCGCGGACCACAGTTTGGGAATGACTGGCCTAGACCACATATTGATTATATACCTAAAATAGAAGTAGCCTATTTTAAACTAAGTAAAGCGCTGTAACGTGAAGTCTAGAAGTGCCATAGATCGATAAAACCTGAGCGGAGGTTGCTGGTTGTATTTAGCCGCTACAGAGCTCCGGGACGCCGGCTACCAGCGACAGTTGTTTAGCCGCCGATAGGGGACTGTGAGCCGGCTACAGGCACCGCCAGATGACGCTCCTTTCTGGGGCCATGGTAGTGGAGTTAAGCCAGAAAAAGTGAGCATCATGCGGCGCTGACAGTTAAGTTGAGGTACCAAAACGACTATAGTTTCGGAAAAAGATCGTGGTTTGGATTAAAACACTCCCGAGGAACAAACAAGCGTTTCCTGGATGAAAGTATTTTGTTTACGCCGCGAAGTGAACTCCGCTCTCCGGCTTGAAAGCGCTGTGTTGACACCACGTTGTGCCATTTCATTTTGAGATTATTTTCCATTGAATATTGAAGTTGATAAATAAGTGTGTCGGCATGCCTGGTCAAGCGGCTCTATCTATGGTATTGGAATGGGGATTTCATTCTTGCACATTTGTTTTTTTGTTGTGCATGATCAAAAAACATCTCCCCCCTCTGCTTTCTTCACAAATCGTAGCCTGCTTACCACATCTGTAGTGTAGTGTGTAGTAGCTTAAATATGTCCAGCCCAACATTAATTAAGGATTGTCTATTCAAATAGGCAGCTGTACGTGTTCATTCACAACTGTTGTCACTGAAAGCATGAAACAACTGGCAAAAACACCAACCCACAACCCTCTTGAGCACCAACAATAACAGAATAAAAATACAATAGAGGTATTGAGCACCGCGCCTGGTCTACAGAACCAGAAGTGGTATAGCCTTCATTAACTGCTAATAAGTGTCAGTTGAGATTTGATTTATGGTTGTTCGTTGAGGGGTTACAGCCTAGCTGACACGTGCCTCCTTAAAAAATGTAGCAAAACCAAAAAAATGTAGCAAAACCATCTCTTCTGAACACCTGCTCACCACAATCGTTGCTCTGTATCAAAAACATTAAAAAGGGGAGCAGTCACTAAGTCAGTATTAAGACAATTCAAAATAGTAAGCGGGATGTAACGCTAGTACAAAAGCCATACAAGTAGGGGAATAGCCCACCATCACTCTATATCACAAAATCACAGTTAATATAAGATAAGAACAGCAGGATCACGTCCAGTCTTGTGAAGGTGTGCCCAACATGTGAAATCCAATGCTAAACTAAAAATCTAAATACGTTTATTTGCCCCAATGTGGTAATTAGGGGCTACGGCTTCCTAAGGCAATGCCCGCATTACTGCAAATGCATGGTTTGCTCTACAATTTGACCTCCTCACTGAGCCTCCTAGAGCGGTGAAATTTCAAACAGCCTCATTGTTTTTACAAAACTATAGCTGCAAATGTCACAGAAATGTTTAGAAGCCAAGTTTCTGTCGCCAACATGCATGTGATCAATCTTTTTTTTACATCTAGATATTGTTCTCACAGTACAGGGCCCTGTTCCAAGAACCCGCTTTACTGAGTAATCCAGATACATATGCTGAGTAAAATGTGGAACCAGGTCTGACGTAGGTTTTACTCAGCAACATTATCCAGATTACTGAGTGAACCTGCTTCTCGGAACAGAGCCCAAGAGTCAAAATGAATCTGTATTCATGTTTACACTGAAGAATAAACTTGTGATTTTATCAATGTGATCAAGGATAAATGGTTAACAGATCAAATCACTATTTAAAACACATTTTATTTTGTTAAAACAAAAAGAAAACCACAACTATGGGGACACCTGAACTGTGTGTGTTTGTGTTTGACTATACAGAAATACTAAAATAGGTGATAATGGAAACAAATAAAAAGGTGTAAACTTCTACAAAAATATCTGAAAGCACCAGTGTTAATGGAACATTTTTTTTTTTTTTAATTGGTCCTACCATTGTGCACATGGGCTAAGATGTTACCATTAAGGAACTCCTATTTCTAATGTCAGTCACACACCCTACACCAAAGGTTGGCAATCTTTTTGATATAAAGTGCCATTTTAAATTGTTCTTGGTAATCAGTGTACCATATCAGCATTACGCCTGCCATCTACTGAGCCTGCTCAGGCCTTCGCCTTTTATGTGAAAAAGGCAACAAGTACTAGCCAATCAGAGGCAGAGTAGGGCGGGTCTTCGTGATATGCAAATGGGGGAAAAGTCAAACTATCGTAAATAACATGCTGTGCTCCTGCCAATGGCTGTCAAAGAGGTCATTTGGCATGCAGATTGGAACATTTCTATATCTTGCACAGTTGTTGCTAGTGTGCCATTAGTCAAGCTATGGTGTGCCAATGGTGGCACACGTGCCTAAGGTTGCTGACCCCTGCTTGTCTAGTGGCAGGTTGTGAACACGCACGCACACACAATGTTTTGACAGATGTCTGAAATACAAACTGTAAAGAAAATGGCAGAATAAGGTATAGAGTTGTCCTTTGTTTCTTTTTAAATTTTTCCTTTTCTAGTTTTAGAAAAGAAGATATACAGTGGCACTCGTACGTTTATGAACCCATGCTAAAGTTGACTAAAAAAAGGAATAAAAAAATCATCTTTTGGAAATTGATCTTAATGCCTTAATTAAAAAAATGAGGAAAAATCTAACCTTTAAGGACACCAATTTTCTTTGTGAATGAATAATGTATCTTAAATAAGTAAATGTTCTTCCTTAAAATACAGGGGGAATAAGTAAGTACACCTCTATGTTAAATTCCCATAGAGGCAGGCAGATTTTTATTTTTAAGGCCAGTTATTTCATGGATCCAGGATACTATGCATCCTGATAAAGTTCCCTTGGCCTTTGGAATTAAAATAGCCCCACATCATCACATACCCTTCACCATACCTAGAGATTAACATGGTTTTATTTCAGTTAGCCTAATAGCTGGTTTGATTTGCATTGAGAGATGATTTTATGGAAAGTACCCCATGCCAATCTCTAGGTATGGTGAAGGGTGTGTGATGATCTGGGGCTATTTTAATTCCAAAGACCAAGGGAACTTTATCAGGATGCATAGTATCCTGGATCCATGAAATAACTGGCCTTTAAAAATAAAAATCTGCCTGCCTCTATGGGAATTTAACATAAGGGTGTACTTACTTATGCCCTCTGTATTTTAAGGAAGAACATTTACTTATTTAAGATACATTATTCATTCACAAAGAAAATTGGTGTCCTTAAAGGTTGGATTCTTCCTCATTTTTTTAATTAAGGCATTAAGATCAATTTCCAAAAGATGATTTTTTTATTCCTCTTTTTAGTCAACTTTAGCATGGGTTCATAAACGTACGAGTGCCACTGTACTTAGATTATTAAATAACCTTGTTTCACAAGCGGTTCCTTGCCAACATAAAACAAAGTAAAAGAATAAAATAATTGCCTCTGTAAGAATGTCATCATTAAGTTACAGTTGTTAGCTCTGAACTCTGTCTGGCACTGAGGAGGACACAATTAAATGGAAATCATGCCCTGTTTCCACCATGAACCATCTCTACATTTCCCCCCGTTCCAGACAATTAAACGTGTCTATTTAGCTAGTTGGAACAGAACTTTTTTAATTTTAGTAATTGCTAAACTAAAATAGCAGCTAATAAAACTTTCAGCAACACTTGGGTACAGTACAAGAGCTCAGTTTCAGTGTTACCCATACATTGAAATATTTGTGGCGGCCTGCCACACAATTCTCTCTCTCTCTCTCTCTCTCTCTCTCGCTCTCTCTCGATCTCTCTCTGATTAATTAATGCCATTGATTATTCTACACACTCCAATACAGTAATATAGGTGGCGGTATGAGCCTTCAACTTGGTTTACGATCCGCTAATTAACACACAGAAAAAGACATCGACCGACATCGATCTTTTTCCCTGCAGAGAAGACGGCTAGAGTCGATCTGGAGTTTAATGGTTAGTATTATGAAGTTACTACCGGTATTTATTCAGGGGTTATACTGCATAGAGAAAGTTTTGGCGCCCCTTAAAGAGCTTTTAGCCAGCGCCAGAGGAATATCACGAGCACCAAAACGTCTTGATTTGCAGCTGCCAGCGTTTGCAGAGTCAGACTGTACCGGACTCTCCAGGTGACCATGTTGCTCTGGGGCCGAGCTCCGGGGCTCCGGCTGCTATCGGATTGGTATTAAATTGAGACAGTTTCATAACCTGTAAAAATAAAAACGTCTCGTACGTCGCGTTAAATACTTTCCCCCGTGTTTTGGTACAGTTCATTTTAACACCTGATGCGAGCCATTTGGGAGTAGCCTACGCATGAAAGTCAAAGTTTTGAGTGCTTTAGCGGCATTGACCTGACTCCCTGAATATGCAGAGACGTCATCTCGGGCCGCCTCTCTGCTGAGGCCCGTTCACGTAACAGCAGCAGTTAAACTGTATTTCACACTATGATGGTTACATCTGCAATGAATCCGCGGTTCACATGCCTGCCGAACCGTAGGGGCGGTCTGTTACTCTACATCACAGACAATTTATTTGTCAATATTTCAAAATAGAAAACATTACACTTCATAATGTTTTGTATTCATAACACTTTTGTATTGTTGTACAAATTAGCTACAACAGTAATAGCAGTTACCGTATGTAAGTCACTCCTACATTTTTCAACTGAGGAGCAAAACATGCCCCTTGGGAAAAAGATACGGTTGTGCCCTGCTCACAGTAATCAAATGAACTGGACTTTGTTGTCAGATGCGAAAGCCCCCTTCCCTTACTGCATTATACCATTACATTTAAAATTTTGATTTGTTACCTGCAGAATTTTGCATACAAATATTTTCTGTACAATTAATATAAGAAGTCTGCACCTCTTTCCGCGTGTGCACCCCCCACCCCGGGTCAGCTACCGCCACAAATAGAATCTAATTCTGTGGTAAACACTGAGTTTCCATGTACGGGTGTTACGTCATGCTGAAATTCTGTTGGCTCAAACAGCAAGGCATCACGGATATCAAGGATCGTTGATAAAGACACTCCCGATGCGGTTGCCTGGTCAGGAACAGCAACATGCCGGCTCTCTTACAGACCTTACAACGTGCACCTGCCATCATGTACTCTGAATACATATCTGGAACTTGATGGAAACCAGTTCCATCCGCTAATGGGTCTCGCCCTAAGTTACCCACAGACAATTTCAAAAGCACGAGACATTAAGTCTGCTAGTCAGTTGCATTATAAAACAGAAAGAAATATTTAGTGCCTGCAAAAATGCATACAAAGTCAAAAGCAGACATACGAGAAGGGAGAAAACAGAAGCAGATCGACACAGTGCAGCATGAATTAAAAGAGTACTCCACTGATTTAGCATCACACTCTTATAACACTGTCAGACTCATGATGGACAGTTAAAAAAAAGGGGTAAAAATTGATGCAGCAGAACCAGAGATATCACCTACGTCAAAACCTGGCACATACATTACCCACAGTGCAACTTGGCCGCCCACAGTTCAGGCAGGGGTTCAGATGTGTTATGCCAGTAGCAGCTTATGTAGCTTCGAGCTGCTAGCCTCAAGCAGAGATGCAAAGTGGGCTACAGAGGCCTGGTAAGCTAACTTTTTTCTAACTCTACACCGCCGTATTTTTTTATTTATTTTCAAACTTGTAGTTTCCAGCCCCAACCGATATTATGTGTAAAACCTGTGCAATAACTGACTCACCTCTAGCCAGCAGAGAGTCCCGCTGAGTTTTCTGATAGTCCATGCTGACTCTACCTGCAGGGAAAAAGGGGACCACTTATCACCACAAAAATGACTAATTAAACGATTAATTCTGCTCGGACAGAAAAAGCACGTTTAGTGGCCGGGTTAGCTCAGTGGGTAGAGCAGGCGCACATATACTTGGAGGTTTATGCCTCGACGCAGAGGTCCAGGGTTCAAATCCGACTTGCGACGATTTCCTGCATGTCTTCCCCCCATCTCTCTCTCTCTCTCTCTCTCCCCTTTCTCACCTAGCTGTCCTATCGAATAAAGGCAGAAAAGCCCAAAAATAATCTTTAAATGTTTACAGTAAAGAGCAGGCTACAAACTAGGCCTGCACGATTCAGGGAAAAATATGAATCACAATTTTTTAGCTTAGAATTGATATCACGATTCTCTGCCACGATTTGTTTCTCACAAAGTGTAATGTTTATTGCACACGTGAACCATGACAAAACAAAACAAATTGGCAGTACCAAACATAGATTTTTTTTGGCACCTATAGCACATTGCGCATCACCACGAGCCTGTAAACACAAGGCTTCAATGAATAAAGAAAATACAGTACATACTGGCCAGTACAGTACAGTACAGTACAGGTGGCTACAAAAAATAGTGACGTATAACACATTGAACTATATATGGCCCTGATACAGGCTCTATCTGAACTCCTTGAACATGTCTTTACTGAATTAAAACATGTTAATGTCAAATGTTTTCAATAAATGAATTAAAGGAGGAAAAAAAAAAAAATCCAAGTAATTTAAAAATGAAATCGCGAACCGGGGTGAATGAATGAATTTATAACGACTTATCGTGCAGGCCTACTACAAACTATTTGAAATGAACTAGGGGACTTGTTCTCGACTCACTCCGTATTATAATATTCCCTATGGAAATGAAAATGCTACCATATGATAGATTTTGTCTTCATAGCTGGGTTTAAGTTCAACATTGTGCTGTATTAAATATCACTAGCATTTCATTCACACATGGTATGAACTGCCTTCAACAATGAAATCAGGCGCGCTCACCTTGCCTTTCTGCAGCTACCTTAGAGGAGTGACACTAAGAGGCCTGGGCTGAGCTCTTGTATCGGCTGGTAATCTCTTAAGGCTCTGAATGAAATGGAAGGGGGTCTAAAGGATTTGAGGATAGAGGGCTTTGTCATCCAAGACTAAGTGCTGCTCAGGAAGAGTTGCCTCTTCACACATACACACACACACTCACTTACGTTGTGCTCTCCCTCTGTAGAGCGCACTTCGTAGGAATAAGCCAGCAGGATGTCCACAAGGCTGAGCCACACTTGGTAACGGGACGTCTTGTCCAGCAGGTAGGAACGGTTGGTGAATTTTCTCAGCTGCTCCTTCTCACCGTCGTTGAAGGATACAGCTGCACGAGAACAAGGAATTTAGAGTTAAGTGTTGTATTTCATCTCACCACAAGTCTTTGGCATATACAGTATGTCAAAGGACTGAGACACTCAACTGCAGGGCTGCGTACCGAATTCAAATTGCCTCTAAAGTATCGAGTATCGGAAAATGCCTCGTCACTCAATACCCAATTTCATTACCTAAGGAGTCTCAAGGAATCTCGTCAGCGTCAGTGAGCCAATAGGCATGCAGCGCGCTTCTACCAAGATGTAATAATGTTTGGCTTGGTTTGGTTTGATTGGCTGTCTAACGTTACACGCCGTAGAGACACGCAGGAAAAACTCTACGCTGCGCACAGAGACGGGGGCTCACGTAGTAGGAGCTGATAAGTAAATTCAAAGATTTGTGCCTTCATGTGTAATATTGTTATTTCTTTTTGTTTTATTAAATTGGTATCGAAGTCACGGCATTGGTATCGGACTTTTTTTTTAACAATACCCAGCTCTCCTCAACTGCTCCATGAACTGCAGAAGAATCCAGTAGTTGGTGTGAGAAGCAGTGCTGGTGGTGGTCAGGAGGAGGGGATGTTGCATACACTGCTTTAGTTTGCACACATATGCTATACATGTGGATCTTGTTTCATAAGACAGAGGGAGTGTAGGACAAACTCCACATACCAAAATATCAATCATGTGAGCATGCTCAAACCATGGTATATCAAGATAAAAGGCTTAATGTATCGTTGTGGCCCCGCTGTGATTTACACAGCTTAATTAAGTGGATTTAGTGTCCTACGTCTTTAACATGACGTTTACACTCAACTGGCTGAATCTGAAAATGCATAATTTTCTCTCAGTTTTTGGCCTTGTGTCCACAACAAGCCAGTGATTTCACATCCAATGATGAAAACCCCAACCTCGCGTTTTAGTGTCAGCAGGGAAAACAGCACTTTTGGAAAACAATGGCGTTGCTTGAACACTCTGGACTGACATTCTGGTATTTCCTGTGAATTCTCACAGTCAAAATCTGTAGGAAGCCTGGATTTTGAGCGTGTGTGTATGTCTATCTGGGAGTGCCTGTGTGTTAACCAACTGAAGAGTATGGCTGCACAAAATGAGAAAAAAAAATAAACGCGATTACCTTATGCGATAACGTTGTTGAATATATCGCAATAAGGATATTACTTGCGATAATTAAACAGATAATAAGAATAAGTGTATTTTTCTAAAACACAACACATTGCTTGTTAAATTAAAAAAAACACACTTTATTGAACAAATTGAACATTGAATTGAATATAACAGTCAGCACCAAAAAAGGAATCACGTTACATTTTAATGTGCTGTTTTCTACTGATAATTTTCTTTCAACTAACACAAAAAGAAATGCGATATGCCGCATATTTGATTATTTTGCACGGAAATCGACAATTTTTGCGGCGAAAGTGCAGCGTATTTGAAAAAATGCGGCCCCCGCATAAATATGCAGACTTTGGTTGATTATGAATTAAATTATGCGATCGCATAATCGCGTTTTTCTGGAGGGACTGGTTATCTCGTAAAAATGAGACCATTTCTCATAATTGTGAGATCCACATCTCGTAATAATGAAATCTACTCTAGTAATTATGATAGTAAGTCATTATTATGAGATAAGATCTCCAAATTCTTTACAAAAAAAACATGTTGCCCTATTTTCTTCTAATAAGGCAAATATTCAGTGGTTCTGGAAAATGTATTTCAATGTGGCTTGTTATATTTATCTTAATAAATACATTAAAAAATAAAATTGATGATGGGAGTAAAGTTATATTTGTTGTCGGATTATTCTATTATATAAAACATGTTCTGAATACAACCAATGGAGCTTTTATATCAGTAAAAACTAAAACAATTCTTCAGCTCCTCAAAACCACAGAGTCCACGCAACCAAACTGCATGAAATGGATTTTCCTTCTTGGCCTTGCCATACAGTGTCAGGTCGTACACACCCCTACAACCACTTGGAACACGGCTACCTGAAAACACTAGTGTGGACTTTGGATCGTTTTCACATATTAACATTTTTTTAAAAGTTGTATGTATTTTCCAGTAACCCAGGAGCAAAAGAGGCGTGACATGTAACACAATGGCGCCTAGTGTGTGTGAGCCGATCCGCGCCGTTAATCAACCCGAACTGACCCACAAATTGGCGACTTTATGCATTACAGTAGCACAACTGTCAGTAGCGTGAAGGACAGATGGAAGGGAAGGTGGACTATTGCACGTCATTTTTCTGTAAGTTATTAATAACTTGTAACTTTTTTGACCCTCCTGTGGGTCGACTCGTGCATAGGGTTGGGTACCGAAACCCGGTTCCACTATGGAACCTGTTCCTACGCAACCGGTAGGAATCGGATCGGATTAGAAAGCAAATTTTGGTTCCTCATTTCGGTTCCACTTAATGTGTTTACTGAAATATTTTCCCTCCGTCGCTCCGAAATGGACTTTAACATATCACACTTTCTCTGTAGTCTACTGTTAGCTAGCTGCCGTAAATGTAGGCTACTTTTAAAATGCCATATTTTCCCTCTGGGCTCACCAAAACAGACGTAAAAGCATATTAACCATTCACTGCACCTTTCTTTGATGTCATTTTTCACTTTTTCAAGAATCGGTTTAGGAATCGGAATCGTAAAAATCCAAACGATACCCAACCCTACTCGTACATCACTACTGTGTGTAGTTCCGCCCTGCCAGCTGTCCCTTTCAGTCGGTTCGACTGCGTTACGGCAGTTACGACTACCTCCACTGCCGGCTTAAAGCCACAACAACCAATCCGTCTTCCTAACTTTCAGACAGACAGCGAGGCCGATTAAATAGCGCGTTCCATTTACCTGGGAACTCGGAAGCCGAAGCTGGGAATGACGTCACACCCGAGTTGAATGCGTTCCATTTACAAGTTGGATTTTCATTGTTTTCATTAGCTCTAGCCAGGTTAGCCATTGTTAGCAATGCCAGTTTATAACAACGCATAACGCTGTTTTTTGTGCATACGAACAGCGTAACAACATTGTCCACAAATAGAAGATGGACAGCGCTGCGTGTACGACTGATTTAGTGAGACACAAATAACACAGAAGTGCTTACAACTATATGTTACTACAGCTTTCAACTGTTGATGAACGGAGCAGCCATGTTGGATTTTTAGCTCGGGGTACTCGGAAATCTGAGGTCAGGGGGGTGTGTTTCCAACTTTGACCTCGGAAAATCTGAGTTCCGAGTACAAATGGAACGCACTAAAAGGCACAACAGTCCCGCCTTGAAAAGGGTGTGTTAAAGGGGCTACTGTTTCACTGAAGCTGCAGACACACCAACCAGACGGCTGACCGTCAGCAGAAAAGGCAGTTGGACTGATCAGTCTCCCCGAGTTGGTCAAAAAAGTGCCTCATAACACACCAAAGAGACAAGACGTAATCCGTCTCCATAACAGCAGGAGGCGCTAATCTGTATTGTCGCCCAAAAATGAAAACCGGCAGCTGATTGGACGAACGCATAACGTGGGTCTGGTTTCTCCGGAAATTCACAGCCAGACTGTCATGGCAGCTTGTTCAGAATACGATCTCATATTTTACTAAAATAGTTCATCGAAACGTGTTTCTGAAAACATTTTAAGTGAGAAATAGGCCATGCAGTTGCTGAATGTGTCTTCATTTCAGATCGACAAAGGTCAGTTTAAAAGATTTTCGTCAGATTTTGAGAGACTCTGGTCACGCTCATTCCGCTCCCCGTTTCCGGGTTAGCACTCTACCAATCAGATTGGTCATTTGTGTCCGACTGCCGGCAGTGCTCGCCCCGCCGATTATACATGTCAAATCGGCCAAAATGAAGGCCAACGGCCCCTCGGACGGACGACGGCACGGAACACACCGAACAGACTCGAGTCACTGACCTCGCCAGACTGTCCGACGGCCGATAATCGGCTTGGTGTGTCAGCGCCAGTCAAAAGTCACTTAGTCACACCAGCAAAACAGAGTTTTCTACCGTTGGCCTATGAACTGCTTTTTTGGAACAGTTGGGGGCAAAGTGCCTAGTTTAGCCACAACATGGCAGAAGTTGATGAGGAGCAGAAGGAAATATAGGCCTACATTAAATTAGTAAAGCCAATCCCATTTAGATGTGTTTGAATTACCATCACATGAAAATATGTCAAAACCTCGGTTTCCCTGCTCTCTGCAAATTCACTAACTGTTGCCTTTTGAAAGAGACATCTGCTTAATAGGGATCTGTGGCAAGCCTAATGGGGCGACACAAACTGACTTCAATCCCATTTAAGCTATCTGCGTCGTTCAGTATTGAAAGGCGCGCTGAATGTCTGCAGGAACATGCTGTAACTCAACGGTTTTCTCTTTCTCCCAGCAGCTTACGAAACAGCTGAAAGCAATTCCTCTCTCTGCATGAGGAGAGGAGAGTCCCTGATGTGCAAGAAGCACTGCTGTGTATTGGCTGGCAAATACACAAACAGGCACGCTCCCCACACACACACACACACACACACACACACACACACTCACACACTCACACACTCACACACGCACTACACGTAAGCTGTGGCTATGTGCAGTGAAAGTGCTGGAATTAGCAGACTGTTAGAGGAGCCGGATGGAACAATTAAATAAGTCTCTTGCAGTGCCGAGGCTTCAGCAAGAGGCTGAGCGGAGGAATGAACCTGGGAGGCTCCAGCCAACAAGCATCACGTCTCAATCTAAGTAAATGAGCCATTGATTTGAAATGGGTGGGAACTAATTGCAAAAAGAAAACCTCAATTTAAAAAATAAATAGATAAAAGATAATGAAAACGCAAGAAGGTAGAGATTGAGTTCTAACTCAGCAGATGTTCTAGTAAGATAGTAAGAATGATAAACAAGAGCAGTTTAATTTGGTTAACTAATATGAGCAAACAATTCATGATTGCCCTCTCAATTTTTGCAACTTCATGCCACCTTCTGGTTGCCTTAAGTCACTACTTTTGTCAGTTACTTTTAATTTCCTCAAACTCAAATAATTCACATTTATATTACCATGTGATATATATTCCACTACAAAAACAAATAACATTGGCTTTCTTTTTATAATACAGCATCTTTATTCTGTTTTTTGTGTGTGTGTTTTTCATCTATAGTTTGTTTGTTCATCACTGGATAAAGAAAAGTGCAAATTCATGTTAGTTTTAGATCATCATTTAGATTAAAAGATCTATACAAAAAAAAGATTATGATGGAATGACTTGAACTGACCAGCTTCTCCCTCCTGCTCTGTAGAAGGACTCAGTTTGGCCCACCACGGCCTGAACTTCAGCAGCCCCTTTATCTCCTCATCCTCGAACAAATCAGCCCTGAAATGACACATAGATGTTAGTAGAAACCACAAGGGTGGGAAAAAAGCCATGTTTTAGGGTGTCAGTGGTTTTTACTTTGATAAACTCACAGGTAATGGTCAGGTGAAAAAGCAGCTGCCTCTGCGTCCAGCCGTGCCTGCCTCCTCTCTGCCGCTGGCCTTCCTTCTGGGTTCTTGATATCAGTCACATCACTCAGTTCCTCCTGTAGGGACAGTCCCGACATAGAAAATCTGTATTCAGCAACTTTGTTTAATCAGAAAAGATGCAAGGATTTCACCGATGAGGAAATAATTAGGGCTGGTTACCGAATTTAATACTTTTTAGGCACCGACCGAATTGCCCCCTTAGTATCGAGTATCGAAAAATGCCTCGTCATTCAATACCAAATTTCAATACCTAATGAGTAAATCTAATCCGCGTCAGTGAGCCAATCGTCTATATCAACGACGTTCCACTTCCGGAATTGCTCCAGTGCGGAAATTCCGCCACTGTCACTTTTTCCGGCCGGGTGTCCGTTATTTTTATAACTTTAAATTTACCATTACCTTCCGTTTTCTTTGTGTTGGAATTTTAAACTCCGGTGGATTTCTGAGGACTATGGTTAACTGCTCCTCAGATCTCTGCAGGGTAAATCCAGACAGCTAGCTAGACTATCTGTCCAATCTGAGTCTTCTGTTGCACGACTAAAACAACTTTTGAACGTACACATGTTCCACCAAAACAAGTTCCTTCCCGAGGCAATTTTGCAGCGGCACTGGGGCTCCGTCTGGCACCTAGCCAAGACGATTGTGATTGGTTTAAAGAAATGCCAATAAACCAGAGCACGTTATTTCTCCCATTCAGGAATGCTGTGTGGACTAGCCAGACCCTCCTCCGCAGCGCTGTGTAGGAAGGTCTGACAAAGCGAGACTAGTGAGCCAATAAGCATTCAGCATGCTTCTACCAAGATCTAATAGTGTCTGTGATTGGCTGTCTAACATTACACGTTGTAGAGACACACAGGAAAAACTCTACATTACACACGGAGAATTGGCTCACGTAGTAGGAGCTGAAAAATAAAAAGATTTGTGCTGTAATGGGTAATGTTGTAATTTATTTTTGTTAAAATGTTATTTATAAAATTGGTTCAGGAGCCAGTATCAATGTCACAGTATTGGTATTTGTGCCAGTATCGAACATTATTTAAAAGATACCCAGTCCTAGAAATAATCAGTATCTGTAACCTCACCTGTAATCTTGCAAACACTCCAGACCGCCGATTACCAAAGCCATATTTCGGCAGGGCTCTCAGCTCCTCCTCAGAGCTCTCCTTGTACACCTCTTGCTCGACCTGCCAGTCAAATTCTTCCTCATCGTCATCTTCATCATCCCCGGCAGCTTCACTGCATCCTTTTGAAATGTTATAAAGTTATGGTTGGTTTTAGCTTAATTCCATCATTACTTTAAAGTGCTCATATTGTGCTTTTTTGGCTTTTCCCCTTTCCTTTATTGTGTTATATATATCTTTTTTGTGCAGGTTGTAGGTTTGCAAAGTGAAAAAGCCCAAAGTCCACCCCAAAGGGACTTACCATCTCCAACAGAAAACACTGTTCACAAACTGCTCCAAACAGCTCTGTTGTAGTCCAGCCTTTACTTCAGAGACAAACGTGCGTCACTTTGTATCACACGTTATAATGCTCGCCTAGCTGCTAGCGTGACACGCCCTCATACTCTGCTTCTGACTGGCTAGTAGTCCTTACCTAGCTACTGCACATGTGCGACTCCCAACAGAGATGGTACAGAAGTAAGATGTCTCACTCTGTAGCTAAAACAGAGAGCTCAACACACAGGGTGAAAAGAGGAGCTGCAGCAATGTGCAGTACAACAAAAATATGGTGTTTTTTGAAAATTAAACCACGTAAACCTATTCTGGTACAACCTCTAAATACAATTATGAACCTGAAAATGAGCATAATATGAGCACTTTAATTGAACTGGTGTATAGATTTGGCTAACCTGTGCTTAAGTCCTCTATCAGTGGTTTTGCTGAACGGGAGCCTTTTGGGGCGAGGAGACTCGTCAGCATCTGAAGTCCTTCAAAGTGCTCTCCGGCTGTTTCCTTGGGGACCCAAAGAGTGACGAGACCTGCAGCAGGATGATTTAAAACCATTCAGAGCTCCTTTTTAATAACATCCCTACATACAATTTCCCTTTTTTTTTTGGACAGTTTTTGGAAATACTAATTGTAATAGTATTTTTAATATTATTTGTAACACTGTATAGATATTGTTCTTTTTCCTTTGGTGTGTTGCTACACACTTTTTTATTTTACAGATATATATATATATATATATATATATGTGTATATATATATATATATATATATATATATATATATATATATATGTGTGTGTGTGTGTGTGTGTGTGTGTACACGTATATATATATATATATATATATATATATATATATATATATATATATATATATATATATATATATATATTTATTTTAGTTTTGTTCGAAATAAAAAATAAATGAAATGAAACAATTAATCAATTAATTAACAGCCCATAAATCAACCAGTTATAATTTTGACAACCCATTGACCCTTTGTCATTTATCAAATGTGAATTTACTGTAGCGATGATTTGGTAATCACAGAGCCTCAAATACGAGTATTTGCTTAAATATATTAGGAATTGACTACTATTTTTGTGACTTTTCAAAATAAGTTTCAAAATAATATTCACTTCAGACTTGAGTAATTTGAGTCATTTTAGCTTTGACATTTTATACAAGGCTATCAATTGAAAGAAAATAATCAGAAGATAAACTGACAACGAATATAGGCTTTACTTTTAAACAGTGCAGTATATTTCAGATTTTTTCCATAGACAATATGAATCACATATCAATTATTATATGTATACTAAGTTGGGAAAGAAATGGCTAAATGCTCTTCGTAAACTGACGTACAATATGTCAGAAATAACAATGACATGATGACTCACAACCTGTCGGAGGAGAAGACGAGAAAAACAACACTAGGAAGTCAATAATCACAGGCTATTCATTTTAATCCGAAAAAAAAAGGAACCGTGATTAATCGCTTTTTGCACAGTTGTAGATTTTAATTTGAAAGTGTCTATTTATAACAAACAATAGCCAATCAATCCGGCCAACTGTGCATGCAACACTTCAAAATTAAGTAGTTTCTTTACAAACTGCTATTAAAACTAAACAGGCACTAGATGAATTAGACTGATTTGGCCCCACCACAGAGAAAATCTGATGGTCGCCTAAAGACCTCATCAAATTTCAATGCACCCAAGTGTTAAAGCTTAGATGTGCTTTAGGATGGGAGCTGACTAATTGCTTGAGTTGTAGGCCTTTCAGAATAAAAAGCCTGAAAGAGGGCTCTTAATGGTTGCTCATTAGAAGTCTAAACAAGGACACTCATTAGCGGAGCTTTATTAGCAGATGTCACAGGCTTATTTAGACACAGCGAGTGAACTGGGGCCCTGCTGACAGACGGGCAATGAGGTGTCAGAGTCCATAAGACAGATGTCCCCATAAAGACAACTTCATTAGAACTGATTATGTGCAACCAAAATCAAAGCGACATCACAGTGACAGACAGTATCGTATAGACACTAGTGAACGTCACTCCAGAAGTCATTATGACGTTTCATTTGCTCGTTGTATAGTTAAAGAAAGTCCTACACGAGCTCCCCATCACGGTCACTGTGAAAAGACATATTACAGGCAGCCGGCAAGCTTTAATCATTGTGACATGACAGATGGCGCCAGTGGCCCTTTAAATGGGATGAAATAACATGATCGGTGGGTTAATTTACCCTGGCTGATTGACTGAAGTACTAACTAAAGACACCCCGGGGATCAATCACGGCATTGTAAGCGTCTGACAACAATATCATGCACATTTCTGCAAAGTTTAATAAGGACCAGGATGTGTAAAGTTTCCAATTACAATGGTTTAATTTGAATTTTTCCCATGTATGTATCACTATTGTCATAACACACTGTTCACCCATATTACCATGCCACAAGCAGTGTTGGGGAAGTTACTTTTAAAAAGTAGTGTTTGCTCGTTACTCGTTACTTCTTAAAAAAGTAATCCGTTACTTTACTTAGTGACCCCCTATGGAAAGTAACTTTTTACTTTACTCGTAACGGTGTTACACGGTGTTAGTGTATACTATGTAATGTCTGTATCGACTTGTACCGGCCGCGCAGCCACAATGGTCCGTGCATTGTCGTAGACACATGCAGCACCTTTTCTGGAAATCCTTGCGTGTCCGTGCAACCGACATAAGTCCACAGCGGTCGGCTGCGTGCACGTATGAGGACATCTCCACAGCATCCATCTGTGAGGTTGTCAGCTTTGTGTCTGCCTGGCTTAGAGCGCCGTCCAGCAGAAAGCCACGAAGCTTAAAACACTCTCAAAAGTTAGCTTTGGCTGCTTCTCGCTTGCCATGATCACTCTGCTACCACCAGCCTCTGTCACGTCCCGTGTGGAGCTTGTGAGCCGCAGCTGAGAAGGCAGTGTCGCTGTCAAATCTGTCCCTGGGAAAAGTAACGTTGCGCCGAATTGAAAAAGGAACTACGTTTTGTTACCAAATTTTCAGTAGTAGCACGTTACACTACTTTTTACCCAAAAAAAGTAGTTACGTTACTGTAACGCGTTACACCCAACACTGGCCACAAGTATATCACACTGCACACCTGTCATATCAAAGTTGCAGACCAAGAATGCACCGATCCGATACTGACTCCAATAGCTGAAGTGGGTATAGGTGACAATGGGGACAATCTGTTCAATTCTGTTTATGTACTGTATAAATTATAACCTGTCGTTTTAAGTCCTGTTAAAGTTTTGACCAATTTGCTGCTGCATTTAAGGTTTACACTTCAATTGTAGCCTAAATCCTGTTAATTTGGAAGCTTTTTTTTACCAAGTTACTGGCGCACAATGTGTGTGTGTATATATATATATATATATATATATATATATATATATATAGTTTTTCAAAGATTATTTTCCGCCTTTATTTTGACAGGACAGCTAGGTGAGAAAGGGGAGAAAGAGAGGGAGAAGACATGCAGGAAATCGTCACAGGTCGGATTCCAACCCTGGACCTCTGCAGCGAGGCATAAACCTCTCAGTATATGTGCGCCTGCTCTACCCACTGAGGCAACCCGGCCACCACAATGTATTATTTTAATAATAAATAACAATTCTGTAAATGTATATCTATGTATTATGTACATTTTGTTATACAAAGGTAGGAAAGCAATGTTTAACTCAAGCCTGATGTTGCCTCATACAGAGAAGAATGATCCCAGTCACTTTCACACAGTGAGGCATACAGCTTATTAATAAAAACACTGGTATCGGATCGATACTCGGTGTCGCCTCATACCCAAAGCCCAGGCATCGGTATCAGTACTGAAAAAGTCAGATCGGTGCATCCCTATTGCAGACCACATTCAACGGAAAGTGCTGTTCTAACAATTTGTGCTTTACATATTTCAGCAAGCATTATGGTAGCTCTCCCTCAAGAATTCACAGTGTTTCCCACACATAGACTAATGTGTGGTGGTGCGCCTCACTATCAACACCGGCCGCCGCACATTGCGTTTTGTTATACATTTTTTTTTTTTAACGCTATTTAAAACTGTATTTCCTTTCCCTGCTCTCCTCCGTCTCTCTGTCACACACACACACACAGAGTGCGGTGTTTTTAGCCCCCAACGTCGCCTTCCAGGCAGCGCAGCAATGGTTATGTCAAAGCAGTTATGTTAGTGTTAAGGTGAGGGTTAGCTGCCTGGAAGGCGACGTTGGAGGCTTAAAACACCATCGAGCCCACCGTGCACACAGCGTCTGTCTCCGTAAAGGAGAGAAGACGGCTGGCGAAATTCACAAGTTCACGAAAGGTTGGTATCTATCTCGTGAACACCTTTACACAATCACACATTCACAAACACCGACCCGACTCTTAGCAAACAAGCGATTGCGCCCGCTTTAGAAAGTTAACTAGTCACAAGTCTGCGGTAAAATGCAGTTGGGTTGTCGAGGTCAAAACACTATATGTAGCAGCTGTGAATCAAATAAACGTATTATAAATAATATATAATTTTTTACTCTTACACTGAATGTTTGCTGCTTCAATCCAGATGAGTTTTGAAAAGTATTTTCCGCGACTGAAAAAAAGGAACGTGTTGAGGATGAGGAGCAGCCTGAACCGGAGGTATCAGTCTGAAACAGAGCTCAACAGTCCGACCAGTGGAATTAGTTATGTTATTAATTTGTTTACAATATTTTCAGGCTTCAACCAGTGAAAGACAGGGTCAGGGAGAGAAAGAGAGAGATTCGTTAGGCATTGAAGTAGGAGAGGAGGACAGCATCCAACAGCATGTCCTCCGTTTTTGATACTTGATTGTTACGAAAATAAGTATCAAATACATCGATATCGATACCGCAACGATATTGTAGTGTTGACTATTGGTGCTTTCACAAAATATTTACACAATGAGATTTTTGAAAAATAATCATCAGTAATGTTGACATAATGACTAAGTGAGTAAAGGCAAATAATAGAACAGCTAGAACAGTCTGGTAAGTTCAGAAAATGACATAACTTTACTGTAATGCAGCCGTTAAAACCAGGAAAAGACAAGACTATTACTACTATACAATATTACGATATCCAAAATCTGAGACGATATCCAGTCTCATATCACGATATCGATATAATATCAATATATTGCCCAGCTCTAGGGCTGAACGATTAATTGCATTTGCGATAATATCGCGATATGTTAAAACGCGATTTCCTAATCGCAAAGGCTGCGATTTGGTCACATGACTTGCGAGAGCAAATCAGTCTGCACTCCGCAGAGAAAGCATCAACTAGCTTGCTAACGCTACGCCGTACCTTCAGCTGATTTCTGTCATTCAAACAACTCTGAGTTGTAGTTTAAAACTTTTACAGCCACTTTAATAAAATGAAGGGTTTTATTCGGGCTTGAGTCTATACATGCAGTTAATGGATACAGGCACACAGAACTCAAGGCTCGGTTGGCAACGATTAGCTCTGATTAGCGGTTAGCTCCGGTTAGCGGTTAGCTCCGTTATAAAGATATGGAGTGGAGGAGCTGCCACTGAGAGGGGTAACAATCAGACTGATAAATGATGTTCGGGGAGCTTTCACAGCAGCGTGGCCGCGGTGTTTCAACAGTTTTATTAGTACAGTTAATCCCACGGCAATAACACCAGCAACTAGCTAACGTAACGATAGCCTCTCTGAACAAGTGCACACGGCAGCAGGCAACTTCACGAGGGGGAGGGGCTGGAGGCAGCTCCTCTCTGTGCACTGTAAAAAAAATACACTGTTGTGTGTGTGTGTGTGTATATAGATATATACTATATACTATATTTTTACTTATTTAACTGTCTAGTGTGTAATTGTGTGTTCATACTATAAATTATTATATTATTATTCTTTGTTGAATAATACAGAAGACAAAGAGCTTAAAAAAATAATCGAATCACAATCGCAATATTTGGGAAAATAAATCGCAATTAGATTATTTTCAAAAATCGTTCAGCCCTACCCAGCTCTACCATATAACTAGAGGTGCAACGATTAATCGATTAGTTGTCAACTATAAAATTCATTGCCAACTATTTTGATAATCGATTAATCGGTTTGAGTCATTTTTTTATTATTTTTTATTTCTCTGATTCCAGCTTCTTAAATGTGAATATTTTCTAGTTTCTTCTGTCCTCTGTGACAGTTAACTCAATATCTTCAAGTTGTGGACAAAACAAGACATTTGAGGACGTCATCTTAGGCTTTGGGAAACTCTGATCCACATTTTTCTCCATGTTTTGACATTGTTATAGATCAAACAACTAATCGATTAATCAAGAAAAATAATCGACAGATTAATCGACGATGAAAAGAATCGTTAGTTGCAGCCCTACATATAACCACAACTTGAGGTTCAATCCCAGCCAGGGAACTTTGTTGCAAGTCATACGCAGGTCTGACTTTCTCCTTATATCTCCTGTCTGTATCTTCACTGTGAAACTATCCATTAAAAGGTTAAACTGTGTTGCTGCTTGCTCAGCATACAGACGATGCAATGAAACACAGCTCAATATGTTCAGATAACATTTGCACAACTGTTTTTCCTTGTTGAAAGTAAAGGTCAGCACATTCTGACAAACACCGGAAGGAAAAAACAACAGTTGTTAGGAACACACTGTATCCTGAAAATCCTGCTATGACTTGTTTTGTTGTGTTGACAAAAAACACGAGAAATAAAATGAATGGAAGCTATCAGATTCTCCATTAGAACTTCTATGTTGTTGTTTTTTCCGCTTCTCTTGCCTCCCAGCGCTTCTCTGGATCAATGCTCATAGAGTGCTGATATTCTGTAGCAGTGGGTGACAGACATCCAATCAGATAAACAGCAACAACTTTACAGCAACCTGAGAAACTAATTGTTTTATAGTTGATCCAATAAGAAAAGGGCTAGGTTGAGGATAGGAAATGTGTATGGGAAACTGGGTGTTCCTCCAGGTTGTGTGCATCCTAGATTTACATTGCTACTTAGAAGATGCAATATTGCAAAGATTTGACTCAAGACTTGAGTGGCGTCTCATTTCATAGGTGTATGTTTTCACCCCTACCCCTACCCCTTACCCCTCATTTTCGAGAGCCAAGGGCTAGGGGTAAACTAAGGGGTAGGGGTAAGATAGAGAAATGGGATTCAGCCTTGATGCTTGCAGTACGTCTCTGTGAAAATGGCCAAGGCTGCGTTTAAGTGCAATCCTCATGTTTACATATGACATTGGTATAAGAGTAGGGTAATGTGTGCATAGCAAGTGTGTGGGAGAGAGAGAGAGAGAGAGAGAGAGAGAGAGAGAGAGAGAGAGAGAGAGAGAGAGAGAGAGAGAGAGAGAGGGGCGGTGGATGTGTTCAGAGCAGACAGCTATTGGCAATTAGAGCAGAGAACAAATTAGCAGTAAGCGTAGGTTTCAGTTTGTCTATGAATAAATGCTGCAGCTCATCAAGACCAAGTACAGTGCCGTGTCCCAACTGCTGAGTAAAGTGAAGCGAGTTAAGGTGCTGACACGCCAGGCACACGGCGAAGAACTAGTGGCGATGAAGGCCGAGCCAAAAAGTTGACTACAGTCGGCGGCCAACTAGCACACACGTTCTGTGCCTGCGTGAGAGGAAATAACTCTCCGTCCCAGCAGGCAGCGGTAATCTATTCGTCATTCAAAAAGAGAAACTGGATATACCAAATCATGGCTGGCTAGTAAGCTAGCTTGCTAGGGGGCTCATAGTGCATTCCATTTACGTTGGAAGCCGAAGCTGGGAATGACGTCGCACCCGAGTTGAATGGGTTCAATTTACAAGTCAGATTTTTCACTGTGGGCATAGCTTTAGGGCCCTATTTTAACGATCTAAGTGCACGGCGTGAAGCGTTTTTGCTAGTTCAACGGCGGAAAAAAGGGTCTGTGCGCCAGGCACATGGTTCAAAAGGGTTGTACTTAGTGTCTTCATTAATTCATAGGTGTGTTTTGGGCGTAACATGCAATAAACCAATCAGAGTGTCATCTCCCATTCCCTTTAAAAGCCAGGCGCGTTTGGACCTTGGCGCATTGCTATTATGATGGCGGATTTGCACCGTAATATTTTTATTTGTAATCTTTTGCATGTGTGTGTGCTGCTGCGTGTCCCTGTGTGTGTAACAAGCACAGTGTGCGCGCTGTGCATAAGCCTAGGAGCATTTGCTGTTTAAACGACGTGGGCGCTGGACAGGAAATTGACAACTGCGTCGGTCTTAAACTAGCAAAGACACTCGCGTCGGGCTTTGCGCTATGCGCAAGATAGGGCCCATAGCCTGGTTAGCCATTGGATGCAATACCAACGCATTACGCTGTTTTTGTGCATACAAACAGCGTAACAAGTCCACAGATAGAAGATGGACAGCGCTGTGTGTACGATTTAGTGAGACACAAATAAATAATAAGACAGAAGTGCTAATAACTGTATGTTACTACAGCTTTCACAACTGTTGATGCTCGGGACAGCCATATTGGATTTTGAACTCGGGGTACTGCGAGGTTGTCTGAGTTCCGAGCTCAGAAATCCAAGGTCGACTTTGACCTCGGAAAATCTGACTTCCGAGTACAAATGGAACGCACTGTCAGTTCTCAGTCTAGCACCAACCACGATGCAGAGGGAGAGCGATCTCTAGGGTTTTTTTTTTTTTTTTTTTTTACAATACTGTTACTGACAGGAGATCAGTAAGATTTATATTAAATTTTCAATAATAATACAGATAAGGAAGAAGATAGAGGAAGATAAGGAACTTTTTTGCATAATTGCCTTATTGGTCTAAAAAAATATCACAATTAGATTATATTCCTATATTGTTCAGCCATATTTAATAATGTGACCTACCTTTATCAATGTCAAATTTGGCCTTTTCTCTCCCATCCTCCACTATTCTTCCAGGAAGAGATAATCTGAAAATAACACATAGACCCAGACGGTTACAGTCACTAATAACAAAAAGGCAAACACCCTATTTGCTAGATCCGGTCAATTTTCTATTGCTATTGAGACCAATACCACGGTCAGAAGATAAATGACAGCAAATCCAAGTCTAAAATAGATGGTGGTACCTGATAAGTCCGTGAAGTAACTGCTTTCATCACCCCCCTCTTTCATCCAAGCTAGGTTTCAACAGAGATACACCTTGCATCAGTTTAAGTGTATTGGTTAACTCACCTGAGAAAGTAGGGCTTGGCATAGAACTTGAAATCTGACCCATCAATGTAAAGGTCAAATTCTGATGTTCTGGTGTAGGGCACACGGATGCTGAGGATCAGGTACTCTGCATCTTGGCTCAGGTCAAAAGCCGGAGTTATCATTATGAATGCTGGTGTAATACACACAGACCTGTAGCATCAATGACAGGAGGAATGTCATGCTCCAGTTACAATGTATAGGATTGCATTCCATAGCAGTCTGCCAGGCTGTTTGACTGAATAACGGCCCCGGCTGACTATAGCATGCCACCTTGTGGTTGACTCTATTAAATGTAGTTGCAGCTAGTTGATCACGTCTCCACAGGCAGCAGCAGCCCACATGTGCCACACAGAGTGAAAACTGTAAACATAGCTTGTGTAAAACATAACGACTCGTTTCCGACCGCAGCAAGTTACAAAAGGTGTGTTTACTTTGACTTTATTTTAGCTAGTAACCCCTTCCTTCCGTCTTCTCTTGTTTATAAACATCTTCATACCAAACTGCATTCGAAAAATCGAGACATTTTAAAAGGTCTTGCTAGTTGACGAACCAGTGTATCTTTCAAAACATTGTTTAACCCATTTAAAAAAAAAAATAATGTTCAGTAATTATGTTCGGCATAAATATAATCTACCTAGATGCGTGTTTAAAAGATATTTGCAAAATCGTATTGCGCTAACGTTTACATTAACGTTAAAGTTGGGGAGTTTGAACTGGCCTAACTGTATGCATTCCTAATTAAACAGTATACTCTAGCAATCAAAAGACATAAAGTGGTGATCTATGAAGTGACCATATCTATTGATGAGCGTTATGTCACACTGACTAAATGAAGTTTCGTTGTATGGCTAACATTACTAGCCTGTAAACTAAGCTAACACATGACTGGTCTCCTCGTGTTTCGGCTAACATAGCATAGCAGCAGTGCAAGCTGATAGATTACGCGACCACTACCTTACGTTACTTATTATTTCAATGCGTGCGGTGGGAATGGACTGTTTATATCACTTCAGTGACAGTCACTACAGCACATTTCATATATGGGTTACAAGAATACACACTCACCAGAAACAGTTACTCCAACAAGCTTCACTGGCAGCTCTTAGATGTAGCGCCCATGTTTTACCGTAGTACCAAGTGTAAACGGGCAATAAAAATGTTCACAAGACAGATACGAAACAAATATATCAGGAGTATCTCAGCATAGCAATACGAAATGTTGCTATGTATTTTAATAAAAGTGTGGCACGCACACATTTGTCCCCAAGCTGCTTGAGCAGGTGACAGCTAGGTGAACAAAGGTAAAATGCAGATTACTTTTTTTTTCTTTCACGAGTTAAATCATGATTATAAAATCCTGAAAAAGAAAACAAACAAACAACAAAAACACATGTTAAACTTTCATATATAAACGTCAGCAGTGGTAGTGGAATGTGTTTACTGTACGTCTACTTGAATAGCCTACTGTAGCCTGAGTGCTTGTAGCCTACTTCAGTTGAGCATTGCCATTTTCCCACTTTATAGGCCCAGATCTACTACATTCCAGAGGCACATATATTGTAGTTTTTACTCTGTTACATTTATTTAGAGGTGCAACGATGAATCGGTTAATTGATTAGTTGTCAACTATTAAATTAATCGCCAACTATTTTGATAATCGATTAATCGTTTGAGTCATTTTTTTATTAAAAAAAAAACAAGATTTCTCTGATTTCAACTTGTTAAATGTGAATATCTTCTAGTTTCTTTTCTCCTTTGTGACAGTAAACTGAGTATCTTTGAGTTTTGGACAAAACAAGACATTTGAGGACGTCCTCTTATGCTTTGGGAAACACTGATCCACATTTCTCACTATGTTTTGACATTTTTATAGATCAAACAACTAATTGATTAATCGAGAAAATAATCGACAGATTAATCGACTATGGAAATAATCGTTAGTTGCAGCCCTACATTTATTTGACCCCTACAGTCAATAGTTACTCTGATTTGATTGATATAGGCCTATAGGCTATTAAAATGTACACACAAAACCTACTATGAGTTTATTAAATATGAAGCTGTAATGTTGTAGAAGATCAAAATACCCAACAGTACAAGTAGGTGCTCCACTCATTACAACATTGAAACGCTACTTACCCAATAATGCCTCAGTAATAGTCCAGATCACACTGACACGGGCCATTCTGCCACATAATGAGCACTTTTACTTTTGATACTTTAAGCACATGTTGCTGATAATGCATACTATGCATACTTTTACTTTAGTAGGATTTTTGAATGCATGTAATTCATGGAACAGGCCTACCAGGGTACAAGCGGCCGAAATGGGTTTCCTCAGGAGGGTGGCTGGCGTCTCCCTTAGAGATAGGGTGAGAAGCTCAGTCATCCGTGAGGAGCTCGGAGTAGAGCCGCTGCTCCTTCGCGTCGAAAGGAGCCAGTTGAGGTGGTTCGGGCATCTGGTAAGGATGCCCCCTGGGCGCCTCCCTAGGGAGGTTTTCCAGGCACGTCCAGCTGGGAGGAGGCCTCGGGGAAGACCCAGGACTAGGTGGAGGGATTATATCTCCAACCTGGCCTGGGAACGCCTCGGGATCCCCCAGTCGGAGCTGGTTAATGTGGCTCGGGAAAGGGAAGTTTGGGGTCCCCTGCTGGAGCTGCTACCCCCGCGACCCGTTACCGGATAAGCGGAAGAAGATGGATGGATGGAGGCCTACCAGACACAGGCCTGGGATTCCAATGGGTCAGGGGGTGTGAAGTTACAGTATAAAGATTTATAATTGCAAACTACAAGGGCAACACTTTATTTTGAAAACTTGGAGAAACAGCTTGAACATTCTCTTAACTTTTATTTTATACTCTTTATTGATCCAATGGGGAAATTACAATTTTTATTACATTTTATTAATTTATTACACACTGCACACAGGCCTGAAATACACACACATATATGCTCAGGTCCTTTTACATGCACTAATGGGGAGATGTCAGAGTGAGTGGGCTGAGTGGTTCGGAGCCTTGCTCATGGGCACCTTGGCAGTGCCCAGGAGGTGAACTGGCACCTCTCCAGCTACCAGTCCACCTCCGTAATTCGGTCCGTACGGGGACTTGAACCAGCGACCTTCCGGTTCCCAACCCAACTCCCTACGGACTGAGCTACTTTGAAAAGACAAGAAAGGGGGCCATTATGATGCCTTCAAAGTGAGTGTTTATCCCCTCAAGTTTCATGTAGGGTCTGCAGAAAGCTATCATACAGCAACGTGGTCACTTATTGGCCCTTAGCCTACATTCTTTTCAAGTGAAAATGTACTTGGCAAATCTGATTCTGATTACGAATAGTGCGGTGATACTACCATGATTACGGTAATGCTGGAGAAGCCACGCCTCCGCGGTGTAATCCTCTATGGACGTTGAGAAGCTCCTCTCTCCGCTCTCCATCATCATCCGCAGAAAAATGCGAGCTGGGAGCTGTAACAAAATGTCAACTCGGGCTGCTCTCCCTCACCCGCAGACATGAGCGGAGTACCGTCTGCCTCTTCCACCCGCAACAAGTCGCTCTCACCATGCGGATCCACTGCAAAGTAGTTGTGATCGCCGTGTGTTTAGGAGTTTTCCTACTTTTGTACTTTTTGGGGGGCAACGCCGCGGACGATCCTCTGTTGAACGAAGTTTTAGAGGAGGGCAGCAACTCTTCCCGGTCGCCCTCTGAGCTCGGACGAGATGTTGCAGCAAAGTTGGCCAAGAAATCATCCGCTCGAGTCGGCGTGCGTGCGGAAGAGCCTCTCAAGAGACGGAAAGAGGGGAAGGCGATCAATAGAGCGGCCAGCGTGAATGTTAAGAGGTGAGGGGAGTTTGTTTCTTTCTCCTCTTTTCGATTTGCAGCCTCGATGAGCTGTTTTCCTCCACGCGTGTATCCATTTGTGCACACACAAAAGGCATAATGAACTAGTTGGTGTTGCTGAATCTCATCTTCCCCTGTCGTTAGGAAGGTCAGAAAAAAAGTGAGTGTGTCAGCGTTTAATCATGCTTTGAAGCAGACGTGCTCCCTCCATCAAAACAGCCTACATTGTGTTCAAGGACGCTGGCTTCACAATAGATTGATTGATCTGTCAAGGGACACTTCCAACATGCATATGATCATATCTGCTGCTTGGCTGCGTTTAATGTCCATTACTTCTTTCCTCTTTTATATGACTGTGAATCACGCTGTTGTAATCCGGGGCTGCCCAAATGTCTGGCTGAAATGTGAGTAGGAGCATGACTAATGTGATTAGGTGGAAATATTGGCAGTATTCGCAGAGAGGACATCAGACAATAGCACAGCAGAATGATAAATAATTACCTGACCACTAAAAATCTTGATCATTTGACCCTTTGGGGCTTTTTAGGCCTTTAATTCAGTCATCTGTGGCTTTAAAGGGGTATAGGTCACCTTGAAAGACATACATTGCAATTAATAAGGAATTCAAATGAGCACAGGATGGTGGTCTGTTGCACTGCAACAATGGTGAATGAGATATTACTGGAAATAAGCCTACAGAAAACGGATACCCATCCTGTTGACTGCTCTCTTGTTGTCAAAGTGTACCAAAAGCAATCTTATGTGGGAGTAAAAAGCTTGCCAGGTGATATTTCCTTAATAATCCTCTGGATGGTTAAAGAGAAGCTGCACCATGTGACAGATGCTCTGATTAAGTCACCATCTCTTTGCAGCCTTTCAAATTTAGACAAAAGGCTGAGTTTGTCAGTTGCTGTTCAAGGATGGGAGCATTTTATTATGTCTTCCAGCTTTCTAATTTCAGCCTCACACATCCCCTTCGTTTCCTCCTTGGCTGAATGCCAGCAATGCCATAATAGCCATGGTGTGGCCGTGGAGATACCGGCTCCACCGGCAGGCAGTAATATGTATTCTACTCCAAAGCCAGACTGCAGGTTTGGGACACTGTTGGGTAGATAAAGGCTGTCAAGGTGTTACATTGAGAAAGGACCTTTTGCGTCCTCCCAGAAACCACACTCCTCCATGTGTGCTCAGCACTGATAAGGGAGATGGGGTGGAAGGGGTCACCGGTGGCCGTAAAAAAAAAAACCACTACCAGGTTTGGCAAGCGCTCAAGACTGACTGCAGCGATTAGGGGCAACACACTGAGCTTCTGGCTGAAGCCTCCGAAAAACTTTCTTCTATTTAATTGCATGAGCTAATCAGATGGATGTTTGGTGGGAGTATAAAAGCCAGAGGAATTTGAACAATAGGGTGTATTTTTCTTGTAACACAATCGAGCCTTGACAAAATAGTCAGTACTAATGTAATGTTAATGTGGATCATAAGAACAATGAGTGTACATTGAGGGCTGAATAACTTTTGATTTTAGGGTTGTCTAGAATTCCCATTGACTTTAGCTACAAACATGTTGTATTATAGGTGTGTATCTTTGACTTTTTGCTGCTCGACACTGTAATCATCTGTAAATCTGAGAGGCGGACAGATTTCCTGTGCAGCATGCTCATTAGACAAACATTCCTGTTTTTTCTAATCATATCATTTCCTTTTGACACATCACACTACTTCCTGTGGCCAAAAATAGAGAACAGAGCTCCATCAGTCCCCCCCAGGCACCATCCATATAGGCTGGGGGGGGGGGATTTGAGACAAACTTCTGTTAATTGATTAAATCATTAGTGAAATGACAGAAAGTTAATTCATTGTCATTTATCAAGTAAGAACACTAAACATTTCTTGGTTACAGATTTAAAAACTGTTTTCATATTGTTTAAATGGATTGTCTTTGCGTTTTGACTGTTGCTCTGACATAACAATCAAGATGTCCCCTCGAATTCTGATGGGAATTTTTCACTACTTATGAACATTTAATACACTGAACGATTAATTGATTGATCAAAGATATCAGCACATTATGATCAACAGTCCCTCCAGAAAAACGCGATTATGCGATCTCATAATTCAATGCATAATCAGCCAAAGTCCGCATATTTATGCGGGGGGGCGCAATTTTTCAAATACGCCGCACTTTCGCGCATAAATTGCCGATTTCCGCGCAAAATATGCGGGGCTTGCATGATTTCATAATCCCCGCGCTTTCGTTGCAAAAAAGTCACATATATCTTAGCAGAAAGTTGAAAAATGTTGCATTTACTTCACACAAGAGCAGCCATTTACCCTGTTGCCATGGGAACGTTATGAAGTGAAGTGATGAAATGACGTGACCATCATCGAAAAGCTGCAAACCCCACGATGAAGCCATGATGAAACCGCAATTTTTGCAAGTTCCCGCAATTTCATCGCATAAAATTGCATAAATATCCCGCATATTCCATCGCATTTTTTAAGAAAACGTGCCGCATAATCAAGGATTTTTGCCCGCAACAATCACAAAAAAACTCTGCATTTTTCTGGAAGGACTGGATCAAAGAACAAGGGTTGGTTGCATCCCTAGACATCCCAACTTGTGGCATATAATACTCGCAACAGAGCCTTTACCTGTATAATAGTAATAAATCACACATTCCTTCACTCTGATCTCTTTATTACCTTCAGTAGATGGTTCAAATGTAGAATAATACAGATGTAACCCGTCTATCTGCTTTGTTACATTGAATCAAGGCCTGCAGTTACAGGATTAGATGGGTGTTGATACTTTGTGTTGAAACAAATCCCTTGCCCTGTCACTTCAAATATTGGTCAGCAGTGCTCCTCTCAGTAAAGAAGTCACTCTCTCTCGCTGTGGCATTATGCACAGCTATAAAAATGTCATCTTGCATGACTGAACACTCTCTCTGCTCGGAGGAGTGTTTTGAAATCTCCCCGCTTGCCTGTGTAGCCCGACGTGGTTGGAGGGGGGTGCTTGTGTGAGCCTCATCAGGGGCAGTTCAATCTGCCTGTTAGATTGGCTAACTCACTTTTAATGTACTAGTGAATGAGTCATAGAGGGTGTGGAAGGAGAAACTAGACAGATAGAAAGACTTGCATCGGGTGAAATCATTTCTTAGAAGGATTTGCAAAGAAAACTCCCACACATTGTCTTACTTGCAAAAGAAATGTAAAGTTTAAATGCCTGAAGATGGTCTAGTACCAAAACGTTGCCTACTATTAAACTTTCATTATTTTTTTCGCAAGTTACGCAGTTTTCTTTGCAACTTGTGACCTGCTTGTCCCCATCCGACGCACATGTCTCACGTTGTAGATGTGCGAAGTAGTTTTCTGTACTAAGTAGCAGAATTTGAAAGTCAAAATTTACAAAGTGACCAATCATGCCAAAGAGAATACCAAGTTTTCCTTGAAGATAACGTTTTCTTAACAGTTAGTGATCAAGCAAATGCTGAAACAATTCATTGATAACTTGATTAGCCGAATGTGGCGATCTGGGAAGCCAATGTGATAAACACTCAGCATCCACCTTGCACTGGGAAATAGGACATATCCTGATGCATCAATGCCAAATTCCCCACAATGCTGCACAGCGGTGTGCACTGCAGGCTCACTTAAAGTGCTCATATTATGCTCATTTTCATGTTCATGATTGTATTTAGAGGTTGTATCAGAATAGGTTTACATGGTGTAATTAAAAAAAAAATTAAACACCATATTTTTGTTGTACTGCACATTGCTGCAGCTCCTCTTTTCACCCTGTGTGTTGAGCTCTCTGTTTTAGCTACAGAGTGAGGCATCACACTTCTGTTCCATCTTTGTTGGGAGTCGCACATGTGTAGTACCTAGGTAAGGACTGCTAGCCAGTCAGAAGCAGAGTATGAGGGCGTGCCACGCTAGCAGCTAGGCGAGCATTATAACGTGTGTTACAACGTGACGCACGTTCGTCACGGAAGTAAAATCTGGACTACAATAGAGCTGTTTGGAGCAGTTTGTGAACAGTGTTTTCTTGGGGTGGACTTCACTTTGTAAACCTATTTATAACATGCAAAAAAAGATATATAACACAATAAAGGAAAGGCAAAAAAAGCCAAAAAGCATAATATGAGCACTTTATATGACCCGCTCTAGTTTCCCATTCGCGTTTGCCATGACAAAGACACTCCCTGTATGAGCTATACATCCAGTGGCTAATCCAGCTAGCATGGTTTAGCAAACGGACGACTACCGTCTCACTACCAAAAGCTTTCCCAATGGAACTCGCTCCTCCAGATATGTGTTCAGCTTGTGCTAAGATGCAGATCTAATTTAAGTGTATTAGACAAATGTTACAGTCATTATTGGGTTCACCAAACCACATGTCCTTTACCAAATGCTTGGGGAAGATAATGTATACGTTACACCTCCCAAGTATTGTTCAACCTTCTTAGATGATGATGATATGTACATTTTTCAGTGATATGAAAGTACATCGCTTCTAAAACGTGCATGTAAAATGGCATCAGGTTTAATAAGTACATCTTGAGTAAAGAGTTGGACTGACGCATATTGAGGGATATTTGGTCTAGGCCATTAAGCTGGACATCCTGATGATTGTAGTAGTTTTATTCAGTCATCATAAAAACAATAATTATATACATATCATAGTGTAAACTCACAACAGTGACTGAAATGATTAGGCTGAAGCAAAAGCTTATATGTCCTATGTTCTTATTGATTAAATCTACCCACCTCAAAGGAAAAGGAAATAAAAACAGTGTAAAGAAACAAGAACATGAACCGCATTTTTGGCCCTCATAAATAGCAGCATTAAAAACCATTTTCTTAAAAACCTAAAGAGAGTTGCACATTTTTTTAATTTATATTGGCATTGTTCCACATTTTGTGCCTGTTTTGAAGAGCTGAAATGTGTAAACCATTTCATCTGGCGAAGGGAATGAAAACCGATAATGTGAGTCCCATGAAAGTTTGAATCAGCTGGCTGTGGCTACATCAACAACGATGTCCAACCAATCACCTCAGATTTGCTAAAGTTTCTACATTTTTCTCTGCTTTGTCACATCTTGGCAACCTGTTGAATAAAGTGCGGGCGACGAATCCAGTTAAAGGTGCAGTAGGTAAGCCTTATAAAACTAACTTTCTGTCATATTTGCTGAAACAGAACTTCATGGAGCAGGTAATTAAAAAATAAATCCGGCTCCTCTGGCACCACCTACATCCTGTAGTCTGATTTGCAAAAATCCATCGCTCCCTGTTCAGATGCACTAATCAGGGCAAGGGGGGGGTGTCTAACTGCGTGTCAATCACTGCTCATGCACACACATTCATTCTCCCTTGTGGGGGGAGGAGCTTAGGAGACCGTTGTGGGCTTTAGCAGAAAAGGGGGGAGGCACTGAGAAGTTGTCGATGTTCAAATTTTTTGTCCTGATTCTTCGCAATCCTACCTACAGCACCTTTAATTGGTCTGAAGAAGCATCCGTAGGTTTCAGTGACACATGGTTACATTTTGTGCCTGTTTTGAAGAGCTGAAATTGGTACTCCCCCCCCCCCCCCCTCCCCCTTTTAGAGGAAAGGTATGATGGGAACATGTTCAGTTCAATGGTCCTGACACCTAGTGGTTCAAACGAGTCCACCAAATGACCTAGTTTTATGCTGATTAATTAAATGCCTTCAAGGTGTTCTATGGTGTAGTGTGTACTCTGGCGTTTCACTCTGTATATGTACATTCTGTACATTTCTTTGACATTTTCTTCAAAGGTGCTGTGCTTTTTTCTTTCCTTACATGATTTAAAAGGGTTGGCTTCTGCTGCTTTTGTAGGCAGAGGGCTCTTCATGTGCTCACTCTGCAGCCAGTAAGGAATTCAGTCGTTTTGTACCTCTTCTGTTCTTTTATTTTTTTGTTGTTGACTGCTTCCAGATGTGGGGAACAGTGCCATGACACAAAACATCCATGTGTACAGACCATGCTTTATGCAGCAAAGGAATTTGTGTTTTTCTTTTGTCCATCAAATTTGATGCAGAAATCATTTCAAGGGCATTTATATTGCATGAATAAGTGCAGCGTAATTACACCAGTGTAGGAGATATAGCTTGCATTTTTTTTTTTTTTGCCGGGAAAATAGGAATGTGTGTTCAACAACCTTGACAGAGCATCGGCCTTTAAAGCGTGGCAGACAGAATTCTCAGCACCTTCTCATTCATCCTAATCTGTGGTTCATCATTGTCCCTCAGCCATGCAGAAAACGAAGTGTCACGCTTGGAGACTGCTCTGCAACCCACCTGTCAAATTTCACTCTTCTCTCTTCACATCCGTTTTATGGTAGACTTTTTTTGCTCCCCCCAGGCTCAGAGGAGATCCATGCCTTTTGGAAAATGCAGTCTTTAGTCGTGAAACCACTGTTTCTCCCAAATAACGTTACATGCTGAAAGAAAAGGTTCTCTGTTCTTTTTGTGTGCCACTGTTTTTTCCTTATGGCTATGACAACATTTCTACAGTATGTTTTTTTTTTTTTTTTAGATAATGTTTTGGGCTTTTCCATCTTTATTTGATAGGACAGCTAAGTCAGAAAGGGGAGGGGGGGGGGGAAGACATGCAGGAAATCGTCACAGGTCGGATTTGAACCCTGGACCTCTGCGTCGAGGCATAAACCTCTCAGTACATGTGCGCCTGCTCTACCCACTGAGCCAACCCGGCCACATTTCTACAGTATGTTAAACATGTTGTTATTACAACCAGCCCCATGCAGCGTGTGTATGTGGAGGACACGTAAGCTAGTAGGGCTGCACGTTATGAGGAAGATATGCAATAACGTTGTTGAATATCGCGATAACGATATTACTTGCGATAATTAAACAGATATTAAGTGTAAGCAGTTCTGCATTTCTGCTGCTTTCAGTATTCTGCTAAAATGCAACAATTGCTTGTTGAATTTCAAACAAATAAAATGAAATCATTTCCAACACTTTTACTGAACAAATTGAACATTGAGTTAAATATAAAAGGCACCACTACAAAAAAGGAATGACAGTTACATTTTAAAGTGCCATTTCCTACTGATATTTTCTTTCAACTAACACAAAACATCTCTGAGTGTCTTTAGCGATCTGTCGCAGCCTTTCGCGATGTGTTTATTGCACCAGTTGATATTGCGATGGCGATTAAAAAAACAATATATTGTGTAGCCCTATAAGCTAGATGATGTGGGCCTTAGCTTCAGACTCCCCAGTATTTTATTACAAATGTTTCCATATTGTAGTGGGAGATACTCTGCACTGCTGATTATAGTTTAACACCACAGCAGCACTAGCTCTGCAGAGAGAGCACATTTTTACATCAGATAAAGGAGGAACAAAGTCCGCTGGGAACTCACAATGCTGCACAAGAAAAAGTGCTGAGTGTGTGGAGGTGGTGTTGAACAATATATGAAGGCACACATGTCTTTGTGAAAAATCCTTAAATATTCATCTTGTCTGTCTGACAGGAGGATGAATGTGATCATCAACCTTTTTCTTGAATGCTTCACTTGTTTCTTCTGTCTTGATTCTCATTAAGATATAAATAAATAAATAGATACATTACTGTGCTTCTGATCCATAAGTGACATGCCATTACCGTCTGTGATATGTAGGGCTGCAGCGAAAAACTGCTTTCACAGTATGGTAATGCATGGTATCATACCATGAACATGTGCTTGTCTACAGTATTGAAAGAAATAATTTATCTTCAAAAAGGGAAGATTGTTTACACATACTTTTATACTTTAGTTTTAATTATAATAAACCTTCATAAAGCTACATCAGAATTTGAGAATGCTGTAATGCTGTCAAGTATACTATGAATGTATTGCCTTATTACTGTAAATGTTTACTTAAAGATTGATTGGTTTTGCATAATTTAATTTGATTATATTTATGTAAAAACAACATACATTTGTGATTATTCTGTGCAATATTATGTACAAAATCAATACAGATTGTGGGTTTAAATTTTTTAAAAAGCTTTTTCAAATCACAATCACAATATTGGTCTGAAAGAATTATAGTTATAAAAATTGCTCATGTTCTTCTAGCCTTTTTAGTTCTACCACGGAGTCTATAATCACATGTTGTGCAGCTGAGCTTTGTTCAAGTACCTACAACTAAAATCGTTAGGTTGTCATTGAAATATGTCAGGGCGGAATTACAGAGAAATGTGTATAAGCAATGCACAACACATCATTTTCCGTTTGATGGAATCATGCAACCAGAAAAGAAATGGTGTTTTGAATATTATCTTTAATACAAGCTGTATGCAATGAAGCGGCTAAATGCAGTGTTTTTGTACAGTGAAATAAATGTTGATGCAAAAGAGAATTTTAAGAAGCAAGAGGTTAATAACTGCCCTAGTTACACAGCGGAGAGGATTAAGGGTGTACAAGTGCTGTTTCATAGGTTTTTCAATTATAGGGGGAAGTGCTGAATTGCTATATAATTTAGGGATTTTTTTTTTTTTAATACAAATGTTCATGTAGGCTATATATTGCCACAAACTATCAGAATGTGTTGGCCCTAAAGAAATCAGAAATTTCAGCCTTCAAAATATGATAACAATGTTGTTCAAACCTAATGTGGGTATTTTAAATTACAGTTTATCTTTCCTTACTTTCACTTTGAATGGATGTTTTGCCTACTATTAAACTTTCATTATTTTTTTTCGCAAGTTACGCAGTGTGCAGGAGTTTTCTTTGCAACTTGTGACCTGCTTGTAGTAGGTATAGTTCAGTGTACAGTAGTGATAGTATATTGACGACGTTTCATTTCCCGGATTGTTCAGGTGCTGCCAGAAATTCCACCGGATGTCTTTCATTTCGGCCGGATGTCACCTTCTGCTTTCTTTGTGTTGGTATTTTAAACTTTATGAGGACTATGGTTAACTCCTCAGATCTCTGCAGGGTAAATCCAGACAGCTAGCTAGACTATCTATCCAATCTGAGTTTTCTGTTGCACGACTAAAACAACAACGTTCCACCAAAACAAGTTCCTTCCCGAGGCTATTTTGCAGTGGCACCGTTGCTCCGTCTGGCGCTTAGCACCGCCAAAGATGATTGTGTGATTTAAAGGTCCCATGGCATGAAGATTTCACTTTATGAGGTTTTTTAACATTAATATGAGTTCCTCCAGCCTGCCTATGGTCCCCCAGTGGCTAGAAATGGCGATAGATGTAAACCGAGCCCTGGGTATCCTGCTCTGCCTTTGAGAAAATGAAAGCTCAGATGGGCCGATCTGGAATCTTCCCTTTATGACGTCATAAGGAGGAAGGTTACCTCTACCTACTCTACTCCACTAAGGTCTATATAAAAGAGACTTCAGATACAGTATTAGGGGACCACTAAGGCCTATATAAAAGAGACTTCAGATACAGTATTAGGGGACCACTAAGGCCTATATAAAAGAGACTTCAGATACAGTATTAGGGGACCACTAAGGCCTATATAAAAGAGACTTCAGATACAGTATTAGGGGACCACTAAGGCCTATATAAAAGCTTCCAAAAAGCAGCATGTCATAGTCTTTTTAAAGAAATGCCAATAAACCAGAGCATGTTTTTCTCCCATCCCGGAATGCTGTGTGGACTAGCCAGACCCTCCTCCGCATCGCTGTGGAGGAAGACTAAGTTCGGTACATCTCAGCAGCACACAGGCCAATTTACAGGCGACAAGTGAGGGAAGCAAGGCTTGTGCAATCAGTGATTGTCAGCAGATCCTAACCTTCTCCACTTTGCCCACACATGGCCTTGACCCATTTAGATCTGAAAACATTGTTGGGTGAAGAAAAACTGCACATCATGTACATCATTTGTTGAATGGGGCCTATGTTATCTTGTACTAGACTGTTAGCAGTTTAGTACACTTTTCATACCTGCCTTTTGCATGTCTGTTTTAGCAAACCGAGGAATAACGTGGCCAGACCTGTGACCAGGCGCAAACGGGCAGAGGAGGTCATGCACCTGGCTGTGGTGGCCTGTGGGAATCGTCTGGATGAGACCCTCACCATGGTCAAATCAGCCCTCCTGTTCAGCCTCAAGAGGATCACGTTTCACATTTTTGCTGAGGACCCTTTGGCCCCGCAGTTTAAAGAAAGAGTAAGAAGCCTCCAGTGGCCTTATGCCCAAATCGATACAGTGCAGGTTTTCACGAAAAGGCACACAATCAAATGTGGTGCCCTAGAGACTTTCAGCTATAGGCAACACTGTTTTTGGTTTATTTTCTACGGTATCAGTCAAAAGTTTGGAAACATTTTCTTATTCAAGTAATTGGGAAAGTGTGTCCAAACCTTTGACTGGTACTGTATGTAGACTTTTTTTAGTGAGTCCTCTGACTTCTGATTAAATCCAGAGCATGTTTAACATTCCCCCTCTCTTTGTAATATGTGATATCAAGATCAGGGCAGTTTTAACTCTATCTCTCTGACTCACTATAGTACAGACATAAAACCCTTTTATCTCGAGGTTCGGGAGTAATTCATCACCATGACACCCTGCCTTTTCTCCATTACAATGTTTCACTTCAAAGTCACCTTTACAGAGGTGCCTGGCATGCTTTGGATTAGTTCCCCTGATATTCTAACTTACAGTCTATAAACATCACTTCTATTAATGGACCTTAAACAGCTTTGAATCCAAACCCTAAGCTTGTGAGCTTGCCGTCATGTGTAGGGGGGAATCGTTGCCATGTGTTGAAAATCCCCTTGTGTGGGAGACAGGGAGTTTTGGTAGCCAAGGCCTAGATAATAGAGCCCATATGCTGGCTATGTACAGCAAGGAGCTTATGTCCAGCCACACTGTAAAGAGACATGGTGTATGCGTGTTGAGGGAGTTACAAGGGTTGTCTGTAATCTCCTCAGATTTCTTGTCCTCGCAGCGCAAACGCTGCCAAAATGCTTGCGGCGCTCTCACTCTTTTCAGGGCCAAACAGTTGAACTGACGATTACGGAGGGACTGTGCGCCTAACAGGTCGGAAAACGCGAGCTTCAGTGATACAGTGTTGAGTTTAACAGGGTGCCTTCCCTTGTTCAGACTGTAGCTTTTTAATCAAACAACAGCTGGGAAGTCTGCGAAAAAGAGGGGGTTATCTTTCAGAATAATGACTGTTTATAAGGGCGTTTTCTCACACACTTTTCATCACTCAACATTTTGAGAAGTCCATTAGACACTTCCTCTGTATAAAAGTTGATGTGTTGCTTCACTTCCAGCTGAACCAGTGGCCTCGCTCCGTCTCTGCCAAGTTCCAGTACAGAATCTACCCCATCACCTTCTCTGTGGGGAATGCTGACGAGTGGAAGAAGCTCTTCAAGCCCTGTGCTGCTCAGAGACTCTTCCTCCCCGTAAGGCTGCAGCACGTATCTCCTTTTATATCCTCACCATGGATAATGTCATAAATCAGTGTTAAGAAAAAAGCCATTAATCCATTTCATTTCTACTTAAACAGCATTTCCCTACCCTTTTATTTTATAACCGGAATATGGCTCTAATATGGCTATAATTCATTACTTGTGTGATTATTGATGATTTCACACTTTTTCTGCAGCATTTACGCAACACATAACCCACCAATTTCATCAAGTGAAGGCTATTGATTGTCTTTTTCTGCTGTTGTTCATTCAAATAACAGCCAGCTTACTTACCATGTAATGAACCTATTGCAGGTGAAACTCACTATTCACTTTATCAGGAATACCTTTTTGAGTAGGCTTTCTGCCTCTACAATAGTCTTGACTAATGCAAGGGTTGGATTGGTCCGTCCTGATTCTGTACAATCACATACTTCGGCAGATGTTTTGGCAGTTACTGCTGCGAAAATCTAAATCCACTTATTGACATAGAAATATGTGTTCTCCCACTCACTCCACTGTGGCTTCTATTCCATAGCTGTGAGTATACACACGTAAAATGAGGCTGCTGAAACCTCCATTTGGGCTTGTTGGTAGTGATTGATGGTTTGTCACTCACACCAACAGTCGCTCCTCGCTGCTGTCAGCAACATAATCCAACAGAGCCAGCCCAGTCCATGGTCGAACACACCGCAACATGGCGACGTGGTTTCTTACTACCAGTCAACTCCCTCCGCTCCCAGTTAGCATTGTTGAAACTCTGAACCTCTGTCTGCCATATTCTAAATAGAATATTGTGACAGGTACAAGTAAACTCTGTGACAACATGTGCAAAACAGTATAGTAATACATAATGCACTCTGTCCATATACTATATACTGGGAAGTCACTTTGGCTGTCTGAAATATAGTTTGAACTCTCAAAGTTTCTCAGCTCTGAAGTCTGGCTGCTGGTGAAATCTTATCTCAGCCAAACTGGCCCTGTAATTCGTCTGCCATGCATTGACAGCACAATTCATCAGTGGATACAGGAAGTAATTGTCTCATGTGTGACTCATCGTATTGTTCTTATCAGACAGTGGAAGTCAAAATTTTTCTTCTGTGAATTCTAAGATTCTCTTTCACAGATCACCTCGGTCTTATTACTGACTTTGTGTTTTGTTTTTATCACACCATTATTATCTAGCAACAGTGATGGACAATATCCTATGTTGTCAACTCTTTCTGAACTGGGGAAGTTGTTGAATGTTGAACTATATTTAAAGTCCATTAAGTCCCACTTTTTCACGCTCAAAAATTTAGTTGATCAGAACTGGGCCGAAGCTTTTGATGATGGTTTATTGTTGGTTTTATTAATATTAGAGATGCACCAATAAGGAATATGTGATGATAACCAATATTATTTGTGTTTTGTGGTCATTAGCAATACAATAACTGATAATATTAATCTTACAAATGCAAAAAAACGTCAGGAAATAGATGGAATAGAGGAATATGTATTTTTGGAGGAAGACAAGTTTATATTGGTAGTACAACACCAATATTTAGAGAGCCTTCATCATCCCTAGAATAAAGAATATATACATTTATTGTAAACTTATTATAACCTTAATCTAACCTTAGTTTATATCATAAAATATAATTTTTTATTGTGTCCAATACTTTGGTTTATGATCAAATTGTTGCGAAACTAATGACTTTCATCAGCTGCTCAGCTATATTTTGTGTTATGCTCCGATTAGCATACAGTATGTTAGCATGCTAACACGCTAAACTAAGATGGTAAACATGGTACACATTACACTCGCCAAACAGCAGCATGTTAGCATTGTCATTGTTGCATTATTTAGCCCTCTGTGTCTCAGAGAGCTGTTAAGCCTGGCATCTAGTTTTGTTAAAGGAACACGCCGACTTATTGGGACTTTAGCTTATTCACCGTGTCCCCCAGAGTTAGATAAGTCCATACATACCCTTCTCATCTCTGTGCATGTCTCAACTCTGTCTGACGCCCCCACTGCTAGCCTAGCTTAGCGCAGATCCTGGAGGTAACCGGCTGCATCTAGCCTACTGCTCCCAATAAGTGACAAAATAACGCCAACATTTTCCTATTTATATGTTGTGATTAGTATAGTCACAAATAATAATAACATGTACAAATAACAAGGTCACATGAGACACAGCCATCTTCTAACCGTATACATACTGGGAACTATATTCTCAGAAGGCGAAGCACTGCTATGTGGGCGGAGTGATTAGCACAACACCTGCAAAGCCCCGTTGTTACTCTCTGCTCCTCGCCACGGGGCTTCTCAGGTTCTGCGAGCAAATCACTCCGCCCAAGTAGCAGAAGTTGCAGTGCATGACAAGAGTTACGACACTCACGGAGATGAGAAGGGTATTTATGGACTTATCTAACTCTGGGGGATACGGTGAATAAGACAAAGTCCCAATAAGTCGGCATGTTCCTTTTTAAAACACTGAAACTGCAGGGTTTGTTTGATGTTGAATGCCACTTTTTTTTCCCACTCAGACATTTAGTTGATCTGATCTAGACTGAACCTCTTGATGCTTTCTGCATTTTTTATAGTTACGTTTTATTAATATGTGAGTGGCTGTCTGGGAGCTGTTTGTGCAAAAGAGGAGGTGCACGTACTGTAACATGGTAGACAGTGTAGTATGAAATGTAAGATTTTTTCATGTAAGACGTATTTGAGACTACTTACCAACAGCAGGTTTATTTATTTAACTTAATTTTTGTTCCGTTCCTATACTTGCGATCCCAATCGCAAGTATAGGAACGGAGCCGATATGGGCATTTTTTAACTGATCGGGGATCGCCATTCACCCCTAGCACCTTACTCTGATCATTTACGTCAGCAGAGCGGAATTTGCTGCGCAACGTAAACTCGCAAGTAACTCTGCAATACTCATTAATATGGCTAAAATGTCATCAGGGTGGAAGTACTTTAAACTAGAAAGTGAAAACAGTCCAAGATCCACACAATATCTGCAATACGATTGTTTCGCAGGGCGCTACAAGTATCGGATCAGGACTCGGTATCGGCAGATATTCAATATTAAAAAAAATTGGATCGGGGACCAAAAAAACTGATCGGGACATCCCTAGTAATAATGCCCTTTGTAGTTCTTTAGATGAAATATTGTGGCCTCAAATCTTCTAATGACGACTATAATTGTGTCCTCCCAGGTCATCCTGAAAGACGTGGACTCGTTACTCTACGTAGACACTGATGTGCTGTTCCTGCGGCCCATGGATGATATCTGGAGTCTCCTGAAGTCCTTCAACAGCACTCAACTGGCAGCAATGGCCCCAGAGCACGAGGTCCCAAAGATTGGCTGGTACAGCCGCTTTGCACGCCACCCTTTCTACGGAGTAACGGGGGTCAACTCTGGTGTCATGCTGATGAATCTTACAAGGATCCGCAGCACAATGTTCAAAGTGAGGTCAAAACATAGTCGTATTTATGCACACTCTGATCAGTAAAAAGCGAAGTGAGCTGTGATTTCCTTTTTGCATTCTGAAGGTTATTTTCTTTGAGTTCCAGTCACAGTGCTGTGAGTGGGCGGCAATTGAAGCTTTCTGATTATCGCGCTAGAAGCACACACTTCTGCCCTCAGAACTCAATTTAGCAGCTCTCCAGCTCTTAGCACTGCCAGCAGATTGCAAATGGAAGTGGGAATGCAAATGTGCTCCTCCTTTGATGATGTGTTTTGAGCTGTTTGCGAGTGAACGTTGTTTTTGGTATTTCAGAACAGTATGATCCCCAGTGGCCTGTCATGGGAGGATATTCTACATCCACTCTATCAGAAGTACAAGAACCACATCACCTGGGGAGACCAGGACCTTCTAAACATTATCTTCCACTACAACCCAGGTACGGTCCTTTTTAGTGCAGGTTACCCGCGGCGTCTTAAAAATTTCTTAAATTTATTATTCGAAAAATAAGGCCTTAAAAGTCTTACATTTATTTAGAAAGTCTTAAATTTCATTCACAAAGGTCTTACTTTATTGTAAGTATTGACGTATTGTCCTTTCATAGGATTAAATATCTCATTTATTCTTTTGTCACAAACTATGTATGTATTGAGTACTACAATAAAATGTTGTATTAAATTCAAGTACTTGGTAAATAATTCTTGTTATTGCCTAAAATCCTTTCTGATATTCCATTATATCCTATATACTCTTTCCAGTCTGGCCAGGAATTTGTTATTAAATGTCATTCTAAACGGTATTAAAAAGGTCTTAAAAAGTCTTAATTTTAACTTGTGGAAACCTGGGGGTACCTTGTAGTGGTCTATTCATGTTGTCTACAATGATCATAGAACATATTATTATCACACTGAAAACACATTATGTACCCCCAAGAAAAAGGCTTTAAAATGGTCTATTGAAGGCCCACAAAAGACATAACCAGAATATCAAACTGTGTGTATAAATCCACTTTAGATTACTAGTCTGCACACTTTCAACACAGCAGTTTCACGCGATCAACATGTTCGCATGTGTCGTATTTCAACTGTTGATAACCCACTCTACATTATGAATCTGAATTGGTAAACACACACGGCTGTAGGCTACGGCAGAGTTCCAGCTGCAGCAGCCAGATGTGGGCATTAAGTGCTCAGAGCTAAGGCAGAGCTGGCATCGCTGGTGTTTGCCTGAAAACGCAGCCAAATGAAGTGTTTGTTAAGCATGGAACGGCTTTGAGCTCTCTGCATTCTCCAGAGGAATATTCACATTAGTCCAAAAGCATTGTTGTGACTTCTTTTTATTTGTTCTGCAAACAGGAAAAGCTTATAAAGGTGGTTTTACTAATATAATGCTAATGTATTAAGTAGAAATGGGGAGGAAACATCTGTATATTTGTATTGTTTTTGTATATTGTATATTTTGTATTTTTTATTTTTTGTCTGTATATGTAGTTTTTGCCTGGTACTATACATCACATACAAAGACCAGAGCTTATGAAATATACACAACTGTACAGTACACAACTGTATATAATATATCGCTATGGGTTCTATGTATCAACATCTGTGCTACTTCCTATGTACCATGGTCATTCATGCAGCATACACATTCCTTCCTTGCAGCTGTAATAACCATCAGCCATTGAGCTGCTGTATTGGAGCGGTTGGAGGTTGATTGCTTTGCTCAAGCGTGCCTCTCAGTGTAAAGAATTTTGTGGTTTTTGCTGCCTTTGATTAGTTGCAAATGAATAAATAAATAAATCAATAGATGGGAGGAAAGAAACAATCATGCTTGCAGACAGTACAGAGGAGGATGACCCATCCCTGTCTCTGTTCCCAATCAGTTCATCTTGCATCCTTTTATTCCTTTTTCTTTAAATTGTTTATGTGTGGGACACAAGCTCTCTGGAGCAGAGCAAATTTGCCACAGTCAGTTACATGACATCCAGAAAAAAATGTTTTTTTATAGAAAAAAAAAACAATTCACCTTTTAAACCATTAGGTGCAATATACTTTTTATTTTAAAAAAAAATCTCCAGTCTGATCATCAAATTCCATCCATCCATCCATCTTCTTCCGCTTATCTGGTAACAGGTTGCGGGGGTAGCAGCTCCAGCAGGGGACCCCAAACTTCCCTTTCCCGAGCCACATTAACCAGCTCCGACTGGGGGATCCCGAGGCGTTCCCAGGCCAGGTTGGAGATATAATCCCTCCACCTAGTCCTGGGTCTTCCCCGAGGCCTCCTCCCAGCTGGATGTGCCTGGAACACCTCCCTAGGGAGGCGCCCAGGGGGCATCCTTACCAGATGCTTTGCCTTCTGGCTCAGCTCTCTTTTCGTCACAACGGTGCGATAAATTGAGTGTAATACCGCACCCGCTGCGCCGATTCTCCGACCAATCTCCCGCTCCATTGTCCCCTCACTCGCGAACAATACCCCAAGGTACTTGAACTCCTTCACTTGGGGTAAAGACTCATTCCCTACCTGGAGAAGGCACTCCATCGGTTTCCTGCTGAGAACCATGGCCTCAGATTTAGAGGTGCTGATCCTCATCCCAGCCGCTTCACACTCAGCTGCGAACCGATCCAGTGAGTGCTGAAGGTCACAGGCCGACGATGCCATCAGGACCACATCATCCGCAAAAAGCAGCGATGAGATCCCCAGCTCACCAGACTGCAACCCCTCTCCACCCCGACTACGCCTCGATATCCTGTCCATAAATACTACAAACAGGATTGGTGACAAAGCGCAGCCCTGGCGGAGGCCAACTCTCACCTGAAACGAGTCCGACTTACTGCCGAGAACCCGGACACAGCTCTCGCTTTGGTCGTACAGAGATTGGATGGCCCTGAGAAGGGACCCCCTCACCCCATACTCCCGCAGCACCTCCCACAGTATCTCCCGGGGGACCCGGTCATACGCCTTCTCCAGATCCACAAAGCACATGTAGACCGGTTGGGCATACTCCCAGGCTCCCTCCAGGATCCTTGCGAGAGTAAAGATCTGGTCCGTTGTTCCACGACCAGGACGGAATCCGCATTGTTCCTCCTCAACCTGAGGTTCGACTATCGACCGAACCCTCCTTTCCAGCACCTTGGAGTAGACTTTACCGGGGAGGCTGAGAAGAGTGATACCCCTGTAATTGGCACACACCCTCTGGTCCCCCTTTTTGAAAAGGGGAACCACCACCCCGGTCTGCCACTCCTTAGGCACCGTCCCCGACTTCCACGCAATGTTGAAGAGGCGTGTCAACCAAGACAACCCCTCCACACCCAGAGCTTTAAGCATTTCTGGACGGATCTCATCAATCCCTGGGGCTTTGCCACTGTGGAGTTGTTTAACTACCTCAGCAACTTCCACCAGGGAAATTGACGACAATCCCCCATCATCCTCCAGCTCTGCCTCTACCATAGAGGGCGTATTAGTCGGATTTAGGAGTTCCTCAAAGTGCTCCTTCCACCGCCCTATTACCTCCTCAGTTGAGGTCAACAGCGTCCCATCCTTACTGTACACAGCTTGGATGGTTCCCCGCTTCCCCCTCCTGAGGTGGCGAACGGTTTTCCAGAAGCACCTTGGTGCCGACCGAAAGTCATTCTCCATGTCTTCTCCGAACCTCTCCCACACCCGCTGCTTTGCCTCTTTCACGGCAGAGGCTGCAGCCCTTCGGGCCCTTCAGTACCTTGCAACTGCCTCCGGAGTCCTCTGGGATAACATATCCGGGAAAGACTCCTTCTTCAGTCGGACGGCTTCCCTGACCACCGGTGTCCACCACGGTGTTCGTGGGTTACCGCCCCTTGAGGCACCTAAGACCCTAAGACCACAGCCCCCCGCCGCAGCTTCAGCAATGGAAACTTTGAACATTGTCCACTCCGGTTCAATGCCCCCAGCCTCCACAGGGATGCACGAAAAGCTCCGCCGGAGGTGTGAGTTGAAAGTCTGTCGGACAGGGGCCTCCTCCAGACGTTCCCAATTTACCCGCACTACCCGTTTGGGCTTACCAGGTCTGTCCAGAGTCTTCCCACACCCTCTGACCCAACTCACCACCAGATGGTGATCAGTTGACAGCTCTGCCCCTCTCTTCACCCGAGTGTCCAAAACATACGGCCTCAGATCAGATGAAACGATTATAAAATCGATCATTGACCTTTGGCCTAGGGTGCTCTGGTACCAAGTACACTTATGAGCATCCCTATATTCGAACATGGTGTTCGTTATAGACAATCCATGACTAGCACAGAAGTCCAACAACAAACAACCACTCTGGTTTAGATCAGGGAGGCCGTTCCTCCCAATCACGCCTCTACATGTGTCTCCCTCATTTCCCACGTGCGCGTTGAAGTCCCCCAGCAGAACTATGGAGTCCCCCACTGGAGCCCCATACAGGACTCCATTCAAGGTCTCCAAGAAGGCTGAATACTCTGAGCTCTTGTTTGGTGCATACGCACAAACAACAGTCAGTTTTCCTCCCCACAACCCGCAGGCGTAGGGAGGCGACCCTCTCGTCCACCGGGGTAAACTCCAACGTAGCGGCGCTCAGCCGGGGGCTTGTGAGTATCCCCACACCCGCCCGGCGCCTCACACCCTGGGCAACTCCGGAGAAGAAAAGAGTCCAACCCCTATCCAGGAGTATGGTTCCAGAACCGAGACTGTGCGTAGAGGTAAGCACCACCAGATCCAACTGGTAGCGCTCCACCTCCCGCACAAGTTCCGGCTCCTTCCCCCACAGAGAGGTGACGTTCCACGTCCCCAGAGCCAGCGTCTGCTGCTCGGGTCTGGTCCGTCGAGGGCCCTGACCTTAACCTGCCACCCATGTGGCAGCGCACCCGACCCCAGCGGTTCCTCCCACAGGTGGTGGGCCCATGGGTTGTGATCATCAAATTATTTTTTTAAATTAATTATGTGTGGCCAGTTGGCCAGGTGGAGCCAAAGAAAGACCCATCAGTCTTTGAATACAGAAACCTAAAAACGTTCATTAGATAGATACATCCATTGTGGGACAACGTGAACTCCTACTCCTGGCTGTTTGCAAGGGGGTAAGCTTCTCCTCACAACGCGTAGCTCCTATGGCGCCATTTTGATGTTAACAAGCACTCACCCCCTGTTAGCATTCCTTTGACTGCCATTCATTTTGACGTCACTTTGACAGCGAATAACTTTACATCTGAAGCGTTTAAAGACTCTATTTGTCCATTGTTTATTTCTAAAGAAACACGACAATGTATAAAAGGCTCCATTACCTTGTATCTCACGTTATGGCTCCATAGCAGACGTTTTTGTAAAAATAGGCTAACGATTGTGTCATAATCACGGGACTTTCTGTCGCATAGTAGAGGAATTACCGTATAGTACAGGAGAAGCTTGCAGGCAGTTTCGACTTACATTAGCTGTTTAAGTTTAATTACTAATGTTAATTAGCATTTTCGTTAGCAGTAATTAGCCTGTGCCTATGTTATATCCTTACATATACCTACGCTCTCCGTCTCTGCAAGATTGGGAATGATTGAGATTTTTCTTGGCACAGCTACCAGAAGACTTCCAACTTTCAGACAGGCTGTTCACGTCACATTTACGTCGTCTCTCTCAGTTGGAGGCTGCTCAGTACCGCTCAGCGCTCACCGGAAAAGTGCTTCTAATATCCTTCACTGGTCTCTGTCCAGAGCAACGGGATCTGATGGTCCATTCTATATACAGTCTATGACTGTTTGGTGTCTACATTCTCCACTGTTACAGAATATGAATATTTAGTTTGTTTTTTTCTTTCAGAAACATACGATTTGTATTTGTTTCCAAAGTCCTCCAGTCATACAACCAATCGGCTGTGGTCCAGTGATAATGTGGATATTTGATTACTCTCAACTTATAAACCAGGTGAAACGGAAGAAAATGGTGTATTCCATATATATGTGGGTAGTTTTTTTAGAACCACGGGAAGGACAGAAGGGTGTGTGCATGGCGAGTGCTGACCCTCGGTTCCTGGTGTGTCTGTCTGTCTGTTTGTTACTTTTGTCTTATAGGCTATGCCAGTACCAAAGACACATTTCCATGTTATGCAAATCTAATGGACAATAAAGTAATCTGAAAATGTAGGTTTTATACCAAGTTCTCCATCCAGATTTTTTTAAGTGTCAAGGGAAATCAAACAAGCAATCTACCAGTCACAAACCTGCCTTTGAAACCTTCATGAGTTACTGTCCTCACTGGGTCCTGGCATTGTATTAAGTGTTTGTTGTAATACATACTGTAGCAATGATGTGTTCTCCTTTTGTGTGTTGTTCCACCCCCCCCCCCAGAGTGTCTCTACATCTTTCCCTGCCAGTGGAACTACAGGCCAGATCACTGTATGTACGGGAGTAACTGTAAAGGGGCTGAAGAGGAGGGTGTGTCCATCCTCCATGGCAACCGTGGAGTGTATCATGATGACAAGCAGCCAGCGTTCAAAGTAGTCTATGATGCAATACGTGAAGTAAGTATCCCTCGTCAGATATTCAAGTTTTGCTGACACAATATGGTATTGATGCATAGCGCCCTCTGTTGAAACCGCCCATACAGTGCAAGGTGGTTGGTCACTCAGTAACAATATTTATGACCGTTTCATTAGTTTTAGTGTGCGCTGTAAAAGAAAATTATGATCCCTATGCCCAGTTCATTTCCACAAGTCATTAACACCTAATTAGCTTAGATGGGATACGGCAGAGAAGTATTCAATCATGTGTACTTATGACACTATTTGTATGTAAAAAAAAAAAAACATAAACAAACACACATGTACTGTAAGTGAGATAATGGATTTAATCATCCCAAAATAGTAGCTGCTAAAATGGAGCATTTCACAGCGGGCATGTTACAGCAGAAAAACACAGATGTAACCAATTACATTAATGATGGCTGCATTCCATTCAGGTGTGTCAGTTTCAGGGTCTCAATATTATACCTCATTAATGTTATTAGTTACACCTGTGCTTTTCCGGCTGTGGCACATCAAAATATCTGCTGTGTAGAAACATATGACAACACTGGTGCCCAGATATGGTTCAGAACAAAAACTGTTGTTTTTTTTTTAAATACTTGCAAGTAAGGAGTTATGTTAAACAGAATAAAGAGGGGGAGCTAGATAACTATATATTAACATTTATAGCAGAAAATAGAAGTAAAATCACCCTAAAATTAGCAAGTATCTCTAGTCAATCCTGCACAATGCAACAGCTATGGAAATTAAGATAAAGACACAATGGGGGAAAGAGTTATGTATAGACATTTCAGATGAAGAGTGGAGAGAATCCTTTAAAGAACATTTTAAAATAACGTAATCTAAACACTGGAAGGAATATGCCTGGAAAATAAGCCAAAGATATGTCATTACTCCAGATAGATTTAAAACAAACTCAGCAACAGAGGGAACAAGCTGCTGGAGAGGATGCGGTGAGAAAAAAGCAAATCAGTGACACATTTTTTTACTTGCTCAGTAATTCAGGTGTTCTGGCAAAAGGTAATGAGCGATATTAAACATATACTTGACATTACAGTTCCCACTCACACCTGGAAATCTTTTTGGTATTAATACAAACCTCAAGATCAATGCTAGGGACAGATATATATTTAAAATGCTCAGCTTAACCCTTGTGTTGTCTTCTGGTCGACCATGCACTTGTTGTCCTTCTGGGTCAAAATGAACACTTTTTTTTACCATTTTTTTAAAATATATTTTTGACACATTTTCTGACGTTTTTGTCACTTTTTTTCGTCACTTTTTTCAATGTTTTTGTCACTTTTTTCCACGTTTTCGATGCTATTTTTCACTAACACCAACTTTTCATGGAATTCATGGTCAATAAATCACACTTATAGGAGATTATACCTACATTTTAAATGATGAATGATTTTGACTAATATTAGAGGAACGTATGTTGGTGGAGAATCACAGATGTTTGGATGTCAAAGTTTAGTTAGGTTTTGAAACCATTTCAATTTTTTCAAATGCTAATTGAATACCCACAATTCAATGAAAGTAGTAATCGAGTACTTGCAATTGTACTTCATTTTTTGAGTAATTTGGTGAAAAAGAAACCCATATTTCTGATATAGAAGTTTAGAGAACGGGTCAAATTTGACCCGATGACAACATAAGGGTTAACGGCACTGAAGCAAGTGACCAGGCTTTGGAAACGAGCCAAATCCCCAGATCTTCAAACATATAGAACAAACACTGGAAATGGAAAAACTCACTCTAACAGTCAGAAATCAAATAAAAAAAATGGAATAAATTGTATCCAGAGCATATAGTTAGAAGAATAATTAAACTTTCTAATAAGTGCATAATGTAGATGGATATGCACGCACACACACACACACACACACACACACACAGTGGAGCTGCCCCTTTTTTGTGTGCGTTTTGTTGCCGTCTTATTTTCTGTCTTTCTGAATTGTTAAAATGGGGGGAAGAAATGTAGTACGAGAATGTAATGCTTTTTGCACTTGACACTAAGAAAGGTACTACAATAAAGTAATACAAAAAAAATATCTTCTGTAAATGAGGTCTACTGAGGTTGTGTATTAGAAGAGTAATATAATGAATAGTTTTGTCATATATGATATAGTATTTGAGTAATATGCCCAACTTAGTATATACTTGGCTTTGATTCGTTAGTGATTCTTTAAAGCAAAGGTCAAGCTATTTAGATGAATTATGAGTATTAATGGATGCAGCTAAACATTATCTACAAGCATTAACCTATACAGCTAATTGTCCTAGCTAGCCTCTCAAGCTGATTCAAACCATATATGAGCAATGTGAATACACCCAAAATATAGAGGAGCAAATACACTCTGCATCATATACTCTTGTTTACTATTTAACCAGAGTCAGGTAAATAGGTCTATATCAATTTCAACTCTGTGCTTCCTAATACAGTTTTACGTGTTTAGCCTAGCTTAGCACAAAGACTGGAAGCAGGGGAAACTGCTAGCCTAGCTCTATCACCTCCCAACAACTGAAAAGGTGGTAATATTCATCTTTTCATCTGACTCTGTAATGCAAAGAAGCATATTTCCCAAAACGTTGGACTGTTATTTTAATGACTTCAGCTCAGAAAAAGAGCAGCTTTGCTCTGTGATATAAATTCTCTCTTGCTTGCATTAAACATTCTGGGTCACTTTTTAAATTTAGAATGTATTTTCTCCGCCAGCAGAGTCATTCACCCCCTGCTCTACTGAGATAAGCCTCTTAAAGACAAGCTGGGTCATAATTTATGATTAACACAGAACACCACCACCCCACCCCACCCCACCCCTGCTGACAGAATTTGTAAATACCATTTAGTCTGATATGTCCCATTAAAAAAACTATCAGACTGAAATAGCTTTGGGATCAGAACTGACACAGGACAATGACTCTGTCCCTGCAGTTTCCCTTTGAGGACAACATGTTCCAGTCGCTATTCTACCCCATCCAGACCAAGTTCCTGGACACAGTCAACACCCTGTGTGGACGGATTCCTCAAGTCTTCCTCAAGCAGATAGAAAAGACCATGAGAAAGGTGTTTGAGGACAAAGTGGTCCGGCATGTCAGACCACACAAATAACCGATGGATAAATGGACTCCCTGTTTTATCTGACAACACCAATAACCACCTTTCTGTGGATTATGGTTCATACCAGCATGTCCCAGACTGAACTGTCGGCTCTGCGTTTGCAGTGTATTCTACACATAACACTTCCTGGAAGGGTCTTACGAACATTATGATCCTCTAATCATGGTATGGGTAATGAGCCTATGTATACAGAGAAGCATACAGTGCTGGCCAGTGATGCTGTAGAATAGGTTTGCCTTATTGCCGTCCTAAACTTTTCACCTTCCAGTTATGTACGGCGATGAAATGTATGACAATGTTGAAAAGCTACAGTGAAAAAAAAAGTGCACACATTTTTTTTTTTAATCAAGAATTATGAAAGGATGAGCTCTTTATCTCCAGCAAAACGTTAGGCATATTTGTGTATGTACCTTCTTTATTTTTCCTCATGAACATGGTGTACACTAAACAAAGCCAACTTTGGAAAGCTTTTCTACTTCAAGTAGTAGATTTCTAAACCGCTCCTCTAAAATGATGTGAATGTTTTTACCAGCAAACAACTTGAACTGTGTGCTTGTCTGAATGAGAAGAGTTACAAGTTATTGGTCTGTTCTGCAGTTGCCAAATGCCACTGACAGTATTAAATACAGCACAACAGAGGAGATACAGACTTATATGTTATATATGAATGTTAAAATGCACTTTCAGAATGATATTAGGACTGGATGGTTGTTTGTACACAACATGTCCACATTAGATGCTACACTGTCCGAGTGAAAACCAAAAGTGCTAGCATTAAAAAAAAAAAAAAATTATGTCTGTCATATCTACTATTACAAGAAAATGAGTGGTGTGTGTGTGTGTGTGTGTGTGTGTGTGTGTGTGTGTTTCAGAGGGTATCTTAGTTTATAATATGATGTATTGTCTTTTGTGAACACATCCTATGTTTGAGCCGCATTACTTTCAATGTGATGTAATGATCTAAATATATCATTCAAACTGGAAACTGAACATGGCTGTACAGTCAACATGTGTTTTTAAATAAATCAATGCAATGTACTTTGTCTCAGTTACAACACAAAAGATCTGTCTTGACATAAGCATCTGCATTTATATTTAGTTTATATACATTTGCATTTATTCACTGTATGTGTTTCACCCATAGCTCATGGTGGTTATATAAGATATTTGAATGTTTGAGGAAATAAAATTAGCAAAATCATTAAGGCAGACAATACATAACAAGTATATTGATCGTAATATAAAAAAAAGCCATTTAACATCTGACAATCATGCTCTTGTTTCTTTTGTTTCTTTACCATTGTTTAGATAATAAAGAGCCTTGTAATGTCACTCTGTAAGACAATCGTCTGTTCAGTTGCTCAGTAATATTCAACAGGTTTTTAATCAAATAAGTAGTGTTTTTTTGTTTTTTTTAAATGAAAACACCTATTTTTTCAAAACCTGTTGACAATAACTATACAAATGTCCCATTCTAAAGAGGAAATTGTGTTTCGTTCACTGGAAAAAATTAGATTTCTGATTGTCTAAACGTGTTCAACAAAAACACAACCGTGTGTGTGTGTTTGACTAATTCACATTATCAGGTAAGCAGATGGAGGGAGCACAGTAGTGCATACAGTAGATGTGTCATGCGTAGCATATTGATCAAATACTCTATGCTACATATATATATATATATATATATATATATATATATATATATATATATATATATATACACACACACACACACACAATTCACATTTAATTATACATCTTAATCAATGGATTGCTATATTTTGTTATAATCAATTATTTTATAGGCAGGCTAATTATTCTGTATTGCTAAATATTTTTGTCATAATCAATGGTTATTTTATAGGCAGGCTAGTTATTCCAAAAGGCTATGTTGTTCTTCCCAGTGCCTTGTCTGTTGCTGAACAGGCAGTGACCTCACGGCGCCATATTAAAATGCTCCCTCCTCTTTGCCTGCTGTGAGATCGTAGCTAGCAGCAGTAGCAGCAGCTAGCCGGTAGCCGCCAGTCTGCTTTTTACATCCACAAGACTGACAGAGGGCAACGTCGTGATGGAAATTGACTCGCTCCAAGAGGCGCTCAGAGGTCACTTCAGTTTATTTCAATAATTTTGTGTTTATTGAGACCAAGCGTAATACGTGGGCTTCCGCAATTGCTCTACTATAAAAAACAAACGGATTGTAGCTCAAAAGCTAATGTCGCTAGCTAGCTGCTACTCATGACTAGCTAGCTAACGCTACAATACACGGAAATGGTTAGCTGTCTGTCCAATTCATTACATGTGATGCTTTTTTTTTTATAACGTTAGCTACATACTTCCGAACGTATATGTATTTGCCCTCAACATTTTATTTAACTTGCTGACAGATGTGTTTGGCTGAGATAACGTTAGATAAGTGGCCAGTGTCACCGGCTATTGGTTAACGTTACTGTTTGCCGGCTACGCTTTGCGGCTAACTTAACATGTTAGCCATAGCGCTACACTTAGCTAAGCTAGTTATAGCTAGTAAGCAACTTAGCTAGATAAATAGCATCCACTAGCCCGCTACGTTATGTAAATAGCTAACGTTAATTAGACAATGTGATAGTCTTCAGCCAAAGTGTTGCCAGAGACCTGCCTTAGCTTCATTTAGTGGGCTAAATGCAGGTTGCAAAAACACCCAAGCTTTATAGCAGCCGAATGTCAAAACTGTAACTTTAGGCTAGGTTAAATCAAAGCCTGTCCATCTCTCATCAGGCTAGTAAAGTTACACAACGTACTGTTCAACCCGTGGTTTGTTTTCTCTCCTCAGATTTTGATAAGCAAGTAAAGACAGAGACGTCTCCTCTTCTGGAACAGTTTCTATGTCATATTGCCAAGACTGGAGAGACCATGTAAGTGAACATAGCAGGTCTGATGAATAAATAAATAATACATTAATCTTATGTAACACATTATTAATAATACTATAACTGTATTAAAAACGTTTGTACAGTAGATGGTCGGTCCAGGAATAAGGTTTATACAGAGTTTGCAGAATCATTTTTTTAGTTTGTGCAGTTCTGTATTTTCATGCCTCTTCTTAATTAACATGTTACCATAGCCTAGGCAACATCCAGCCATAGTATGCTTTTATCAAATTTTGCCAGTTTTTCCTCTATTCTTATGTGTTATGCCACATGTGTTGAGTCTTATTCTGCTTACCATTTTTCTCAAGGGTTCAGTGGTCTCAGTTTAAGAACTACTTCCTGTTTAAATTGGAGAAGGTGATGGATGACTTCAGAGCCTCAGCACCTGAGCAAAGAGGTGCTGCTAATCCCAACGTGGAGTCAATTCCATTTGAAGATATGAAGGAGAGAATTCTGAAGATTGTGAATGGATACAATGGGTAGGTGACAGTATGACAGTAATATTGGCAGGCCGACTGAATGGATGGAGAAGCCCGATTTGAGCATGTCTGGTGACGTGACCCTTTTCTGAAAGAAAACAAACGTCACTGGCCTTGACTACCGGTGGTTATTCAACAGGATAACAAATTACAGTAGTTTCTGACCTTGTTGTCGATGCTAGCAGCTCTTGTGCTCTTGAGCAGCAGGAGGCCAGCTATTACCTGAGCAATTTGCGACAATTCAGTGTCTAGCAGCTAGGGTTGGGTACCGAACCCTGTACTTTTACCGGTACCGACCGAATCACATCGGTATTACCGAGTATTGGTTCACGTAAAATCAAACGGTGCCAAATTTTGGCAAGTTACACGCGTGCAGACGGAGCAAACTACGTCGGCTCTGCAGTTTGTTGAAGTCACAGAGTCAAAAAGTGTCAAAACTTCACGCAGACACCTTTCATTGTGATATGATATTAATGGCGAGCCGAAAGCAGTCGCTGTGCTGTTGACGTTACACTTCCTGTGAGACAAGCAGGCACAACAGTGGTTTATATGCCCTGGGGGATGACTGACAGGCTGAGGTTGTAAGTAAAGGCAACATTATTTCTACAGCACCTTTCAGCAACAAGGCAGTTCAAAGTGCTTTACATGAAACATTAAAGAGCAATTAAAAATGGTCATGATGAAAATAAAACAGGCTAAAATATAATATTAGGGCTGTCAATCGAGTAAAAAAATGTATCTAATTAATTACATACTCTGATTAATTAGTCGAAATTAATCGCATACATAATTAACGGTGCCTGAACCAATACTTTTTAAGAAAGTAAAAAAAAGAAAAGAAAAAAAAAGTGTAGCCTACTAAACAACAGTTGGTGACATTAAAGAACGGCTTGTTTTTTGCTAAGGCCATATGGTTAAAATTAAATGATTTAATAATAATGTAATAACTATACCAATAACTTATTTCACTAGTAAATTGCTGTTGAACGACATAAACGGCCACCAGGTTGGAAAAGGACATTTACAATAACTTCAAATGCACCACGAGGCTGTAGTTTACCAGTTTCATTGAACGCACCGTCTGTGTTGTTTTTCCGACGGCCAAAACACAGTCAAACTTTACACCGTTTAGCGTTAGCTGTCAGCATTTTAACCGTTTTTAATCCAGCTACTAGCTAGTGGTAGGCTAACGTTAGCGGCTGTCGAGTATAGTGTTAACTAGCGTCACGTTCAGCGGTGTTTGTGTTGCCTGTGTCGTCTTCAGAGCATCAGAGAGAAGAGCAGACATATCAGTGGCACCAGATTTCGGTAGCCAGGATTGGCAGGAAGAAGATTTTTACAAGTAAATGTTCCAGTTAATGATCCAGGCAGCACATTCTCGTCTCCCTCCTTCATTTTACAGTTGAATGGTGGCTAGAACGGCTGGAATGGATTAATCTGCGTTATTTTTTTTTATTTTGACAGCCCTAAATAATATACAAATACAAGAATAAAAGTTGAATAATTATTCAATTTAATTGGTTGTAGGGACGGGTTTGGGAGGAGAGAGGGAGGGGTTTTATTTTTATTAATTTCTGTCAGTGTAAAATATTCTAAATAAATAACAATGTTCTAAGTAAACAGGATTATTTTTACAATTTTTAAATATTTTTTTTTGTAATTACAGAGGGAAAGTACCAAAAAAAAAGTACCGTTGGGTACCGGTATCGGTACTGATATTGGTTCAGATGCGAAAGGTACCCAACCCTACTAGCAGCGTTATCAGCCCTACACCGTGTTTACACCGGCACACACGTGCCCAGTGTACGTGAATAGTCTGTGGTAATGAGTTTGCAGGCGTGTTGCTAAGAACGGAGATTGGTTCAAAAAAAGGTGCTACGACCCTTGTTGTACGAAAATCGTTTGTTTGAAAATGCTGTTTTAAAATGAAAACGTAGTAGTGTGGATGTAGCCTAATTTTATAAATGTATGCCCTACAAAGCTTTCTCCAAAGTTCCCACAATGGAACTGCTAATAACTTGCAATGCAATGTGTTGACTCTGCACCTGTCAGTGATGATGCGAAATAATGATTCATAAGTGACATAAAGCTAAATGTACTTAAGCTTAACTATTTACTAACACATTTTTCTATTGTAATGATTATGTCGTAACACAAGATAAGACCTGATTGAGTGTGCTCTGATCCATTTCGGAATTAGACGTGTTGATACACAGACCAGAGACCAACAGCAATTGAACAGAACTTAACCCAGACCCATTCCGGGGTCCCGTCTCCGTTACTAGGAACTGAGCGGACCCGTGACAACTTCTACTTCATGCACTAATTGGTAAAAGGAAGTGTAAAGGATCCTAAATGTTGGAAAAGTTTTTAAAAGGTTGGATTGGCAGTAATGTACTGTAAGTAATGGAGCCAAAATGTTTAGTCCAATAGGCAATTGACAGAAAATTGCCCGGCAACAAAATTGATAATCGATTGTCTTGATTAAAGTATCCCAAACGCAATTATTTGACAGCTGTCATGTAATCATGATACAGTAATATACTTGATATGTTTCCCTTTCTAGTGATGATAAAGCACAACTTGCCTGCTCTGTGATTTCTCTCCGAGGCTCCCACTATCCCTTAGTACCAGATTGTATAAATAAAATGATTTCTGGGTTTCCTGCAGAAAATTTGTAGAAAGACTACAGACTCCGTACTACATTTAACAATTATTTATTAAATATTAAATTTAAAGTGCTCATATTATGCTTTTTTGCTTTTCCCCTTTCCTGTATTGGGTTATATCTTTTTTTTGTGCATGTTATAGGTTTACAAAGTGAAAAAGCCCCAAGTCCACCCCAAAGGGACTTACCATCTCCAACAGAAAACACTGTTCACAAACTGCTCCAAACAGCTCTATTGTAGTCCAGCCTTTACTTCCGTGATGAACGTGCGTCACCTTGTAACACACGTTATAATGCTCGCCTAGCGTGGCAAGACCTCATGCTCGGCAACTGACTAGCTAGCAGTCCTTACCTAGGTACTGCGCATGTGCGACTCCCAACAAAGATGGAACAGAAGTGAGATGCCTCACTCTGTAGCTAAAACAGAGAGCTCAACACACAGGGTGAAAAGAGGAGCTGCAGCAATGTGCAGTACAACAAATATATGGTGTTTTCTGAAAATTAAACCACATAAACCTATTCTGGTACAACCTCTAAATACAATTTTATGAACCTGAAAATTAGCATAATATTAAATAATATATAATTAATAAATTATATCTATCTATATCTATGTGGCTATCTGCCACATGGCGAGTAAATGTTTGTACCAAAATAGTTCTGTTTCTCAGTCTTTTTGTCAAAGGTGCACACACTGCCTTCTGTTGCTCTGCTGTCTGCATGTCGGAGCTTCACGGGGGAGCGGGCCGACACATGCGCGCACACACAAACACGCACACACCAGACTCAAGCCACCATGTCACTTATGTTTACCCTCAGGCTATTTAATTAGCTAGTAAGTGGCGATTTTTGGCAGCCAGCCTTCCAAAAGATAGAACAATGAAATTAAATGTTAACCGATCATTAACCATTGACCGACAAGCAGGAAACGGAGTCTCAGTTCACCCGTCCGTGAGGCTCTGACACACTTTCTGCACTCCGTGTCCGCGGACAGCTGCAGGCTTGTACCGGTTAATGTTCTGTGCATTGTTGGACACATGCAGCCACTTTTCTGAAACCGCTTGCAAGACTGACAAGTCCACAGCAGCCCGTGGCGTTTATGTCCGAGCCTGTCTCCACCGCCCCCACCTGCAGGTTGTCAACTGTGTGGTTTGGAATGAAAGGGAGAAAACAGGACAGAGTGACAGGGCGGATATCGCTCATATTAAAAAAAAAAAAAAAAAAAATTGACGACGTAGTTAAGGCGGCAGGCGTGTGTTGCTCAGGCGGCCGCCTTAGCTGCAAAGTGCTGCGGGAAACCCTGGATTAAACTGAATTATTACAGAAGACCACCTAAATGACAAGTTTTCTATAATCTGTATTTTGAGTCTGTTGCTTTTTTTTCCCCATTCATTTTAGAATTCCATTTACGATCCAGCGCTTGTGCGAGCTGCTCACAGAACCCAAGAGGAACTACACAGGAACAGATAAGTTTCTTCGGGGGGTGGAGAAGGTATGTGCCAAGCAGCGTGGCTGTTCTCTCAAGTTGTTAACCTATCGTCAAGCTGTTGTCACTCATTTAGGTATTCTTGTTTTCCTCTAGAATGTAATGGTGGTCAGCTGTGTTCACCCAACCTCAGAGTAAGTGTCTGGTTCAGATGAAACCGTTTTTAGAATAAACATAAAACCAAACCTAATATGAAGTTTTGGGTATTATATTTTCCAACACATTAAGAGATTTGTTTTTCTGAACTTGCTTGTACAGGAAAAATGGATGCAGTGCTGTCAACAGAATGAATGGAGTGATGCTTCCTGGGAACACATCTGCTTTTACGGAGAGGTTGTTTTGGGGCCAGATGTAGTCCTTGATCCTAAAATTGACATCAATTGAATTTCAACAGATAACAGATGTGCTTCTTCTCTTTTATTAATATATTATATTTTCATTAGGAAAGTGAACGGTCCTGGAACTCCCCGGCCGCTGAACCGACCGAAGGTGTCTCTGGCCAACTCCCTAGCAGCGAATGGCCTGCCAGACAGCACAGACGACAAAGACCTCAACACAGAGCAAGAAGGCGACAAGGACTCCAGGTATGTCAGAAGCTATTAACGCACCAGAAAATCATATTCTTCATGTTCAACATAAACCCACTGGAATCACATTTGGATCTCCCGATTTTATTCTGCGTTTGTCAGCGAGGTTTCAGCGTCGGGAGGTTCCCTGGGGAGCTCGGTGAAGAACAAACACCCAGAAGACGCAGAAGAGGACATGGAAGCTGAGCAGCAGGAAGTGAAGAGACTTAAGTTCAGCAAGGACGAGGAGGAAGAAGATGATGAGGAGGATGAAGAGGAAGAGCAGGAGGCGGACACTATGAGGCCTTTACATGCCACCTGCCTCTCAAAAGAGGCAGAAGCCATGGTCCAGGAGGAAGAGGAAGAGGAGAAGGCCGGGTACAGCAAGGAGAATGAAGCCTCCAGCAGTGCTGCTGCTGCTGAGGACCAAGGTAGGGTCGTTGGTGTTTTTAACGTGCCGTGTGTGTTAATTGGTTTGTATGTGATGCGTTTTGCATTACTGAGGGAAAATGAATTTAGGATTTATTTGGCGACATAGGTGCATTGTACTGACAGTTGTTCTATTATTTTGTCCACCCCATTTTTGTCAATGTGGGTAGGCTAGATAACAAACGCCAATTCCAATGAAGTTGGGACGTTGTGTAAAACGTAAATAAAAACAGAATACAATGATTTGCAAATCCTTTTCAACCTAAATTCAGTTGGATACACTACAAAGACAAAATATTTAATAAACTTCAGTGTTTTTTGCAAATATTTACTCATTTTGAATTTGATGCCTGCAACACGTTCCAAAAAAGCTGGGACAGGGACAACAACAGACTGGGAAAGTTGAGGAATGCTCAAAAGACATCTGTTTGGAACATTCCACAGGTGAACAGGTTAATTGGAAACAGGCGAGTGTCATGATTGGGTATAAAAGGAGCATCCCCAAAAGGCTCAGTCGTTCACAAGGATGGAGCGAGTTCACCACTTTGTGATGATCAGCAAAGTTGTTCACAATGCCCAAAGTCTTTGACGCGCACACACACAAACACACACGGTAGATGCAGGAAAAACCGCAGATGAGACGACACGATGACCTAAATTGAGGACAGCTGCTCTCGTTATTGTAAGTGCAATGATAAGTTAAAGTCCAATAAGTAGCTACTTTATCAAACCATATGAATGTGTGTCTCAGGTTAGGAAATTAATTAACAATGTAAAGATCAACAAGCCACTGACACGTTCAAATTTGATTCATTCAATAAATTATTATTTTTTGTCTTAAATCCACCAGCCTTTTTTTCATATTTTCATATACCAACATTTGCAGCACCCTGAGCCTTTTTGGTAAGGTTACTAGGAAAACTCAGCCCAGAGTAGTTGTACTCTCCCCGAAACAAGTTTCCTTTTTTATTTTTAAAGAACTATAAAAAAAGAAATCGCAACTTTTTTTGCAACTTTCACTGTCTCCCGCAACTTCATTGCAACAAACATACAAAAGACATTGCAACTTTTATCGCAAATTTTTACAAAAGCTCCCGTGAAATCGGGCATTTTGGGCCGCAACAATCTAAAAAAAAAGGCCCCGAAATCCTGGAGGGACTGATTAATATGGTTGACTAGTTGCAGGTGACATTGTATTGGGAGTGAACCAGCTTGTACAAGAATCTGTGCCAGGTTGAGTTAACCATCAATAAAACCTAATGTGGGCCAATCTTTTATTCTTTTTAAATATATTTTTTGGGCTTTTCAGCCTTTAATGGACAGGACAGGTGAGAAATGAGAGGGGGGGGGGGGGGGGAAGACATGCAGGAAATCGTCACAGGTCGAAGTCGAACCCTGGACCTCTGCGTCGAGGCATAAACCTCTAAATATATGTGCGTTTGCTCTATCTGCTGGGCAACCCCGGCCACGATGTGGGCCAATCTTAAGACTAAGTTCTTTTATTTTTATAAGAGGCATAGTACTTATTAGTCGTATATTATCCATGTGATATTCTTGACTTAAAATAAGTCTAATATAAATTTAATCTAACTTCTGCAGTAATTGAAGGAAAGATTTAATCCATTTTGTAAGCTTATGAGTGAATGTGGCAAGTTCTGTCGAATGACAAATTAAGTAGTGTGAGTGGTCCTTCTTGAAGTCTGCCTGACAGGAAAACGAGCAAAAGCAGTCATTCAATCGTCTTCAATTGTCTGGAAAGATTTGGGTCATTTCAGTCTGAACAGGGCTAAAACATACTCTGGTGGGTTTTTTTTAATGTCACCACAGAACCCACGAGCAGCACGCAGGCCGAGGTGTGCACGGGCTCAGGTCCAGAGGCCGAGCAGGCTGAGCGGGAGGTGCCCTGCGGCTCCCAGGAGGAGGGCAGTGACATGGATCAATCGGAGCAGCAGGCGCCTGCAGGCGTCCTGGAGAGCCCCGAGACCAGCAGGGACAGCGAGGAGAGCAACAGTGACCCAGTCAGCAGCAGCAGTAGCAGTAGCAGCGGTAGCAGCAGCTGTAGCATAGAGGAGAGTGCCGAAGCGGCCAGAGAAGACGTAGCTCTCGCTCCCTCCAGCAGTACGACCGAACCTCCTACAGAGGGCGACATGGAAAGCGCCATCTTGAACACTGGGTCCACTGAGGAGCCCATGGAGCAGGACTAGATTGAAGGCCCCCCTGCAGCCATGTGTGACCATAAACCAGCTTATCCTTGAATCCAGCTTGACTGTCACTGGGAATGATGAGAACTGCACCTCGTACACAAGACGAACCCTCGTCCTGCTTTTGGACACTCCTCCAAAATGGCTACCTGGCATTGATGTGGGCATATACATTTTCATTTGACAATTCTTTTTCTTATCTTTTTTTTTTGTTTTGTTTTCTTTTCTTTTTTAAACTGGAATATTTTATTGAGCTTCTTATCCTCTTGTTTTTAAGTTTCTGGAAGAGGTTGGTTTCAGCAGCCTTGAGTTTCTTAGCTGGATTCTTTTTTTGGTGTTCAGTGGGCTTGTTGGATGCTGGGGTGGTCTGGTTCTTTTCTTATACCACTCAACTCCAACCATGTGGACATTGTGACAGGATTGGTAGTCTGTTTTGTACCCTTAGAGCCCAGTGTACCACACCACCAGGGGTCAGAACAGAGCCGTACCAGCCCCTGTTTACTTATGACATTGTTTTTCAGGATATGAGCTACCACCACCATTTATGTAATAAATATTCTTTAGTCAAGCAATGACCTGAAGGGAACACCCCACCACCACTATATTGTTACTCCACCAAGTTCCACCAGGCTGTTGAGAACATGCATTGTTTTAAAATGTATTTCTCCATCCTTATGAGATGGTAGACGTTTATTTTTTTTTGTTTTCTTCCATTGTGTCCTTATATTATTTTAACCATATTTTTGCATCGATACACTACCAATCCCACTAACAATACAATGACATGCTACCTTGTTGAGGTGTCTTCTGTAAAATGATATATTTTGGATGCATAAAACCACCATAATTTATATGATCATTTCAAGTCAATTAGTTATTTTGGAGTATGTTTTAGTTTTGTCTGCCAGTTGTAAAACCAGCTGTAAGTACAAAGATGACTTCTGCTTTCTTTGTATCGTGATGTCACCATGTTGTTTTACCGACCGATATCCAGAGCAGTTTCTGGTTCCAGTTCTACACCTGTTTCTGCAGCTGTACTTTTTGATATTTAGAATTTTAAATTTCTGTAAAGTAGATTTTTGTAGATTGTAATACAGTATGTGTTCACTGCCTTTGTGAAACCATATATAATTGTATAATTTCTGTGTATACTCTGAATGCTTTTGCTTTCAGTGCGGTATTCAGAAACAGCAATAAATGTTAACATTTTTATGCGTGGTGGTCTTTCTTACTTTCACAGTGCTTCTCGTTTATTCTGTGCATTAACAGGTGCGGTATGCTGGCTCACTGAAATAGGACAATTAAAGAGCAGAGTTGTTAATGTCATTATTAGACCTGAGCTTTTTCTGCTACAAGTCAAAATGTCGGTTGTGAAAAAGCCCATTTCAGAGTTTGGATCATTAACGGTAGTTTACAAGCGTTGGAAATGTCCTCTGGTTTTCTCAACTACATAAAACTGCAGCTTCAGAGCACCATTGCCGATTAACAAATCTTAAAGCAAAGTGTATTTCAAAAATATTTAATACTTTTTTGTTTTGTTTTCCAGAGCTTGCTGTCTTACCATCTTTACAAATGTTAGCTCTTCTATTTGCTTTGCCCAGTGCATTGTGGGACAGTAGTGTACATCATCCACTCAAAAATCAAGTGTTTTGTAGTATGCATACTGACTTGGAGTATAGTTTCTACAAAAAAAACAACCATGGTTAGTATGTTATGGAGTATGGAATGACACACTGCCAGAATAATATGTACTTGTTAATTGCAACTTAGCTGTATGATTGTCTGTGATTAGTTGGCCTGTAAGGTATCTGGGTTCTGAGCAGCAGAAAAGGATTTTTCTCGCAGACATTTTGAATAGTCACAGCTGGAAAAGCATTAGCTATGGCTCCAATCCATTTCATGTATGCCAGTATGCACAATACCATTATTATGACAAACTAATAATGAAATGCAGCCAATATTAATGTTTGCACCTGTGTTTGACGAGTTATTTTGCTGTATAACCCAATTTGTCTGTTAAGTGTTCTCATCAGCTTTGATTTCCATAAGCTCGTTATTTCCCCAGTTAGCAATTGGTGGCACGAAACATTATTTGTATGTATTTAGTTAAGATTTTCATTCAGGAGCATCTCTGACTTGGCAAATGAAGCATGATTTGAAAATGATGAAAGTGATGAATCAACACAAGATGTGTTTGGCAGTCGTCTTCTATAGAGACCCACCATCTGTTGAAGGGTCTGGTCTAAATCAGGTCTAATATACAGAGGAGCGACCCCTTACCCATTAAATAAACCCCCAACATCGTCTGTCACTGCTGTCTTTTGACTGCTGAAATTTGCACAGGCTCTCCGAGGAAATAAGAAGTGGACTACATTAATCTATGCCACACTGTTTTAATGGTGGTCTTGTCTCCAGGGAAACAAATACCAGGTCAGGAGGGATCTTAAAAGCAGCTTGACACTGAATGGTTTTTAATCTGCCCCTAGTTTTACGAATGGCAGATGATTTGGATAGAGGAGGATGGTGGCTTGGAGGTAAACATCAGTGGCCTGCCCATATGGCCAGTGGACTTATCACACTTGTATCCCAGTTTCTAAATATGTAGTTACACCTTACTTTATATGCCATTACTGCACTTGCAGATTTTGCTTTGCCGTTTATATCTTTACGGCCTTCTGTGTCTCCAGCCATGGGAAGCAGGACTCTATTAGCAGGGGGATAATATTTTAGAAAAGTAAATACACCAGCCTGCCGGTTGTCAGATCTGCAAAGAGAAAAGCTACCTCTGGCTTCCCTGAGAAGCAAAAAATCAAATTAAATTGAAAATGAAAGCAAACCCACTGCGGGGCTATTTCTTCAAAATGCGGCAGCATCACTTTTCTTTGCATTCCAATTTTTTTTTTGAAGTTATTAAAAAAAAAAGAAATGATGGATGTTTATTGTCCAAGTCCTATAAATTGGCTGTTAGTAGGTACAGTATGCGTATATAATTATAATAGTGATAGCGGCAGTGAGAAAAAGGAAAGCCTTTGATCAAACTAGTCAGTAAAATAACTATGAAATTAAACTCTTCCTCATTTCGCTTCTGACATCGTGGAGCGCCCTCATGGACCCCTGGGGGTCTCCGGACTACACTTAAAACCCACTGGGCTGCCGTATGTAGTTAAAGTTGAGTTTCATGCTTCACAGCCTGCTCCAAGAGAGGAACTTTTAAATGGATCTGTGGTCAGTAGTAGTGCATACCAAATCAAACTAATTGTCTCGAGTCATCATGTTAAAGGAAAGAACTTCAGTACTGGACACACTTGGTGACATTGACAGGATTAAAAGGAGAACTCCATCAAGTCTTAAGAAAGTCATTATAACATAGGAGTTGCTCTTTTAGTTGAAGTGTGTCAGTTGAGAGATTTGAGCATACTAAGTGGTTCAACAGGATTGAAAGTTCACTGATGGAGCTGCATCTAGTCATGTCCTCTCAGACGGGGTCAGACACCGCCACACGCAATCTCCGTGTCATCCAATAGAGGGTACTGTTTAGTTTCCAAGCCCGACCAAACATGCCTGCCCTGAAATCAGAATGCACACCGAGTCCTCCTGCTGCTCATGAATGCAGGCTGTGACACATTCAGTATGCCTCCGTATACACTACCTTGAATCGCCTGGAAAAGCACACAGAGACATCATGACCTCCTTCAGCTCCATCCAACGCAGTCTGCCTGATGAACCCTCGCTTGGCTAATTTAGTTTTTTCCGGGAGTGCACGCTGCCTGTGAAATATGAGATGACATAACCATCTTTTTCTTTATTGTCCAAATGCCAGTTAGAGTGTTAGTTTCTGCTGCTGCTTGGTTGAACCTGTGACATATTTATCACGCCTCTTCAAAAACCGCAGACATCAACTCCCACGTGTCTCATTTCACACGCTTTCATCAGAATGATGATCTAGAATATGCTGCTTGTAAATATTAGCTTCTTACCTTCTGGTAGGGTCCCAGTCACATTGCATTTGTTTGGAAAATAAACAAGGTGATTTTCTCTACATTGTGTAATAGGTTTGTTAGTGTTCTCTGCTGAATATCTGGCACACAAGCAGATCCAGGATCAGATGGGGGTTGGTGTCAATGCCAAGTGACATTATTTGGCAGACAGCAGGGTCAAACATTCTGAACTACTCTGACAAAATGGCAAACACCAGCAGTGGGTGGGATGCCTTTCAGCGTTTTGGCAGACTAGAAAAGTCTCGGGGGGGGGGGGAGGTGGACGACATATATTCGGTTACACTTTATTGAAGGTATACATAAGAGTGACATGACACTGTCATGAACGTGTCAGAAATATTATAAACAAACATTTAAAACGTTTAACGTTTATGACATAACGCTTCTGTCAGTAAGTGTCATTCGGTTTTTGTCATGACAAGTTAGAGTTAGAGTTAGGGTTAGAGTTCATGTGTCATGACAGTGTCATGTGTTCATGACAGTGTCATGTCACTCTTATGTAGATACCTTCAAGTAAAGTGTTACCATATATTCTTCAAGAATACCAATCGCACCTAAAAATGAAGGCAGCAGCAGGGAGACTCCACCACTGGAGGCCTCCAGACAGACTTCACCAGCACCGCTTAAGCAAAGTGGGGATGATGAGAAATACTATTTAATGTTCTGAAATGGTCGGTGGAAAAAGGTAGAGATTCAATTATTCTGACATCCAGGCTCCAGTGGGTTTGAGAAGTTGGATTTAAATGTAGCTCAGTGTGGGGGCGGCCAGCTCAGCGGGCACTAACCTCAGGTGCCTGCTGTTTGAATTTCCACTTCTCTGTCAAAATGGCATCATCACATAGAAAGAGAAAAGGTAAGTGGAAGAGTGCTTTGATGTCTATTTGTGCCATTGCCATTTGGCGTCTACTTTCAGATCGACTTCAAGTCCTGTCAACAATGCCAAGTTCGGAAATTCTAAGATATCACACATTACAAAAAGTGTATGGTTGGCAATAAAATGCTGGCTGTGAGCCTGGAAGTCAGTGGTCAGTGGTAAAAGATATGTAAGCAAATGAGCAAGTGTGAGTTTGACTCATACAAAAGCACTTAACCTTGTGTTTCCAAGATATGTATCTTGGTCTCCCAGACACATGAAAATACTATACAGTAAATAGGAAACAAGCAAGCGAAGCACATCTAAGACAATCTGGCATGGTATTTCAGCAGCCAGTCCAACTATTTTGTAAGATTTCCTTTGGGCATCCATTAGATAGGACAGCTGAAGACATGAATGGGAAGAGAGAGAGAGAGAGGGGGTACGACGTGCAGCAAAGGGCTGCCCACGGCCCCTGTGGTAAAGACTGAGCTTTTTGTACATGGGGCGCATGCTCAACCAGGTGAGCTACCAGGGCACCCCAGCTTCACCAACGTTTGATTTAACTCTTGGAGCAACCAGAAGGCCTGGGCCAGATGACCTGAGATGCATTCTATTTGATTAGCTGGTCAGAGAGGTAGTGTGGTAAGTGGTAACTGCTCTTTGCACCGGGTTGTAAAAAGTGTGAATGGGAGCCTAATGAAGGTGCAATTACAGCAATTAAGTGTGTATGTGGTGATACCACTGTTGCAGGATTGTATGTCTATGCATCCCGCAGCTGAAGAGGCAGGTTGCTTGGATGCTTTATGATGATGATAATGGATTGTTAGGCCACACGGGAGAGGCACACATGAGAGTCTGTCTGAGCTGCTGGTACCTGTCCAAGCAAACGCTGTCATATAGTGATTTTATTACTTTACTTAATTTATTCAGGGCTGTGCTTCAAGTAGTCTGACAGTAAAGACATAAATAAATGAGAAAGTGACTGGGCTTGTTACTTTGAACTCTTTACACTAAATACAATTAGCGTTTATTTATTTGAGCCCCTCAAAAGCAGCTAAATGAAATGGACTCTTTTAAGATGGACACTTAAGCTGTATTGATTGGACTTTCAGCTGGAAGAACATAAAGTTGAAATGTAGCTTTTGAGAACATGCCGTGGATGGTTGAGAACTGCTGCTGTGCGAGGCCAGAAGAACTGTGTGCCACAAGCACAACGACAATAGAGCCTTTGTCACATTTAGAGCTGCTTGTTGTATTCTAAATCAATAGGCAGGAAATACGAGTTACTCACGGAGCCTGCCACACAGCCGAAAGGCTCAAGAGACCAGCATTTTATGTACAAAGGACTTGAATTACTAGTGATACGTCATTGCACATACAGTACATTATAAATGAACAAGCAAGTTGGAGATAGTAAATATTGAAAAGGTTGACATCTAAATTGTAAGAATCAAGCGCTCCGAAATATGTGAACTTCAGCCTTACCTCATGCTCTCCAGGGATATTAATAATTGCTAATGGTCAATAAAATCCCCACCAAACTTCAACCATACACATGCACCCATGTACATCCATTTTTATTGTGACCACAAATACACACACTGCCTTTTTGGCTCACATGCAAACATTTCTGTCTGTTAACTGGGTGCTTATACTGTACGAATTTTAGAGGATATTCATATTATCAAAATCACTGATGTTTTTTTCATAAACAGACTAGTTTGAGCATGTTTCTTTCAGCAACTGAAAATGATGTCTTAGTGAAGTCTTTCAATTACGGCTTGTATCACGCTGAGATTCTAATTGCTTACTCCAGTGGTTCTCAAAGTGGAGCCCTTGGCAGGGTTCTTTTGAAAATGAGGAGCAGTTAAACATTTTTTTAATCATTTAATTTAGCATATGTTAACTTCTAGAACTCTCAGAGGTGCAGACTGAAAGTCAAATGCCAATATAAGATTAACAAAAAAGTTTGACATGGTCAGATGAATCATCTAGGGCTCTGAAAGGTTTAATGTTATATGTGTTTTAAACCTAATCTTGGGCTAAGAAGTGAAAATGCCCAACAGCAACATTTCGTTTCGGCAAAAGTTACTAAATCTAAGTGATAAGAAATGGACTATTTTGCATTCCCCCTTAGTGAATTAATCTGATGAAACACTACAGTAAAGGTTTAACAACCTGATCTCACAGAAATATGTGAAATTACCACGACCTCTTAACACCATGTTCTCATGAACCATATGCTCAAAAAGCTACGAAAAGATAAGACACTGTAATTCGTATGATTTCCAGTTTTTTGTTGTTGTTGCTGTGCACACCACATTGACTGCTGCTGTATAAGAACATGGCTGGTCACATTGGGAGGTCGTTGGGGTGACGGGTGGCCATTAACACACAGGACTTTAAAGCCAGGGAGCGGAGTTAGCTTCCTGGGGAAAACAAAAGACTTTTATCCAGGAAATGCGTGTTCCTTGGGAGTGTTTTAATACAAACCATGATCTTTTTCCTAAACTTAAGTAGTAGTTTCGGTGCCTAAACTTAACTTTCATCGCGCATAACGCTCACTTTTTCTTGCCTAAACTTAACCGCAATCTCGGCCGAAATGACTGGCAGCACGCGGTGCTCTGTACCCGGCTCACAGTCACCTATTCTTGGGTAACTGAACCACCAACTACTGCTGACCTGACAGACACATCAACTAACTGCTGCTGATATGAAGAGCTGTGACTTCACGAAGCTCTGTGGTGGCTTTAACAGCTAGCAACTGCTGCACTGTAGCATGGAGCACTGCAGCCAATGTCACGTGACCAGCCGGCGGTCTCCTAGTTTTTGTATGATATATCATAATCTTTATTTATTTATAGATTCATATGTTACGTGATCATACGTTTTAGTGTGCATAACTTTTCGTAAGATATCATACAAACCCGTTCATGAGAATGCGTTGAATGTATTAAAATTAGGGGCCGGCACCACGGAAACAATTCAGGTTTAGGCAACAAACTACTTGGCTAGGTTTAGGCAACAAAAGCTACTTGTTTAGGTTTTGGGAAAAGATCATGGTTTGGGTTAAAATAAGTAGCCTATATTTATGTAACTTACATACTTAAGTTAAAATCAGTCAACGTTGACTTTTGGTTTCACATGGGACATGAACGTGTTTGTAATCAATCTATCCACCCTGACCACAATACGTACTACCACAGCTTAATGCGGTGTTAAGAGATTGTGGTCATTTCACGTATTTCTTTGAGATCAGGCTGAAGTCTAAAGGCTTGCTAACAGCCCCTGCATGCTGCAATGTCCACTGTACACACAATATAAAATTGTGAGATGGAACCAACAACACGCTATTCAGAATAGTAGTTTAAAGTTTGTCCTGAGGGAGGCATTCATTACAGACCTGTATCCAGGAGCCAATTAGCCTAGCTTAACATAAAGACTGGAGGCAGGTGGAAACATCAGTTAACTCTGTCCAAGGTTAAAAGAATATGCCAACACCTCTAAAGCTCACTAATTAACACGTTGTGTCTTCTTTTATTCATCCTGTACATAAATAGACATGTAAAAACAACAAGTTGTGGTTTCCACGTCGAGTTATGTGGTGTAACCATTTCCTGGCTAACAAGCGCTAATCAGCTAATCACCTTCTGGCTCCAGCCTTAACACTAGCTCCCGCTCCAAGTGGTATCAATCACCTCATCTAACTCTCAGCAAGAAACCGATATTTACCAAAATGTCGAACAACATTTTGATCCCATTGGAAGTAAATGTTCTAAGCAAACTCTTATCACAATTTGCCAGTTAGTAAAGAACGTCTTTATCTTGCAGAAAGTTTGCCTGAAGTTAATACTAAATGCATGCTTATGGAATGTCCAAGAGATCTGGGAAGCAAGGCTTCAAGTGCCCATTGCAAACAATAGGCAGGACTGGTAGTGGAGACTTAGTGGTCTCATGTCTTCCCCATTAGGCACCCATTGGGAATCTTTATTAGAATATGCAACATTAACGTCAATAAGGACTCACTAAAAAGTGCTTCTCAGACAGTGAAACGCTCTGTTGTGTCATTTGGACACTTGGACATTGAACTTCATGTATTTTTAGTGACTTTTCAAAACAAACAGTCCAAAAGGTTAGACTCATGCTGGCCTCCAAAGTTTTGATCATTGCACATTGTCTGTGTACAATTTCTGTTACCAAAACTCCAATCTGCTCATTTCTTGGTGGCTGTAGATTTTCTACATTCATGCACTTAGCCTGCCTGCCCTGGCTAGGGCTGTACTTAACACTTAATGACGTTGGTGTTATCAAGCACCACACTCTGCAGAGTCTCTTTGAACGTGAGCACAAATGCGCTCTGCACAAGGGTGAGGTAAATCCTTTGGATCCAGTGGGAAATGTGGTGAAACTGAAGAATGACAGTATGCATTTCCCTTTCTTTCTCTCCTTCTCTTCTTCCTTGCTCAGTTGCCGCCATCCTGCTGACTGAAGCCTATGATTTGGAATGTGTATAATGGATAAATTAGCTGTCAACCAATAAATCTGTGGAAAGGGAGGCATAGAGGTTCATGCGATCTGGCCCAGGAAACTGTGCTGTGAGAATAGTTAAGCAGAGAGGGACGAGCTGTGGGAGGACAGACAGCTGTGAGTTATAGCTTTGCTGGGCCATAAACAAAACACAAGCAAAGGGATCTTTGAAGCTAACCATGCAAGGGTCAAATAAGTAGTTAGAGACATTTGTGTGCCTTTGGCATTCAAAGAGTTGGCTCATATTTTTGCATTCATGGTGTAAAAATTTAAGAAGGTGAGAGAAAAATGTTTTCAAATGAAGTTGGAAAAAGCATAAATCAACATGAAGAAACTTCATTTTTACAGTATGGTGTGCATAATCTCCAGTACAATATTTAATACAAAAATGTATTAGTTTTTTTTGAGTGAAGAAATAATATGTCTGGATTCATTTGTGTGGAGTCATTTTATAAAAACCTTTCTGTCTGGTTAAGGGGAAGGTTACACGACACACCCACTCTTTTAGCTGAGCAGACAATCCTGATGCCACCATACACTTGTTTCAGACCACGGTGAAGGTCGCTCAGAGTTAATGGGGAATCTGAACTTTTAATTAACGCTTTCTTCTTTGACTTGGGGGGGAGCTGTCTAATTTGCGTGTTTTCCAGTTCATGAGTATAGTCCTCTTCATAGAGAGAAAAGCTAGCGCAACTATCCGTTGTACAGGTATTTCTTGTTCTCCAATCTGCTCCCCAATATACATACAATAAGGCATTTAGGAATATGAACATTCCGAATAATTTTTAAAACATCTATTACCTCAGTCCAAAATCTCTTTACCAATGCACAGTCCCACAATAAATTCATAAAGGTACCACAGCCATGCCAGCACAGTTCCGATGCATTTCCGATGAATTTTCTCTACTTATGTGTTGTAATATAAGCTCTGTGTATGATCTTCATTCATATAACTTTATACCTTACACAATGGGACATCAAATAGTTTGAATTGACTGGGCAACTGAGAATATGTTGACTGTAAAGATGAACACAATTCAAATTTTACGTGGCCGAAACATGTCATATATCTTTATTTTTTACACTTATTTTTTACAGGCACTCTTACACTTTTGAAAATTACAATTACACGTTTGTCAGTCAAAGTGACCACATGATCAATATTTTATTGATAAGTGAGGTTCCTGCATGTTGTCCAGGCTCATATCTCCTGCAGATAAACATGTTCCTGTGTTCTTCTTCTGCCATTAATCATAGTAATGTCTCTGTGTTGTTTCATTTTGTACTTGTGATAAATCAGAATAGCTAGTGGGTTTTATTTTTCATTTTATGTATGCGATATAGTTAGTTATCTTTGGAGATTAGCTCATCTATCTCGGCTGTCACGTTTGATTTTACAGCAAACTGATGAAAATGCTGTAAAATACAATAACAATGTCACTTCTTAAAAACAATCAGATGCTTGTATTTCAGTGTTTGCTAAGTTTGACATTATTGCAAGCAGCATGAAAGATGAAGTCTGTCAAAATACAGATAAAGGTTCTTTACAGTTCTTTACAGAGTTGTGCATAAGTACGCAGGGCTTGCACTGCCCCAGTCTATGGCTCACTAAAATGAAAATGCCAGGGTTTATGTCATTATGTTTTCATTCTAATGCCTAATTTAGTTGTTTAGGACCTTTGAAAACCATATTTGAGGTAATGTTATATTCCACAGTACATCACAAGGTTTTTGTTGTATTTTGATTTACACAGTCAATTCAAGGGGATAGTGCCATCTTTTATAAACCATAATTATATTGCTGTCAATATCTAGCAAGGTTATGGCAGTAATCTTAATACCATAAATCCCTGATCAGTCATGCAAGTCAAAGTCAGAAAAATCATTCAAATTTGGGGAAAATACAGTTCCTATTTAAGATATGTACATGATTCCAAATAGTAATACGAACTGGAAATGTATTGCCTCAAGTTAAAAAGCAATATTTTGCGATATTTACATTTTCCATGCTGAGCTCCAGTTTTGCATCAGCGATATTATTCTGGATGCAGCTTTACGTTTTATTGTGAACACATTTTTGTTCTCTGAGGACATGCCTCCACATCTAAGTACAATATTTTTGACTGATGTTCAGACATGAGTGAAGAGAGTGTGAATATGTGGTTCAGCGATTCTTTCTGTTTATCCAGCAGCTTGTTCTCTTTAATCCAAGATGTGAGATGTGCTAACACAGTCTCAACACCTGCTGAACTTGCTGGAGTTATGTGGTGCCTCCAAGGTTTATCGCACCAATTAAAGATAAGAAAAAAAGTGGTTATTTTAATTTAGGTCATGCAAAAATCAGACACTACAAGTTGATTTTTACCAAGATGTGCCACAAAGGGTGCCCTGAATTGAGTTCCACCGTCGTCATCTGTCTAAGTGAATATTGTGATGGCCGTCTTCTTGTAAATATGGCAATGTGAGGGATGATGTCTGGGCTTGTCGAGCAGGTCCGAGCCCTTCAGTGCTTCTCAGTCCACACATTGATGCAGGATCAGAATCAGCAGAGCCGCCTCCTCATCACTTAATGGATGAGTACACTGGAATGTTGGCTTGTTCTCCGCGCTGACATTTAAACTGATGAGTCCTGCTCTCCAGCCCAAACACAGGACTGTCAAACGGGTGGGGAAACGAACACTTTCATCTCAAAGATAATAAAAATACATGGGGGTAGTAAAGCCAAGAATGTGATCGACTAATCTCCCAGCTTTCTGTGGTGGTGGGGGGGGGGATTGGGGGGCATCCCAGAATTGATTGCTAGAGCTTTTTGTTTGCCTTGCATGCCATATTGTTATCTCCCATTAAAAGAGTGTATACAGAGATTTGTACCCAGACATAAATCACAGGGCTTGGGTTCGGTCAGGCTTTAAGGAGGAGTAATCAATTATTCTCTACCAGACATAAAGGAAGAGGCTGAGCTTGCACCCTGGGCTGCTCTCATTATCATAATCATACCCCTTAAGTGATGCAGAGTCAAAAAATGGAGACAAAAGATCAACGCGTGAACTAACAGCTCTGCCAAATAATGCAGACTGAAGAGAGTGCCATGGATTTCATACGTAACACATCCATAAGAATTACAGTCCTTTAGCATAAAATATGTTTGATTTCAAGTAATTGTTGTGGTAATATGAGTTGCAGGAGGGAGGGACATTTTGTGACGAGGGGTAGTTGGAAGTTTTAACGGGAGTCAGTGACCATGACGGTGAGACCTGTTTCCTCATACATATTATGTCAACATCAACCTGATGATAATAAATCAATCCCAATCAAACTTTAAAGGACCACTCGAATTTGTATAATATATGTATTACTTTTGGGTGGTACTACTACTAAGGCACTGTCATGGGAAGTGTAGGATTTACAGTTTTTGACACACATTTGGGACATCTCATCCTCTGCTGTTTGAATTTTGACAATTTGTTTTGTAAATCTGTCACTCGCAATTTTTTCAAGGTGAAATACTAAATTGCTGAAGTTCCCCTTTAAATAGCACGCTCATAATCTTGGTAGCCTACTATTGTGTTCCAACAGTTAAAAGCAGCATTATTTGATATTTTGGCTATTTGGAGCAGCTGGACAAGCTGAAAACACAACTTTGATATATTATCACCTTACAAAGTTGATATGGCTAACATGCAAATCTTTCATCGATGCAAACCAATGAGCTGAATGACACTTAAATGCTCAGTAGAGCTGAGAAAGGTGATCAGGTGGTCAGGTGGTAGTTCTATGCAGGTGTGTCACACTGCACACAGTTAATTGACCCATTGTTAATATAAAGATATTGATTAGTGCAGCTTTAAGCTCAACCAGGCCTATACCTTAATTCGAAGTATTACATTACGATTAGAAAAAGATACAGGTCAAACTCCTAAGTACTGAATTTGCAAATGCACCTAATGCACTAAAAGCATATTAATGTTATTATTATTATTGTTGTTGCCTCATAAACAAAACAAAAGGTGTGTTTGATGGAGGTTAGATGACAAAAGTAGTGTATCAGCACCCGCACACAGTCTGAGCTGCCTTTGTCCTCAGTAATGAGGCACTGAGTTGCTAATTGAAGGATCATATGGGACTGAGGGTACAAGGTCCCTCTAACAGATGGTGAGAGTCTTGAGTCAGATAAATAAACCACTAGCCCAGCAAGGAGGTATCGCCATGTGAGGGAGCCTCATGCCAGCATCACGGACAACTCGGTGCCAAAATAGGATATTCAATTTGAACTGATGGACCACTTTGTCAAATCAAAAAAAGCTGAATGAGGGCAGCCACAACTGCAAAATCCAAACTAAAGATAGACATTTTCATTTTTTCAGATCTGGACAGCTGGGATCTCTGCTGATTGGACTGTTTTATGTTAATGCTAGTCTGACATGCCGTTGCCCTACTTGGGCTCTGACATGAAACACAGACACAGCCAATAGACTTCTCTTTGCCTCAGGATTTATGCTATCATTACTACAAGTTGGCAAGCCTCTGATGCTGTGATTTCATTAAGAATGCATATCCTATATTTAAAAATGTATTAAACAAAAGAGCAAAAAGGGGGCTTTATTACACTCTACAACAGTAATGTTGAACAAGCACCAGAAAGAAAAGGAAGCAAATCCATTTCCGTGTTAACATTAATTCAAACCTAAGAGATATCCTTGTGGGTATTCTCTCACACCTTCTGATGGATTATTGAAGTCTCCACCCTCAATACTGCTTTATAAAACTGGATGGAAAGAAGTTGTGTGGTGTTTTACATTATGCACAATCTTCCTGTATGCATCCTCACCCATTCATACATACTGTACTGGCAATTGAAAATAATAGACATTGATGGTATGATATGGGGAGTACAGGTAGCTTTTGTAAGCACACATTTCCAGTTAGAAGATTCAATTATTATTCCAGGGCGATTTCACTTTTAAGACCCTAAGGTTGCAAAGAAAGTCCTGCACACTGTCTAACTTGCACAGATAAATGAAACGTTCCCAGCTATTAAATTATTTCTATTAAAAATCTTTGCAAGTTAGACAGTGTGCGGGATTTTATTGAAATTCTTTATTAGGAATAACCCCTTGAGATGTAGCATCTCGTTTTCGAGGGGGTCCTTAGAGCTTTTTTTCTTTGCAACTTTTGACCCACTCGTCCCTCTCCATTGCACCCGTCTCATGTTATAGACGTGCAAAGTATGTTTCTGTTCTCGACTTTGAAGAGTCTACACACCCATTGTCCACCCACATGGGTGTATCTACCTATTTGCCTTATTAGACCTCTTCTGCAGTGTATGTGCATGTACAGAATGTGCTTGATTGACATCTCTCTGAGAGAGAGAAGTTACACCTTTACCAGTTGTAAAAGGCTCATGCAGTTTGGTGATCTCATGTAAATTCTGGCAAAGTTAGCCAACATAAGTGAAACCATCTGCAAATAAAAGTATTTCTCCTGGACAAAAACATTTCAGACTCCCTCAGTGCAAGTCCAACTAGCCTCTATATAAAATACACTTTGTGACATTATGTGCAGGGTTTACTACGATTCTTCCTTCCCTTTGTCTGGCCCTATTTTGATGATCCAACACCTCTTACAAAATGACAAATTCCAACAACATTTGAAAGCTCATCATATATAAAACAATAATTTATTATTTCTCTCATTTTACAAGACATCAAATTGTGTGGCTAACTAAGGATTTGTTAAGCTGTTATTCTGTCCAATACATGAAACCCTAAGAAAGCAAAAGTGACTACAATGTGTGCTTTAACAAACACAGACATTTCAATTTCAATGTGAGAAACATCTTTGTCTAAAGATACGTACATACACAATGATATCACGTTATGATGTCCTCTACATTATGTAACAGATGGTACATCGCTGGTGTTATTAACTTTGGGAAATCAGCACCATTAGAGAGAAATTAAAACTAAAAAAGTGGATTTGTTACAAAAATTATTTTTTTTTAAATTTACAAAAGTCCTTTTGAAAAGGATTATGTGTTCTACCTTGCAGGAAAATAGTATTGTTTCCATAAAAGCACTAAGTATGCATAACAGTAAAATACTGATAAGAGATATATAGTACGAACAAAATAATGCAAAATAGTGTAAATGCTGGCTGTTTATGTATGGCACATGGTCTTTACACACTTTCAAAACCCTCCAAAAAAGTCACATATTGTGTTTGTGTTTCCAAAATTATTTAAAAGGGCAAGCACAAAGGTAGAAAAGGTTATTGAAAGAATTTGAAAAAAATGTTTTCAAAATCATCATCATAGCCATGTCCCACTCATGTCGAGTTCAACCATCATTATAAAGGCCTTCTCTTCACCGCAGTGGTGGAAAATGTTCGTACAGGAAAGGCTTTCCTTATTTCCTATTTACAAAATGTTGCCACATTGAACGAGGCAGGAATCTCTACCCCTACTGGTAGTGTCCTATGTACAGTCCATTACACTCCAGTCCATCCTCCTCTGGCTGGCCCGCCACCTGAACTCAGAGCAGGACTTAGACTGTGGTCACAGACAGCAGTGAGTTGTAAACCCTTGTGCCATCTGGTGACTTGGTACCATGGGTCAGCAGTTCCTGGATGGTCATCCAGTTGTCAAATATTTTCTTATTTCTCTTTTTCATCATCTTTTTGTGGCTGAGTTCGATGATGTTGGGCTCCTTTTTGTCCTCTGGGCCGGCCTGCTCCTTCAGACAATCGGCCCGACTCTGCTTCATGAACTCGCGGCGCTGCCTCTGCTCCTTGGCGCGGACGGCGTGCTGCTTCCTCTCCTCCTTGCTCCAGTAGCGGCCCATCTTCAGCTCGCTTATGGCGTCATCATCTGTGGTCATACCGCTGCGTTCCTCGTGAATGCGCAGGGCGCGCTCCCTCAGCAGCTTGTCCCGGACAGGCCGCTTGGTGATGTAGCGTGTGCCGTCGCTGCGGATCTTCACCTTCCACTCCATCTTAGGCTCCAGGTCACTGGGGCTGATGGCATCTCGGCACATGCTGACCAGACTCATTTGGCTCTGGGCGTACTCCACGGCGGATTTCTGCTGGATCAGCTGCATGTAGCTCTGGTAGTGCTGGGCGTGGGCCGGGATGTGGGCATGCTTGTACGGTGAATGTGGCTGGGAAAAGCTCCGCCCGGACTTACTGGACTCTCCCAACTTCCTCTCCTTGCTCTCTGCTTGCAAGGCTCCATCTGGATCCTTGGAGGAGCCTCTGCTGCGACTGGGGCCACAGGCTTCCTGGACGGGGGACAGGAGAGGTTTGAGGATCCTTCCACTAGAGCTGGCGGAGCCGGACGCACCAGCCGGACCCTGATTCTCCGCTCCTCGACGGAGCGAGTTGTCTGGAGAGAGCTCCAATGTGAGAGGGGTGCTGCGGCAGCTCTCGCCAGTGTTGTAGGCACTGGAGCTGTCCTTGTCCGATTTCTCCGGCAGCTCCGTGATGTCTGAGAGCTCGTGCCGACGTGCGTCGATGCTGGTATTGTAGTTGCGGAAGCCACTGTTGTGGAGCATCCAGGACTCGCGGCACTGCTCCCTCAGCTGCTGCATCTTGTGAGCGCGGACGATGTTCAAGCACTCCAGCTCGATGGTGCGCAGCTCCTCGTTGAGCATCTCCAGCTCTTTGTCCACACACTCTTGGTCCTGACCTCCAGCCCCACCCCCCTGGTAGTATAAACCCTGGGCTCCACCGCTCCTCATCTGGCACTTCAGCTCCAGGAGTTCTCTGAAGCGTTCGCACTCATCCGCCGGGATACCCAGGAAGTCAGTGTCAGCGTAGTCGACGGAGATGAACGACTCGCTGCTGAAGGGCAGGTCGGTGCTGCCAAGGGTGTCCTGGCTGTAGGTGAGCTTCCTGCAGCTGCCCAGCGTGTTGGTGGTGTGGTCGTCGCCGAGGTTCTCCTGCTCCGAGCTCTCGTCGTTTCGCGTACTCTCGTCTGTGCGACCCACCCCGCTGTCCTTCTCGTGGTGGTTGGACAGCAATGTGGCCGTGTCTGTGGTGCCTCCATCCTCCTCGTGCTTCTTCTGTAAAATCAGACAACAGGACGACTCAGAAACACTGCCGCATCATGCAAGTGTGTAAAACACATTTTTGGACTGTAATTATTAACCTTGCATTACAAAAATCTTGTAAACCAAACATACAACACACATATATCAAGGTTTTCACAAATATAATATATCTCCTTTAAAACCTGCTTCTAAAAATCCTCCTTTATTAACAACTACTCAGGACACCTTTTAATTCAAAATGGACCTATAACAAAAGCTTCATACAGTATGTCTCCAGTTGTGAAATGTAACTAGGTACATTTACTCAAGTACTGTACTTAAGTACAAATTTGAGGTACTTGTACTTTACTTGAGTCTTTTCTTTTCATGCCACTTTCTACTTCTACTCCACTACATTTCAGAGAGAAATATTGTACTTTTTACTCCACTACATTAATCTGACAGCTTTAGTTATTAGTTTTTTACAAATTAAGATTTTTGCACCCAAATCGCATGTAGTTTATAAAATACTAGTGCTGTCAAACGATTAAAATATTTAATCGCGATTAATCACATTAATGTCATAGTTAACTCACAATTAATCGCAATTAATCGCACATTTTTACCTATTCTAAATGTCCCTAGATTTCTTTTTGTCCAATTATTTTTTCTCATTTTAATATTCTTATCAACATGGAAAAGTGGATCGGCTTGCTTTGTGCTTTTGTCGCCTGGCTTTGACGAGGGGGGGCGGAGAATTGGCATCAGCTGTGTGCTTGGCCATCAAGTGGTATTTCAGACTGGACGTGCTGCGATGATAGCTCAGTTCACAACGACTAAACACACAGATCACTTTGGTCTTGTCAATGGAACCATTTGGCAACTTTGTAAAAGTAAACTTTTCATTCAGAATCTTATTGGCATCCATTTCGGCATCTCACCCTCGCCATCCACTCAAACATAACGTTAGCCTACTACTCTTTGGCCGGCTCGCAAGCCCAAACAAGTGTGTGTCTGTTGTTCTGTTTCCAGTCTAGCTAGATCCGGTGTGGTGTTGTAGTTTTTCTAACATTACTAGTTGTTGCAACAGCATGCGAAAAAAACTACAAAGTTTGCTATGCCAAAAAGAACATTAATCTCGCGATAAAAAAATTGACGCCGTTAAAATGGGTTTGCGTTAACGCCGTTAATAACGCGTTTAACTGACAGCACTATAAAATACGATGTTTTATTATACATTAAACTACCCAACAATATACAGGCTTACAAGTACAGCTGAAATTAGACGTATAAACAGTAGTTTACAATAGTTGATTGATAGAACTGTTTTGATCGTTTCCAGTTTGTAAGGACTTTTACTTTTAATACTTTAAGTACATTTTTCTGATGATAGTTACATACTTTTTACTTAAGTATCATTTTCAATGCAGGACTTTTACTTGTAACAGAGTATTTTTACAGTGTGGTATTAGTACTTTTACTTTAGTAAAGCATCCGAATACTTCTTCCACCACCACGTCTTCTTTCCACAAAGGGGGGAAAAAATGTTGCCAAAAACAACTCAACAGCTGTTGACCTTAGCAGAATTGGCTCGGCCAAAATAATCTATAGAAGAAAATATGCGTTGGTGCAGATTGATTGTGCTCATCTGCCTCTACATGCTGTGCGTCTGTGTGTGTACCTGCTGCAGTCTGCTGGCAGTGAACTGCATGGCCTGATGGTGCTGCTGCTCCAGCATGTCCATGTGGAGGTCATCCAGGAAGTCGTTCCTGTCATCATCCATCCAACCCTCGTCCAGCTGAGACGCAGCGGGGACAAGATACGCCTCATTAGATGCAAATATTTCACTGCAAAGCTTTACTCAAAAAGTGGAACATCTACTATTGAAAGGCTCATTCTTGTTTGTTAGCATGGCATTTGGTTCCACAAGTGACCATATGAGGTTTCAACTAGGGCTGCACAATATGAGGAAAATATGCTATATGCGATAGTCTCGCATTGCCAGACCTTCCTCCACAGCGCTGCGGAGGAGGGTCTGGCTAGTCCACACAGCATTCCCGGGATGGGAGAAAAACATGTTTTGGTTTATTGGCATTTCTTTAAACCAAGAGCGCTTGGGACCGGGAGATCGTCGGTTCAATCCCCAGACCGAAAGGATAAAACCTGGGTGGGGAAAGTGAAAGAGCAGCGCCTGTCCCTTCCTCATTACCACCACTGAGGTGCCCTTAACCCCAATTGCTCCAGTGGAGCTGCTCAGTGGCCAGCAGATCAGACTGTGGTTGTACTGGGCAGCTTCCAGGTATGAATGTGCAATTGTGTGAATGTGTTCAGGAGAAAAGAGAGGCTGCCTCTGAGTGAACCTTCCCTAAATAAATAACGGTTTAATCACAATCGAAGCACCGTATCGCCTCTGCAAAATAGCCTCGGGAAGGAACTTGTTTTGGTGGAACATGTGTACGTTCAAAAGTTTTAGTCGTGCAACAGAAAACTCAGATTGGACAGATAGTCTAGCTAGCTGTCTGGATTTACCCTGCAGAGATCTGAGAAAAGGTTAACCATAGTCCTCATAAATCGACCGGAGTTTAAAATGCCAACACAAAGAAAGAAAGACCAAGGTAACGGATATTAGGTAAGTGAAATCCGGCAGAATTTCCATCGGCAACGGAGCAATCCCGGAAGTGGATAGTCGTGGATATAGACTATATATGCAATAACGTTGTTGAATATTGTGATAACGATATTACTTGCAAGAAATAAACAGATATTAAAGTGTACTCAGTTCTGCTGCTTTCAGTATTCTGCTAAAATACAACACTACTTGTTGAATTTAAAACCTATGAAAGGAAATCATTTCCAACATTATTTTATCAAACAAATTCAACATTGAATTGAATATAAAAAGGCACGACTAAAAAAAAAGAATGACAGTTACATTTTAAAGTGCAGTTTTCTGCTGACATTTTCTTTCAACTAACACAAAAAAGTGTCAGTGTCTTTCGCGATATGTCGCAGCCTTTCGCGATATGGTTATTGCGCCAGTTGATATCGCGCTGATGATTAAAAAAAACCTGATATATTGTGCAACCCTAGTTTCAACATGTGATGTCTTGTTGTTATTGACATTTACTGAGTTCACACCGTTCTCCTAATACATCCATGGTTCACACCCATAATGACATCCAAATTACCTGGATCTCTGGTCTGGCCACCAGCAGAGAGATATTCTGGTTCCCCTCACTGGTCAGCAGCGCTACAGCATCCTCCCGGTTCTGGATCTCAACGCCATTGATCTTGGGGGACAGAAAGACATATTGCAATACTGGCTCTTTTCAAAATAAAATGACACTTTCAATGGACGTTTTTCAATTGGTGATTCGTTTACAAGCAAGTAATGCAGTCCTAGAAATATACATAAACTGAGTATTAAAGAGACAAGTAAAACTGCTGAGATTTCTCACAGATCTTACCTGAATGATTTTGTCCCCTTCTCTAATCCTGCCGTCCTTGGCAGCGATGCTGTTTGGATCAATCTAAAGAAAAGGGAATAAAAGAGTAAGAGATTAAAGTTACTGCCAACTTACTCTGTCCATTCTGAGAATTAGCTTTTATATATTTATATACACTACTGGTCAAAAGTTTGTGGTCACTTAGAAATTTTAATTCCACTCCATTACAGACAGAATACCAGCTGATATCAGTTGCATTGTTTTTTAATCAGGGCAGCAGTTTTCAGATTACATTATGTGCTTACATAATTGCAAAAGAGTTCTCGACTGTTCGACTGTGTAGAAAGAAGTGGCTGATCTTTAATGCAATATCTACATTGCCCATTATCAGCAACTATTCATCCAATGTTCCAAAGGCACATTCTGTTTACTAATCTGATATCATTTTAAAAGGCTAACTGAGAAAACATTGGAGAACCCTTTTGCAATTATGTAAGCACATAATGTAATCTGAAAATTTCTGCCCTGGTTAAAAAAACAATGCTACTGATCTCAGCTGGTATTCTGTCTGTAATGGAGTGGAAATTTGGAAATTTCTAAGTGACCCCAAACTTTTGACCGGTAGTGTATTTCTTCCACTTACTGAGTTAAAGTGAACATCATCACGGCTGGCAGTGACTATTTACTTACTGTTAAAAGTAGATTTGTGATCTACCCTGCACCACATACCTCACTAATGTAGATCCCAGCCTCATCTTCATCATCAGTCCTGTAGCAGATTGTCAGGCCGAGCTTCTCTTGGATACTGGCCCGGTACAAATCCACTTCCTTGTAAGACACGTGCACAAATTAATATCCCAAACATCTGAAAGTATTGGCTTTTTTTTCTTTCAAGATTGAGTAGAAAATGGTTGTATTTTTGGTCATGTTTTTTTGGACGGACTGAATATACCGACTACAAAATGGGATCATGGAGCAACAGTGATCCATCAATCACTGTAATGAATGTTTCAGCTGGATGCAGGGAAGCCATTGGCTTTCTTAGAGGCCCATTGACAGAATGAGAGATGATGCAGTGGACTGCAGATGGGCAGAGAGCCGTTTTTCACTTGTCAACACCTGTAATCTCACAGATACAGATAAAGATACGAGCAGTGCTGTTCTTCGAGGGCAGAGGATGGGCTGTGTGAGGGTTAACCCGCCCGAAAAACTGAGTCGCACCTGAATACTGAAGACTATCTTAACAAAATAGATTGACATATTCTCCTTTTTTGCTCAGCAGTTAGATGACAAATGTAGTAACATGTAAGAACTAGTTTCACTTGCGTTATAACTAGGCCTGTCACGATAACAAATTTTACTGGACGATAAATTGTCCCAGAAATTATTGCGATAAACGATAATATTGTTGTTCTGAGACCATTTTCATCTAATATAATGATAATGGCATAATAATGCAGGTACACCTTTTCAAAGATCAATAAACCTTTATTTCTAAAGAATATTTAACACTGGAACTGGAAGACATTTTAAATATCCACAATAAATGAACAAAACAACCAAAAACAATAAATAAAATGGACTCTCAGTCTCTGTTAACAAAACATGCACTGGAATAAAAACCAAACACAATCAAAAACAATAAATGAAATGGAAATGCTTCCGGCTGCGATAATTTCCATTTCAATTATAGAGTTCATTTTTATTTATCATGCGATTAATTGATTAATTGATTTATTGCATATTGCGACAGGCCTAGTTATAACTAGGCTAAATGTGAACTCAGGAGCCGTTGGTGCAACGGGTTCTTCAAATCTTGGCAACTTTACGGCAATGACAAAATGCCAGACAAGAAAGCAAATAAACGTAATTCTCAAAATGTCAAGCTATTCTTCTTAACTGCTAAAAATCAAAATATTTTCACTGAATTAGGCAAAAGCTAAATATTTTAACATGACTAACTATCTAGTCCCCTATACAGGCATCCTACTATAATCTATTCTTGTGCAAATTAGAAACATTATGAACTATACTGAGTGACAAAGCATGTAAGGAAACTGATCTGAAGCAAGCAGAGCATCACTGGATCGTTTGTCAGCCGTTCTTTTCTAAGACAATCATTCTGTGAGGACCCTGGGGTTTGTCATGCTGCGCATCTGCCATTAGCCGCCCAGAACTTCACCTTTCTGGTCTCAGCCTCATATAGCTCCTCTGTGGATATTATTCATATCAAGCAGTAGGTGGCTGGGGTTTAATGGGAGGAGGTGTCAGGGTTGGCGGAGGTCACCGAAGGAGCACAACAGAGACTTGATCATGGCCTCATCCAGGCATCATCAGATTAATCACTGCAGTGCAGACCTATTATCTGTGCCATCTAATTATCCACCAGCCGAGGAAGACTTATTAGGCCTTGTCACTAATAAGTAATGATGTCACTGTTGTGCATCTGCTGGAACAAACCAGCAACTCGATTCCTGTCTGGCCTGCACTCAGTGTCTGCATGTAGAGAGAGTGCCCCATCAATAACTGGGATTTATCAGGACTTGTGGTCACAAGCAAGGCCATTGGACTGGAGACACAAAGGCGACCTTGGGTCTGCTTCTGTAGCAATGATGCACTGCTGTCTGAATGTAGCTCTTCATTGAGTACGTTTACATGCACACTAATATTTTGCTATTATTTCCAATATGACAATATTTCGAATTTGATACAGGTCATGTAAACAGCATATTCCTTTTGGATATTCCGAATAAGGCCTTTTTCCCAATTTAGCATTTTCCGATTAAGACATGTGGGATATGCGGATATTATTCGGGTTTTAGAAACATTCTTATGACATGTAAACAGCGGATTCGGAATATGCGTCTCAACCTGGATTTTTACCACAGTTTGCGGTAGAGATGCACGGCCAAAAGAAAAGAAGGAGAAACACAGCTACTTTTAAACATGAAAGACTTGGGTATCAACAGGTTTTGGTATATGAAAAAACATCGCAACAGCGACCTTTTCAAGAAGCTGGTTAAAAGAAATGAAAGAGGGACGCTGCGTTCACACGGTCAAACAAGTCTGCCACCGGTGGAAAACTTTGAAAAAAAATCATATTTTGCACAGCTCCAGGTTAACTAGCCTGGGAAAACCCTGACGAACTTCTGGCAAATTTAAGATTTGCTCTGCTAGTCCGTCTGGCCAAGAGCACATTCAAGCCCATTTCCAATTTTTCCAAATCGAGGCACCAATCACAACCGTTGAGGCGGGCTTTACACGATGACGAAAGCGCAGCAATGGCAAGCAGCTTTTTGTTTACATTCAACATGGCGGCCACCGAAGCGCAGCGACCCGTTGATGCCGCTGTCGCTGCTACGTTACCCGGATCGTTGGTCTGATTGGTTGAAGGACTATCCAATTGCGCCTCAGTTACAACTGAGAGTGGGTCTGGTGTCAACCAGGCTACAGGTAAACGGGAATATTAGTAGAATATTCACTTTCATTAGCCGTGTAAACAGCCTAGTGGGAATAACGTCTTTTTTCAGAATAAGGGCAAAAACCGGAATATTACTGTAAACGTAGTCATGGAGAGGAGAGAGGAGAAGAAGGAAGGGAGTTGATGTTTACCTCATATTCCAGCTCCTCGCGCTCTATGTCCTGCTGTATCACCTCCAGGAAGTCATTGGGGTCAAAGTATGCATGTGGAGGATGCCTAAGAAAGGAAAAAGAGTGTAAGATACTGGAAAAGAGTGGAACACAGACACGTTTAAAATAAAAGGAGAAAAAAAAAGAAAATCCTTTACTAACAAATTTGTCAATCTGGATTTAATTTTGCCCCCGGAGTTTGAAAATGAAATGGGGAAAGAGGAAGTAATAAGAACTCAAAGTAGAAATCACTCTTGAATCAGATATATTGAAGCTACACCCGGAGGCTAGTCACAAATTAACATACCGTGTTATTAATTTGACTCAGAAATCAATTAAAGGAATCACAATCACAAAATGTATTAAAGGGCAACTGCTGCCGCCACAAGGTGGAAAATGTAGCCAGACTCTCTGAGCGCTCCAGGGCCTCACTCACACACACATATATATATGCATGAACTAAACCATCATTTTAATGCGGCTGTGTGCCCCGGAGGAGCTGCCATCTCCAGTAGGTGACAGTGACATTTTCCCTTAAAATTTAAGACACATCCCATCTGATCACAGCTGTGTGGTCCAAAGAAGAAGGTAAGGTGTGTTACTCTCTTAATTAAGTATTAAGGTGAAAAGTCTGACTGTGTCTCTGAGAGTGAAGTGACCTTTTTAACATTGCTGAGCTCTGACACCAAAGAATTCTTGTATCTTCTCATTTAAAGTGGATTTTCTGGAAACGTGCATTTTAAAAAAGTCAGTTTCAGGTCAATCAGTCTCTATTGGAATTCTTTTTTCCTTGTTTGTATATGAAACATTGTGGTTCAGTTATTTTCAACTGAGGAGGTTGCCGGCCAAGTGTCAGCACACCCAGCTCTGTCTTGGCACCAGAGGAACAAATACAGCCCAGATTAGGTTAGATTTTTTGGGTGTTGATTGGGCTGATTTGGGCTCAAAATCTGAATCAATTCTTCTTGCACTCGCACCAGCACTTGATCCAGGAATTAAGAAGGCAGACCGAAAAATTGCATTGGGGCTGTGCTGGTGTGGGGCGTACTGCTTCAGGTACCGATAAGACGATGAAATACGATCCAGAAGTGCTTGTTTGTGTAATAGATCAACAAAGTTACGGCTGTGTTGCATTTGGTCAGTCTGACAAGACCAGGTGTGTCATATTTAGGCCACTGTGGATTTCTGTGTTCTTGATCTAATTTCACACACTTTTAATCATTGTTTAGGAAAAAAGGAAATAAGTTTTTACCCTTCTGCCAAGGCAGCCCTGTACATGGGTATGTGAACATATTTGGGGATATATGTCGGGGCATGAATATGTGACCACGTGTTTATTGTATGTATTGTTTGAACAATAAATCTTCACAGTATATATGCTAGTGGTTCAATTTCTAAGCAGTCTACTCATTTTAGCAGCGTTTTCTCTCTAATTCTTCATGAACTGAGTTGGTACTCACTCCTCTGGAAGCAGATACTCCTCCAGCTCCGTCATGGGGGGTGAAGAGGGAGACAGCTTGGTGAGGGCCATGATGTGCTGGAGGGTGATGTCGGTCTGGGTGCTGATGTCTGAGACCTGGGTGTCACCAGCCGGGCTGACCACTTTGGGACGTGGGGCACGGCGCAGAACCTGGACCATGATGGGCTCCTTGGCGGTGCGGAAAGCCTCCACCGCCTGGTCGTGGGTGGCCTTGGACAGGTCCTTGCCATTGACCTGGAAGAAGACGCAGCGAGAAACGAATCAGTTTGTTAAGGATTCTGCATGGTTTGTTGGTGGAGAAGAAACAGGAAGAAAATCACAAGGATGCAAAAGATGCAAGCTTTTTATTCCTATTTTATTGTGATCTCTGAGACTGAAGAGGATATTTATTATTCCAAACTGATGTGATCATCATCTGACGTTTAAGACCTCACATGAAGCACTGCGCGCGGACAAACTCAGCAGCAATATTCTGTCGGAGAAATGATTCATTACTGCTCAGCTTGTTTTACAGGGTCGCAGTTGGGCCGCGTAGAATAAGACCTTAATTAAGATGAGCCTCTTTTTAATTAATCCAGATCATTAGCTGAGGCTGCATGGAGGAGCCCTCATTTAGCTAAGTCATCTCTCAGCAGAGGATAAATTTGACCCCTCCCGTCAGAGACAGTGGAGTGGGTGCCGCCCGTTAACCTGCGATTAATTTGAGTAAAAGGCTGCTGTGTGTCGCAGAGAATAGGCCAAATTAGTTTTGTTGAGCCACTTAAGGCCTCTGTGTGCTGATGAAAGTCCCTGCTCTCAATGGAATGTGTGACCAGATCCAATGAGACTTAACGTTTAATAAAGAAGACTTCAGTCTGCACACATATCTATGCTGTCCAAAATGTCAGGCCTTGCATACGGATACAATTTTGATTGTGCTTTGGCCCAAATGCCACTGTAAGCTCACCAAAGCATCTTCTGGTGGAGCAGAAAGAGGAGACGTAAAACCCCAAACATTATTTAACCCAGTGGACTTTAGAGTTAAAGTCCCCTGTGGCCGCCTGGATGAATACTGCATCCTGGGTGATCCCACTGGCCCTCTGACTTTATCAGGGTTTACACAGAGCTGCTGATTCGCTTTCAATCACCATATCATACAGATTTTGTTGGTTTGTGATTCCTAGATGTGTCGAAAGCTTTGATAGAATCTCAGCCTGGGGCTCTGCTCGTTTCACAGACTCAACGCTCCCTCCTCCTGCCTCTCCAAAGCAGACATACACACGCTCAAAGCTTTCTTTAGAATCAAGTTATTTTCTAGTATGCAGAGTAGCACGTCATTAGGCGTGTCATCTTTAGAAGTAAATCTTTAGCGTCCTTTCTCACTCATCCTGACCTCTAAAGTACATGCAAGTCCGTATTTGAAGATTCATTTTCTGATAAACGTGGCTGGTTGATACGCCTGCCTCCGGCTATGGTTGTCTCATTCAAATTCAAGACACACTTTGCAGACTTAACTGTGGTGCTGCACATAAGGAGTAGCAGCAATATTAAATCTCCAGGGAATAAATGCTGTATATACATAACCTGACTTTGACTAGACAATGTAAAAACTGAGTAAATATTTCTATAAAGGAGTACATATAGAAACCAAAGGCACTGGGTTGGGGTGTATGTGTGTGTGTGTGTTAAGAGAAAGAATGAAGGCAGGAAAAGGAGGGAACTCAATGCAGAAGTCAGAAGAGGCTATGTGCCCACTAATAACCAGAAGAGACGAGTGCTAATCCTGGGTCTGCAGGATAATTGGATCATCTCAGTGGACTTAAACTTCTACTTCTTCTACATCAAAAATGAATAGCTCATCTATTTGCAGAATAATTTGACACTGAGAAAAGCGAGTTATCATATCACAGATGAAATCACATGAAATCCTACTCAAAACAAAACTAAACAACCTTGAGATTTAAGAGCACTGCTCTCTCTCTCTCGTGCAAAGAAAAGTGGCTTTGACTGTGAGCTGAAACACAAGCAAAACAAGTTAACATCACAACATAACAGAATGCATCTAAATTCCTCTCTGTTGTTGCTGCTGGTATCAGTAATAAGCCTTCCTGAAATCACACGAGACCTCACATCCTCAGCCATCTTTGTTTCCCACAGTGAGCCATGATGTTGTACATCAGCTGAGGAATACAAGCGCCTTTGTGCTTTATTCTCTCTGCATGCAGGCTCCAACAGTCAAACCTGGTTGCCAGGAATCCCGGGGCTACTTGAAGTCAGTGAACCAAAGACAAAGCCTTTAGCCCCCGTCTTGTTGAGCCCGGAGCATTCTGCCTCAGTGCTCTCAATGGGGGGAGTCTCCTCCCAGCTGTGGAGGGGGTCCCACAACCTCCATTCACTACGCTCACCTCTGACACAGAGTGGCCCTTTGCAGCACACTGGGAAAAAACACACAACATTCCCCTGACACAATACACAATGCTTCACCACCACTTGGCTCTCCAACTTCAAGAAAGTCACATATGATATTCTTGACGAAATACATCGATGTCGATATTGCGACGATATTGTAGGGTTGACTATTGGTGCTTTCACAAAATATTTTCACAATGAGATTTTAGATAAATAATCATCAATAATGTTGATATAATGACTAAGTGGGTAAAGGCAAATAAGAATACAACAAATAAGTCTGGTAAGTTCATAAAATGACATCCCTTTACTGTAAAGGCTCTGACACACCAGCCCGATTATCGGCCGTCTGACAGTCTGGCGAGGTCGGTGACTCGAGTCTGTTTGATGTGTTCCGTGCCGTCGTCAGTCGGAGGAGCCGTCGGCATCCATTTTGGCTGATTTGACTTGTTGAATCGGCCAGTAGGCAGTCGGACTCAATGACCAATCTGATTGGTTGCGTGCTAGCCCTTGCCTAGCGAATCAGTGCTTCTACCACAAGAAGAAGCCCGAGAGCTGACAACTAAATATCTTCTTATTGCTAGCCATCGTATTTTCTTCCGTTCAGCGAGTTAAGACAACAATGATTCTTCTTGACTACTATCAACACTCTCTGATGAAAACAATGACTGACGACAGCGTGCTCTGTGTTTACTAGGTCTAGAGAGATGTTCCGTCATTTCTGGTTTTCATTTTTTGGGCGACAATACAGATTAGCGCCACCTGCTGTTATGGAGACGTATTACATCTCACACACGCGCAGAACGTATGCTGTTGGCGTCGCTTCGGTGTGTTCTGAGGCACTTTTTTGACTCAGGGAGGCAGTCAGTCGGACTGCCTTTTCTGCCTTAATGCAGCCTGTAAAATCAGGAACAGACAACACTTTATTAGGATATTATGATATCCAAAATCTAAGAAGACATCTAGTTTCATATATCGATATAATATCGATATATTGCCCAGCCCTATCTCCAACTATGCCATGTTAACCCTCTGCCTTAACCCTTGTGTTGTCTTCGGGTCAAATTTGACCAGTTTTCTAAATTTCTATATCAGAAATATGGGTCTTTTTTTTAACCACCTAATTTTAATTACCCAAAAATAACAGGGATGATTCCATACAACGCGCTTCACAAGTACAACATAAGATCGGATCTCTACTTTCATTGAAGTTGGGGTGTTTTGTTCAATTTTTTAGCATTTGAAAAATACATTTAAATGTTTTGAAACAGTATCCTCTCTGAACTTTGGCATATATCCTTCTGTGATATCCTTATTTTAATATTAGTCTAAATTATTCATAATTTTGTCTTTTTTAACTCAAGGATTAGATATAATTTCCTATTAATGACGTTTATTGAAGATGAATTCCAAAAATAAGTGTAAAACTAGTAATAAGTTGGCGTTAGTGGTGTTTATATATGGTAGTGAAAAGAAGTGTAAAATGGCAAAAAAAAGCCCAAAACATTGAAAAAAGCTTGTCGAAAAAAGAGACAAAAACGTAATTTTCAGTTTTGACCCGGGAGGACGACAAGTGCATGGTCCAATGGAAGACAACACAAGGGTTAAAGCAGCGAAAAGCACAAAACTCAAGCTGATGCAGTAATGAGCCAAAGGCACCAGACTCTGAATGCCTCCTTAACTGTAATCTAAGGCTAGATTCACCTTTGCAAACGCTTGAGCTGTGGTTCATGTTGACACAGCGCAATGATGACTGACACGCAGAAATGACACTGTCGACCGTTGGTGCATCCTCCGAAAGGGGTCTTTGTTAAATCCATTTTAATTGCAAGAGGGGAGCAACGCCCTACTTAAAAGAATACTAATTAGGTCTAAATCAAACGTCAGCTGTGTCGGTGTTTGGTGAGGAATTTACACAGCTGTGGCTTTGCTATTCACAGCCTATTTTCTTTAATTAAAATATCACATTTGACCTCTGGTGCAACAGTGGAATCGGGAACCTGTAATCCATGCACAGGATTTGGTTTAGGCTGTTTCAGAGCAAACCAGGATTTCAGTTTTCATGAGATATCTATGCCAGTCGTCAGCGCTCTGGGTAATAATTAGGGGCAGCAAAGGTCAGCCGTGTCCCGAGCACCGGCGGGGTATCTTCCACGGAACGCAAATTAAGCTGTATTGAGATGCTGATATGGGAATATACTGGTATGTGTGTGTGTGTGTGTGTGTGTGTGTGTGGGTGTAATCAGTGATTTCTAACCTGCTGCCAAAGATGCTCATCTGCCAGGCAGCGAGCTCAATCTCTTTCATTGTTATCTTTGTATTATGGTAGACAGGGTGAGGCTGCCTCAGCTTTTCATTTATTCCTTATTTAATCAGGTAGTGTCATTGATATTGAAGATGTTATTCATGAGAACCCTGATATCAACCAAGTAACAAATAATAATCAGCCTAAGTTCAAATAAAATTTAATTGATCATATTGACAAGCCTTGCCTCCCTTAGTTACTGTTGCTATGCCTGTCAAGTTTTTGTGTTTCTACACACATTTGCTGTTTATCACGACAGCAGATTTAGCACTAAAAATTCCTAGTATATTTTTTGCTGGGTCCCTGATTTCAGACAGAGGTAGTTTGTCAGAGGTAGACAAACTGAGCTGAGGTCAGCTCCATGAGTAGTTTGAAAACGCTGTCTGGAGTTAACTTTTTAAGATTTACAGCCATCCTCTTTATAGGTTTCTAAAAACACTGATGTATATGTTGCCATTTTTGTTGGCTACACTGCATTTTGCTTGCTTGAAGATGGTGGCGGTGCTGCATTTTGTACCATGTGTTGTGTATTGAGTTTGTGGTGTTACGCCCCTGGAGGCCAGGGTGAGCATATCATGCTCTCACCTACACACACCTGCAAGCTATAATCACTCTGATGTTCCCTTTGTGTCACTGCACCCTGAGGAAGGCTCAAGCCGACACGCGTTGGTGTATTTTTAATGTCTTGCCCTATTTAAAGGCCTTTATCACTTTTTGTAACCAACCTTGAGTGCCTGGACCTGGATTTTTTATGACTTTTTTGGTCATTCTTCTTCCTTTTTGTGAATTGCATTCCCTTCGATGAGCACTGGTGGTTAAAGGGATACCAGAAGCGCTCCTGCCACTTCTTTCACTTATAGCCGACTTGTTGAAAACTGTGAAAGCAGTCTTAAAGATGCACTTGATACATGTAGCTACACACATGAAAAAGTACTTAAAGACCGAGGCTAATGTCTAACGGCTATAAGCTAAAAATTAGCATAATAACCAGATGATGATCAGTGTAGAAGCTATGGAAATACATAAATAGCATTGTTCTTGTATTGCAGAGTAGAGCCAGTTAGCCTTTGTATTATACGTATGATAAAATCAGTCATTTCATTCTAACATAACCTCATTTGGGTACTTAGCTTACATACTTGGAAAAGCAACACAGAGATTAGATTGATCCTTTGTTATTACTATTTTAAAGAGCTATTACAGGAGAAAAGGCTTTTAGGATGGGAACTTGTGTTCGGCAGGTGTTAACACCAGTGGGACAGAGCTGTTAATGTTACCCTACATTGTGATATAGCATCCAGGACCAGTTTTCACACAGTGAGGATATACTACACAGTGGATGTGCTATTGTAAATGGAGCTTTTATTCTTTAATGGAACATGAAACTCCACAAAATAATGTAATATGAAATGCTCATGCTTTGATTGGACAGTTGTTATATGGTTTATAATTATATAAATATAACAATCAACGAAAACAGGGAAATGAGTTGATGAAAAAATGTAAATGGACTGCATTTACAGTATATTGCGCTTTTCTAGTCTTGCAACATGACATCATGACTTTGCGTAAACATACACGCCCACTTTCTTAAGCCAAGTGGCGTGTTATCTGTACGCATTTTGAGCTATCCACGTGTATGTCTACGCTGTATACAGCGGACGTAAACATACACGCCACTTGGCATGTTATCGCGGGAAGAAAGCTACGGCTGGGTTTAGGAAATGTGACACGCGGGACACAACCCCCTGTCTCCTGGGGGAAAGTCCTGTGTTTGACCCATCCACCACCCCGACCAACCTCCCTACGCGGATTTGCGCCCTTTCATACTACTCGCTATGGCGTAAATTCACACGCAATCGCAAGGTAATGTAAGTCAATAGAGGCCAGACGGCGTTGATAAACACGCCAAAAAGCGAGTATGCGTCTTGATAACACGCCAATAATGGCATACGAATTGGCGTGTCATACATACGCCACTTCATGAGATCAGTCTCAACAAATATTCAAAGCACTGTTACTATAGTACAGGAACCATTCACACAAATTCATATACTGGTGGCCGAGGCTACCATCCAAGGTGCCACCTGCTCATCAGACAAACATTCACACGCATTCACACACACCGATGGGTTTTAGTGTCTTGCCCAAGGGCACTTCGACACGGGACTGCAGGGCCAGGGATCAAACCACCGACCTTCCGATTGGTAGACGATCGCTCTATCACCTGAGCCACCACAGCTGCCCAAAAAAAGATTAGCATATGTTAAATTCTGATCATTATCATACAGAAAATCCTTTTTCTGTATGCAGTACGGTATTCAGCAGTATATTAATTCAATTCACTGCCTGTGTTGTGTAACATTTGTCTTTGATACAGCCATTCAATCACCACCTAATCCTTTAATAAAGAGGAGAAGAACATCATTAAAGAGCCAGTGTTTCTGTTCCTTGGGGAAATGCAGCGAGGTGAACAGAGTGGAAACTCTGCCAGGCAAACGGTGTCTTTCAAAGTCGGGCAGAGGAAACCCTGGGAACTTCACTCTATAGACGAGCATTTTAAAGAGCCTAAGAGCCGGAGCGCTCGCCTCCTCTTTCTGCTTGGATAAACTTCTTAGACAAATTCTTCAAAGTCTGTATTTCGGAACAGAGAGGAGCGCTGACGTGATAGAGAGCATGGAGACTTGCAGGCTATATAAGAGGGGCTATATAACATTTGAGTGGCAGTCTAAATTTGGGTCATTCTACTTAAAAAACAGTTAATCCCTCTTTTATTTCACTTTTAACCATTTTCATAAGAAAGAAAGAAAATGCAAGAACCAGCCAATGATTTCTCAGTGTGTGTGTGTGTGTGTGTCAGGATGCGCACACTTGTAAGTGTGTCTTGAAATCTGCACACGCCGCTCTTTTAACTGACTGGACCGAAATCTCTCCAAGATGTGAGTCTTGGAAACACAACACCTTTATTTGCCACAGTGTGAGAGCTTACTGAGGATTACAGAACAAACAGCTAAAACGTAATGCTGTCTGAAAGAGACACCACTGTTTACTAATCTGATTCAAGCATGGGGCAATTGTGTAATTCACATTTGATCAATTAAGAACCCAAATCACTTCCAGTATGCTTTCTGTTTCCTCGCTCTCGTCTAATGAGACTAATTGAAGGTGCGACGTGAGTCTCAGGGAGCTGCTGAACTTTACTTGACTTGGAATATGATTTCTTTGACTTTTAAGCCCTTTAACAATCACCTTTTTCATCCATTGTGTCGAATAAGCTGTTAAAAAATGATTTTTATTAGTAAAACACACAGTAACCTGCTATCGTGCAAAAACAGTGACTCAGACTTGATGCTAATCTGCAGAAAACTTGAACTGAAAGCAGACAAAACTCCAACGTTTTATTAGTGTATTTAAACTGAAAAATCTCGAATGCAAATACAACTTACTGTATGAAAGGTGCAATGTGTCGCATTTCACCAATCACTCACATTTGTCTGAGCCATCAGCACAATTTCTAATGGCTGAAAAAAATGGCAGTCTCCTCTAAAGGCTACCAAGCTGTCACACACTAACTGATAGCATATTTTTTTGCTAAAATTGAGCTCTATGCCAGGGCCAAGTCCTCAAGTCAGCAAAGTCAAGTAACAGCGCACAAACAGCGCTGCAGAGAGATATACTCCACAGGAAGAAGGGGAGCAGAGGGAGCAGACATGAGTTACGTGTCAATCACACACATAACCAACAACAAAGCAAGTCTTCTGGACGTCCAACCTCCACAAAAGGATCACAGCTCCTTCCATGCATGTGGCATCCACAGTTGAGCCTACATCATGCTGTTAATGACACATAATGCCAGACTCTGAATCAGAAGAGGAGCTCCTGGTCAAACACACTGCTGGGAAAGGCTCCCTTTTACAGCCTGATAATGGGACATCCTAATCATCCCTAATCAATCAAATGTGACTGCTCATAGGCCACATGGGCCACACATGTTTTATTCATTACAGGGTTTATACAACACAAAAATAAAGCACAAACAAGGTGCATGTTAATGCTAATTTTATAATCAGCACACTATTAGATATGTACCTACAGTGACAATCAGATTAAAGCACTGCTGCTCTTGTAAAACAATAGGACATTGATGCAAATTAAGAGCACTGTAGAACAGGAAACAACCCTCTTATTTTGGTAAAATTCTGATAAAGACTATTCACGTCGAGTCACCCATGATCATCCCACTTCAAGCCTCTTTGTTAACGGATCAGACAGCACACCACAAACTAACATCTGTGACTCCAATATGGATTTAGAGTTGTGCTGACTTTTTATTTAGCCAGTGAGTTTGCCATGTACATAGCAAATGTAATAATCTCTTGCGCTAACCTAAGAAGTGTTTTTTTGCCTGTTTGTGAATGATCTGAGGGTCTTGTCATTCAGGCATTCATAATTTGTGTTTAAAACAAAATATAAACAAACAGATTTACCTTATAGTTTTAGGGCGTTTTCACACCTGAAAGTCCGAAACAAGGTCCGAACCAAGGTTCATGTTTTTGTTACATTGTATACATTTGATCCGGTAAGTTTTGGTTTCACACTGCAGTTATGCAAGCGCACTAAATATCTAAATGTGACAAAACTACGTCCTGCCGTCAGCACATACGTGAGCTGCGTCTCCAGATACTTATAACTGATTGGTTTGTAGACGGGCTTCCCTGTCCTCTCGTGCGTCTCTCTGTGTCGGAGTTTTTTCAACTGACTGCCCCCTACTGCCATTCTACATACTCTTTTTGTTTTGTTGTGATGTTGAGAAGCGAGACACGGAAACTTTCTTTCTGGAGCATTTATTCAGAGACAAACGGAAACCTACATTGTACATTTACTACCACTTAACAAATAAACTGCTGATGTATTCTCTGCTTTAATAGCCGACAGCTGTCTGCTCTGAGCTCATTCACCGTCACTCTCTCATGTAGCCTACACACTAAGCACCGAGCTATTCCTTAAGGAGCTTCCTGAGAGCCTGCCAGAGCTTCTTGTATTTGGTCCGAAAGTCCGAACCATCCAAAAAATGCTTTCACACTTTAAAACGAACCGGACTGGTCCGGACCGAGACCACCTCTTTTTATCGGACCAAAATTTGGTCTTTTGATCCGGACCATGGTCCGGGGGAGGTTTCACACCTCTAATTTTGGTTCGGATCAAACTGAAAAGTCCGAAAGTCTGGACCAAATGAGGTATGTGTGAAAACGCCCTTAGATATTATTTTTGCTAACAATTCACATTTCTATAATTATCCAACGAGACAGGCTGAGAATATTCATCTTCATTTGAACAAAACATCCCGCGGGCAGTTCTCTATCAAATTTCTTGTTTCGAGTTATTTTGTGGAATGAAAATTTACATTTAATGGATTCCTCTTTGTCATCATCTAAGTATAAAAATAGACTTAGAAATGCCCTGCTGTGTAAATCATGTGATTTTGGAAAAAAAAGACAACTCTTAGTGAACTGTTGTTTTTAATGTAAACATGGCAATTATTTCTGTTTCTCTACATGTTTTTTTATTGTTTATTACATCTTTATGATTTTTTGCACACTAATGGCGCTTACCCACTGCTAATACCAGCTCTACTCGGCATGACCGTGACGCTCCGCCCTCCTTTTTCCATTGCAGATTTAGTACCGCCCTATGCGTGAGGCGAGCGTGGCTGGTCGTCATAGCGACGCCGCAGGAAACTGCCGTGACCTAACGCGATACACACACAAACGCACACACACACAGAACGTCGAAGGTGTGTTGTTTTTGATTCTCGGCATGTGGCTGCTTACCAGAAGACTGAAGGCTTAGCCGATGGCTAAACTATTAAAAAATGGCGGGTTTGTTCAGGACACCCCCTGTCTGTCGCTAGACTCGCTAGCAATGATGACGCAGTGATTAGTGACGATTCTCTCCGACCAATCAGTAGTCTGCAGGTTTTCACGTCACCTTTTGGTATCGCCTCAGCTCGCTTGGAACCTTGACGGAGGTGATACTAAAAAAAGTACCTGTTGGCAGGTACCAGGGGCTTTTTTTCATAATGGAAAACCAAAAAAGGAGAGTAGAGTCGAGCTGAGTTGAGCAGGTACCATGTACTGGAAAAACGCCATAACACTTAAAATGTATTTTTTGATTGTGTACGTCTACATTTGCGTATGTACTTTGGTTGTGGTTTTTATATAAGCCGCTTCAGGTTTCTACCACACCCTCACATGTATTTTTGTATTTCTTTAACATTATGTCTGTTTTTTTTATGTTCTGTGAAACAAATAAGCTAAAGAGATTTAGTTTGCAAAATAGGACTCCTGGGACTTGATAATTATGATTGACATCCATGCGTGAAGTGACACTGAGCATTTGTCAGTGACATCTGACATGTATATTGAGTGACATCTTTATGTGGTGGGGGTGGGTGATATGGGTAAACTCTTGACATTCTTATGTACTACATCAATGTTTCCTTTCAATATGATCTTAAAGCTTGCTTAAATAGTTAGATTTGTCCTGCTGTATTGTCAGGATGTTGTTATATCTCCGTTGTGGCTGTGATCCCTCTTTGTCATTTGCTTTGGACTGACAGTAGGTACACGGGCTCCTGTGAGTGCTCCCCTGTGGCAGCCGGCCACCTGCTCCAGTGTTTAACAGATGTGACGGCACACCAGGGCCGATCTTAGCCGTTATTAAAAACACACAGTGTCAGGCTTCGGTGGCCACGCTCGGAGCTGGTGATCCCTGCTTTGTCTCCGTACGCTGTCTGTGTCAAGCCTCATTACAGGGGCTGGGGCCGAAACGGGCCGCGCTGCATCTTTGCAAGTTCCTTTTTTCTGGTAAATGCTTTGATGACAGAGGTCTCTGACAGTGGGGAACGGGGGGCAGAGGATTGAAGGAATGACGTGCTGTCTTGTAGAAATATTTCCATCAAATTTTTCTGTCTGTCTGGTCCAGAAGATGTCATACTGAGACCATCTGGCGCTGTGACAACTTGGCTTCTTGAGCTGAGCATGACATATTTGCACCCTTCAATCAGAAATATGGCTAATTAGGCAGTGGCGCTTGGAAAGCTTCGGATAGAAAATGTTCCAGCGGCTCATTTGTAAACTTCTATTGCTCAGCATATCAATCGTTTTTGGTTTAAGATGCTGTTACTTTGCAGGGAACACAGAGAGAAAAAAATCCACAGAGGGAGACAGATACAGATAGACCTTAGAAAGCAAAGGACTTAGCAGACAAACAATAGTCCAGATCAGTTCAGCATGGATCAGAGCCCCAAAAGCCTGCTTGTGCTGAGGCTCTAATTAAGCTCTGGGTCTTGTAAGAGCCGCAGCACGGCGCCACAGCCATTACAGAGTGCTTCTTGAGAGATTAAGAGCCCTTGGACTGTCAAACAGAGTTTCCAAGGCCTCTACCTTAAAGTCCCTGACAAAAGCAGCTGAGCTTACATCTCCACATGGTGCTTACCTTTAGCTTTGAAGAAAGGACGGAGGGGTTCACTGCTGTCAGAAGGGTCAAGTTTAAAAGGCAGCACTGAGCTTGCCGCAGCTCAGGCCTTTAATGATTGAAAAGGGAAAACGCTTATCTAAAAAGCCATGTTGGCTGTTTTTAATAGACCTTAACAATGTTTGATCTCCAGTAGGGCTCTATTGACAGTGCTGTCAACAAAAATGTGCATAAGTGCAATTACTCTGACGTTCTTCATTAATTTTATCCAAAAAAAGTCAAGCAAGTATTTCTAGTCCTGCCAGGATTGATAAAATGCATTCAGGTAAAAATAAATAAATAATTATGTGTAGTCTGTTGACTTTTATATAACAGTTTAAAAGCATATTTTTCATGCTTCCAACATGGGAGTTGGAGCGAAGGTGTTTAATGAACTGGAAAGATTTCAAGTGTTCATGGATTATTAAGTCCTCAGAGAGATGAAGGGGAGAGCAGAGTAGGCGCTTTGCCAGGCTCACTGAACAAGAGGATCTGCCGGTATTATCAGTAAGGAGAAATAAGACCTCCCAGAATACCCCCAGAGGCACAAGCTAGGGATGTGCTCACACAGATTTCATTAACCACCATCTACTGTACCATGGAAAGGCACGGCACCACAAAAATGCTAACAGTTATTGCAAAGAAAAGGTTTATGTGGCCATTACTAGAGGAAGGCCGGCATCAAAAATGCTTCATGACGCTCTCACCATCGAGAACCAGTGCTAATTAAGCAATATTACATGACAGGGTTTGACATAACGTCATTATTGGCACGACAGTGATGCGGCTAGGACCAAGGCGCTTGCAACGAGGTTCGTAAGCATCACTGAACCAATAACACTCCTGTCAGAGAAAGACTCAAGTTACAAGTCCTTGAGTGTGAGTCAAGTATTAGCAAGGTAATATGCAAGCCTTTAACTGTAGCTGACCATGACCACTATTACAATATCGCAGCACTGGGTTGAGTGAACCTTAAACATTTTCCTTTCAAAGTGTTTTGCACGCATAGCTGAGACCAACCTAACCTACAGAAAATATAAAAGTTGTGCTGTACAATCACATCACAACTGCTTAAGAAAGCTTTACAATAACCTGCATGGTGAATGCAGTCATGACCCGTCGGCCATCATTAACCAGTGCTACTAGTTGTACATTATGAATGCACCTTCTAGTAGGACATATGTAATGATTAAACATACAAAATGTGTCAGAAGGCTGGGCTGGTTGTGTCTGCTCTGTAAGGTGTGCTATCCTCGATTGATCATTGTGGTATAATTGGCCAAAGGCCATGACAACCTCACTATTTCTCATAATTCTGGGTTAATAGACAAATTATTAAGCTCCTGGTTGTATTATTACTGTAATTCAGTCACTCTTTGGGTTCGCTGCCTGATGAGTATACAAACAGAGACATGCAAACTAGAGCTGTGCCTCTCCATCTGACCGACAATAGAAAACCTTATATACCTTTCGATTCTCTTGTTTGTCACGTCTGAGGATACACAAGGAAACGTTGGCTGCCAAATGGTCGGCTGATGTTTTTCTTTGGAAAATGGAAGACAGAAAAGTAGAGCTGAAATGCTTGATCAATTAATCGATTGGTTGATAGATAGAAAAATAATCCCAACTATTTTGTCAAATCAATTTCCAAATGTCTCCGTTTCCAGCATTTATTTGTGAGGATTTACTACATTTCTCTGTTTATGTGAACATACAGCCCAGTCTCATGGTAGTTCGTGAAATGGTCACGTTATTGAATCTATTGATTTGTGTACTGAACACGTAATGTCGTTATTTTCGTGTGGTGAGCACAAATTTAGTGTACAAAGTAATGAATTTCAATGGGAAGCTTATTTCGTGATCACAGAACAATTACGGTAGCGAGTAGTATTGATAAGGCGAGAATCCACGCAGGGAGGTTGGTCGGGGTGGTGTATGGGTTAAACAACACAGGACTTTCACCCCGGAGACCGGGGATCGCGCGCCGCGTGTTGCAGTTTCTTTCCGCGTTATTCTCTTCCTAACCACAACCGTCCCGTTGTTGTCAGCGTGTCCTGCGTGTTACGGTTCCTTTCCCAGTCCTTCTTTTCCTAACCACAACCTTTCCCCGTTCTTCTTTTCCTAACCAAAACCGTCCTGTTGTTGTGGCCGGCGTTTCATGTCCCCGTTGTTGCGTGCCACAGAGACCGCAGATCGTATCCCTGCGCCCGGGGATCGCGTCCCGCGTGTGGCGGTCCGTCCCATTGTTGTCGCCGGCGTGCGGCGCTAATTTCCCCATTGTGGTGTTTCATTTCCCCGTTGTTGCGTCCCCCAGAGCAGCCCAGTGTCATGGCAGTTCGTGAAATGGTCACGTTCGAAAATCGTGACCTGTACACGAATCAATAAATCAAAATAACGTGACCATTTCACGAACTGGCGTGAGACCGGGTTGGAACATAAACTGAATGGACAGTTGGTAAGACAACAGGACATCTGAAGAAGTCACCTTGGGCTCTGGAAATTTAGATTTTTCAACAACTGATCAACTACTCGAAAAAATAATCGGCAGATGGTAAAAAAACCCCCGTCGGATTCAGCCGTATAGAAAATAGTTTTACAAGGCTACCATTGTTGAAAAACGACATGGCAAGTATGAAAAGAAATAGGGTCCCAGCCAAGACTTGGGTGGAATGACAAATTCCTTTCATAACTCTTCAGAGAGCATCACTATCATTAACCTTTTAAAACAGAATACACATTGACAGTGCATCAGAAACCATCAGTGTTATCTCTGCTATCATGTGGGGCCGGGGGACTTGGCTTGTCCGAGGGAAGCAACATGACAAATGACTTGTCATGTTAAAGCCAGCACATTGACTTTCTCTACAGAGCCTCAGTGGCAGACAGAGTAACTGACAAAAGTAAAGACTGCTGTGAGACAGACAGAAGAACGGCCTGCCAATCCAGGATGGAGAACTGACAGGCACGGTGACACTGTGACCAAAGAGACAGCAGAACAAAAGAAGTGACAGCCCTCTTCCATATACCATGTTTTTGCTGTTATTAGTTGGCTATTGGGGGTGGATAAGTGGAGGGCTTTCTGACCCCAATGTCAGCATCCATAATCCATTTATTATGCCAAAGCACAAAACCCATCTTTTCCTTGAGACGAGCAAAAACCTTTTAGTCTTTGTGTTTCATGAACAGACCTGATTAAAGCCGAACAATTTTGCAGAAACGATGTCAGACTTCCCCTGTTATCTTCCCCTGATGGGAGGGAGAACAGTGAGCGAGATCCACGGCGAGCTTGACCATTACGTTCATTTAAGCCAGCCACTAGTCACCCGGCACCCTGTGCAGTAAGTGGAGATGTAATTTGGTGTGATTGGATGATAACACTTGGCCGAGGTCCATTATGGATTAAAAGAACGTGGGGAAAAAAATTAATTTGAGCGTGGTACAGAAGCCAGTCCTGGGCAACACAGTCTGCCAGAGTTAAAAGTTAAAAGATATTTCCACTCATTAGACCGGATTGCCACTTGAATCCAAACACTCTCAGATGATTAAACCAGCACTCTGAATGAGCCGTCTCAATTAAAGTTGACGACGCAGCAAAGCCCGCAAAGAACAGAGAATGGCAACATGCTGTAGGTTTTGTTCTAGAGGCACCACACGCCAGTCACACAGCAAATGATATACCCACATTTCCTCCACTGAAGTAATAATCATTCAGTCAGCTAAGATTCATTATGACTTCAATATAAAAATATTTTTTATGCTACAATCTAATCAAAGATCAAATGATTTTGAGAACAGAGTCGGGGAAGGTGGGTTCATACTGAGTTCACCTGACAGCAGAGAAAATCCAGACAGAAAGGTAGAAGATGGTGCATTGCTTTGAAATTCTGAACGTCTGGGGAAATTAATACAAATTAAATGACAAAAATCAATCAGGGTTTACTTAATTTTTCCAAATAAATCCAACATGCAAATTCAAATATCCTAAACCAAGAATGTACAGCATTATGCATTTTAGGATTAGGGCGACTAAATATTATTTTCATCATCCAACCAAACAAAATCCAAGATATTCAATTAACAATGATAGAAACCAAAAACAAGTAGAAAATCTCCACGTTTGAGAAACTTGAAGCAGAAAATGTTTGCCATTTTTGCTTGATAAAAGCTGATTAATCAACTAATCAATACATTGTTTCAGCACTAATTTTTTTTTTTTTATCAAAGTAAGACACTTTTAAAAACACACAAAAAAAGCAAGAACCTGTTCTTGTGAAAACATTCTCGCTTTGGGTTAATGGTACATCTATAACTCGCCTGCATGCTCTGTTTTCTTTGGTGGAAAAAAAAAGAAGTGCAAAACAAGCACTGCAGTGTTAAATATAAACTTTAGTGAAAGTCAAACAGGGGTTAAAGCCGGAAAGCTCAGAGTCAGCAATCAGTCGACAATGAAGAGGTAGGGCAGTGGTCGGCACACACTAGCAGACACATTGAGAGAGCTGTCACCTCTTCGTCACCCCCCTCCTTTAAGAGCAGTGCGCCACCTCTAGCTGACCCCTGCGGCCAGAGTTCAGGCTGCTCAGCTGCAGGAGCTCCAGCCGGCAACAACTCCACTCCGCATTTCTCCCACTCAGCCAGTGACATGAGAGGAGCAAAGTCAGAATAAAATTCTAAAACTGACTAAGGCTCTTGCAGAAACAGCAAAAAGTACAATAAAACAACCTAAAAAAATTTAAATAAAAAAAAAAGAGCCTGAAAAACTCTTGCTGAGGTTAAAAGAGGCTTGGGCACAATACCTGGCAGACTTCATAGAGTAGTTTATATTGCTCCTCAGGCTTCTGCAGGGTACACAGGCTGCATCCCATGGTGGAGGAGATCACACCATCCAGGCTCTCCCTCCAGCCACTCAGACAGAAAGAGAGTGGAAGATTCTTTTTTCTTCTTCTTCTGCTCTCTGAACTGACTCCCTCTGTCCACTCACAGCCACACAACGTATTTGGCTGACAGGATTGACTTCCCCCCAGCTTGTGGCAGTACTCTCCGCTCAGCCTCGTCTCTCTCAAACACTCCCCCCCCCTCCTAGCCTCACATGCTCCCTCCCTCCTTCTCCGATGCTCTCCAGCCTTCTGCTGAGCTTACGGGGGGGCCAGTGCCAGAGCTCGGCTGTATACACCCCCTCATGTTAATTAAGTGGCTGCTCATTGATTATTCATGATGGGGGCTAACTCGCTAATGGGGTTTACCAAAGAGGCTGACATGCGAGATGAAGCCTTCTTAATTAATAAGCATCATTACATCTATTGTGCAGAAAGCATGTTGAGTGACAGAAAGGCTTGTCATTTCATGACTTGTATGTTTCCCTCAAGAGGCCCCCCAATCGTGTTTGTTAACAGTTCCAGACATTTCATTTGAAACCCACAGTGTGACAAGAAGGCATTCATCTATGACAACAGATTAGGCGCTACATATGTGTGACTTATGCATCCAAAGCTATGCTCTGCAGTTCTGTTACAGCATACCCTTTTTGTGCCCCAGTTAAATTAGCACTTGGTGACCTCTGGTATACTAATCCAGCCGAAAGAGACACTGAGCATTAGTTCCTCATGTATGGTCTCTCCAAATACACAGGCCCAAAGCCAGGGAAAACAAATAAACCAGATACATATTTATGCTGGCCGTCCCCAGAGCAGCTGGACAAGCCTTTACCCAGCGGAGCATCTTATGCGTAGTGTCATACAGTGCAGTTCTCTGGGTTCTTCTTGCTGCCCTATGTGCAGACAATGGGTATGGCTTCATAAGCCAGACCTGGCATGGCCTGGCAATGTCCATTTGGGGCCAGAAGGGCAACAAATGCTGTTGCTGGTCTACATTACAGGCAGAAGACGTGAAACAGTATCAAAGCAGTCGGAGTGCAGTATTTGACCCTATAATGTCTTTGTTTACACCTTCACGATGTGATCCCCACTCTCTTTGGTAAATATGGTTTTAAGCCGCATACCTGGATGGATTTCATTGCATGCGGGGTAAGGGAGGGGTTTGGCTGTCCTGTGGGAGAAACACTGACTGCTGGTGATAGTGGTATTTTCTCCTGCCAGATGTGTCCACTGATCCCTATCTATCAGCACTTCCACACTTCCTGCGCTTCTCCAGGACAGCGGCATTATTAGCGAAGCTCGAAGGTTTCAAGTCAAATGTCAAGCAAATTTTATGTAAATCTTTTCAAATGCCACAGAATAAAACTACACCAGGAACACAAAGCAAGAATGAAAGCTGTGCTATAATGTCAACTAATAAAATGGCTATATTTCATACTGTCCAAGGATGAAAACCAAAAAAATTAACTCCACCAGTCCTCCACAAAATTGTATTGTTCATTGGTGTGACAGTATGTGAAACGGTTTTGGTAGACTGAGTTCTTAGTTACAAACACTGCCACAGGTTGTTATGGCAGAATTTACAGTATGTATTGGCAAAACCACTCCTGCCTCAAGCACAGTTTATTTTATTTTATTTTATCAGAATTTACCATTTTTATTCAGCTTCCCCAATTTCAAATTTACATAAAACACTTATTACTAATGAGATTTCACTTTTCCATTTAATCTCTATGTTTGTATTCTGTCCAACGGCTGTTAACCAAAGGCTGTCTTCACATGAATTCTCATCTATTTACCAGAACCATAACCACACAGAATACTGGACAATCTAGAAATCCTGAAGAATCCTTCAGGCAGGGGAAGCGATGGTGACAAAATATTGCCTCGGGCAAACTGTGAAGGTATCTGTGTGAACCTAACAATCATTCATAATTACTGCAGGCTTTGCTTGTCTGTCTGCTAAACTCAAACTTTCATCCAGAGTAGCATGAAAAACTAATTCTACGCTCACATTAGCTGTACTGTTGTGCCTGGGGCTGGGATCAGTGGAGAGTTTTCGCCAGTGCTCTTGCTCGGCTAATCTTTCTTTCACACTGAGATTATCCCATTCACAAAGTCAAAATGGAGAGAGCGCTCTGATATGAACAACTGCACTAAAGGTTATGGCAGCTGTTGCAGAAAAAATGTGCGCATTAATGAATAATCAGCAGCAGTAAAATATTGAGCAGAGAAGTTAACTGAGGACCTGTTCAACCACAGTGTCTGCACGCTGGCCGTCGTCGTGTTCAGAGATTTCATTTGGTCTGTGCTAATTAAACTTCTTGCCATCACCGGTGACAAAACCTTTCTTCTCCGTCCCTGTGGTGTGGTTTTATCTGCCGGTTCAGCACAGAGAGACACACACACACACACACACACACACACACACACACACACACACACACACACACACTTCAGCTTGTATTCATTACTGGTCTAGACGGTGACACAGTGTCGGAGGTTCCTATCTCAGTGCGAGTGAGACCAAATGATAATAATGTCATGTGGTTTGTTATAATAAACATCAACATTTTTTTTTTTTTTTTTATAGAGACAAGAGGTCTAGAGGTTACCACATCTCCTTCCAATTAGCAATGTGGTGCTAGGATCCTGTGCATTTGATCTATGCTTGGTTGGATCATTCATATTCATAGAGGCTGCCCGGTGTTGTTTCGGTGTCCCATTGGGCCCAGTTTAAGAGTCATGGCTTTAACTAGAGCCACAGTGGGATCAGGTGGCGATCAGTGCAGAGTACACCATCCCAATGTGGTTTAGATCTCTCTAACACATCGTCTTCTCACCCTCTGTGCTCTTTATGCTCCTCACGTCTTATAAAATGGACAATTTCATCTGAAGAATATGGCTTTTACAAACAAAGTGTACAGTTACTACATGGGCTGCCAATGATTACTATTTTCAGTTTTTATTTTATTAATTGTTTACTCATAAAATAGTGAGAAATGGCCTTCACAATTTCCAATAACCCAAGGTAAGACTTCTGAATGCCTGTTGTGTCCAACCAACAGTAAAAACCCAAATATAGTCAATCTGTTATGGTAGATATGGTAAATAGAGAAAAGCTGTAGAAACATGGCTTAAATGATGACAATGAAAGAATAGTTCAGCATTTTGGGAAATAGCCTTATACACTTTCTTACCGAGAGTAAGATGACAAGATTAATACCGCTCTCATGTTTGTACCATAAATATGAAGCTCGAGAAAGCAGCCAGTTAGCTTAGCTTAGCATGAAGACTGAACGCAGGGGAAAACTACTAGACTGGCTCTGTCTACGACAGACAAAATTCACCTACCAGCACCTCTAAAGCGGTTATATCTCATACAACTGAAGCATAAACACAACGATTTCCCATGTTATGGTATGTGCCTGACTTTTCCTTTGCCGGTCAAGAAATAGTCTGGAATGTAACCCCTATAAAATAACAAATGCTTCTGTTTTCGTACAGATCATTTTCAAACTCCATAGGCAAAAAAGCACATTTACCAAATGATTGATTATCTGAAGATTTACAGTGTGTGACTGAGCAGTAATTATATAGATGACCCTCATTGTCTTCAGTCTGCATGATGGCATCACTGCAGATCCCCTGAAATTAATGTAACCTGACCTCAACATTTCATGGAAAATGCCAAACCATTTATCTCTACATCGTGGGAAGCGAGATCTCAGTGATCAGAACGGAGAAAGAATAAAAAAAAAAAAGGTGGACTTAACAGGGTGTCGAGACAAAGTCTGCAGAAGGTGACAACGTGGCAACATGTGAAGAAATAGGAAACTGATGGCTGATAGTGATAACACAAGGAAAAAGCATGATGTCCAGGTCCTCTCACACGACTCTAATGCACTGTCCAGACGGCAGGATGAGGGGAAGAGGGGGGGAAGAGGGCTGGAAGGCGAGGAACGATAGAGTGACGGGGGAAAACTAAATTGGCTACATATTGTGAATCCATGAGGAGAACGTCCTGTGGCTTGTCTGTTGTATAGAGTCATTGTTCTGTGTACCAGCAGAGGCTGGATAAACGTCACTTCACGTCATCTTACTTGAGTTTCAAAGAAAAAAAAAAACGAGGACTTTCCACTGTTCTCAACTGTTCATACTCTGTGGGATGAAACCACGAATGCTCAAAACATAAACAGGCAGATGATTAAATGTTGCTTTTTCCAACATGAATGGATGGACAGACTGGTTTGAAGTGGGATGCTACTAGAAAGAGTACCACTTTCTAATAAGGCCCCCTTTATAAAGGGTTTATAATTTGTGTGATGTTTTTTCACTTTTAAATAAGCCATCAAGTCAGCAGTTATAAACCTAAGTAAGTAAGTCATTATTCATTATTATTGCTGTTTAAACCTAATGTTTATATTTGACTGTAGTTAGTAATCCACTCACACCCTACTGTTTACTTATTTACTTATTATTGGCAATCTTGGCCATTTAGTGGATGTAATGTATTGATGAACATGTCGGTGCAATTTTGTTGTTGTTACTTTTTGTATGTACGTTGTCGTATTGCTAATGGCTAATTGTATTTTTATTTTATTTTCTTTCACTCCTCTGTTATGTAACGATTGTGTCATATGTTGGGACCCCCTCGAAAACGAGATGATACATCTCAAGGGTCATGGGTTTCTCACTTTCTAACAAGCCAAAAAGTAAGTAATTGGTATGTAATTATAAATGTTAAAGGTGCCCTGTATAGATTTCTTGCCAACAAAGTTTCTGTTCACATTCAGTCTTACTTACTAAAACGCATTATGTGTATCCTTGAGCTCTGTAGATTTATAGCTCTATAAATCATTGCAAACCCACTTTCTTTTAATGTTTTGGAAACTCCATTGTTTACACCCATGTGTTACTTGCTAGCTGTCTTCTTCCCTGCCGCCACCTGTTGATCAGTAGAATAACGTGAAGCAGGAAAAGTGTATGGAGTCCCCGCTTAACATTGCTCCATAGCGCTACTTGTAGTCAAAGTTACATGACTGGGACCATCGCAGACGTGGAAAGTATAAGTAGTTGCCTTAAATGGTCAAACATCCATTGGTTGGGTCCCCTTTGGGTAAAGGGCCACTCCATCGATTTTATACGATGATTAGTTTACCCATGAAGAGGAGTACTGAACTAATGAAAACAGTTGTATAATGTCTTCCGTGTTACAAACTGGAGGTGCAGAGTTTAGATGCATTTATTAGGGTTATTAGTTTAGGGGCATTTATCATATATGGGAAATGTGGGATCCAGCCTTTTTGGAGCTTGAGCAATACTACGCTTCACAAATCAAACTATCTCAACCTCTGTTGCTTCAATTTTGACCGTCCTTCGCAAGTTCCTGAACTTAATGGAAGTGCAAACCTAAACCCCTAGAACAACCCTTCATTACGAGGAAAAAGCAAGAGTAAGTGTCATGCTGGAATAAGATATCACCTTAAGTTATTATTAACGGACTTATGCATTAGGGAATTATCTATGAAGCGTTAATAGAGTAATCAGTTACAACTTTACATTTGGTCCCAACCAAAGTTAGTTTGACAGCAACATTCTGACAGAATACATTCTTTTCCTCTGAAAACTTCTTTCTGAATTATTCATTTTCTCAAGCAATAGTCAACAGGTTTGGGCCACTATAGTCCAGGATTAGGACGCCTCCACTGAGTTGATTTTGGCCATATCTTAGTCCCCCTTGATATGGTTTGGTTTGAGCCCCCATATCAGTTCTCTAATCTGTAGAGGATATGAGAGGAGAAGGGAGCTACAATTCTGCCGTGTTAATGGAGATACCACATGAGCATACAGGAGCGGGAAGAGGGAGCGAGAGCTAACACAAGGGATGTTAAAAGAAGGTGTGAAGAAGACACATGAGACGGAGAGACACAAAGAAGCCACAGAGGAGGGAACAGGAACAGAAACTAAATGTGTGGAAGAGTTTAATGAGTCTCCAGTCCCTCTCAACTGTACCACTGGGGCCTGCACGGTGCGAGGATCAGTGTATGTATGTGAGTGTGAGTGTGTGTGTGTGTGTGTGTGTGTGTGTGTGTGTGTTTGTGTGTGTGTATCCTCCTCTGAAACACTGGGCTGCGCATAATTTATCAGACAGCTGTCAGCTTTGTACTACTATTTACTCTGCGAGCTAGATCCTGTGCCAACAGGGAGCCCAGCCAGCAGGAGTGACAGCCACCGAAACAGTTTAATTGGAGACTCACACAACTAATAATGCCATCACTATATCCTATTAGTGTAATACCTTAAGTATGAGGGGATGTTACCAAGACTGATATGTTAAAATGTTATGATAATGCCCCTTTCACACACACATCCCAATGTAGGACACTGGATATTTTTGGGATTTAGATTTTTGTTGGCATAAAATGTAAATCTTGTTCCCCTTGTTTTCAAGCTCCCTGAGGCTGTTTCCCATTATCAACAGCCTGGCAGTAAAATGCACAGAAATTTGCTCTGTGCTGTATAAAATCATCAAAAAACAGCTTCAGGCATTTGTTGTGGTGCGATCACTAAGGTGGTTAACACAAACAATACAACGCAAAAGCAATTATCAGTTTTTGTGTGTTTTCATCGGACTGGGACCTCTGTTCCTCTGCCAACTTGTGGGAACATTACACACTTGTCAAAAAAAGAAAATTCTGTCACGTTCTTTAACTAATAACAAACATCTCTCACAAAGGAGTAAAGGGGACAGCTTGCTGGCTTTCTAAATGAGCCAGCATTGGTGCCAAGTGGATGCAGGCATGGGCAGGAAGAGTTGAAGTGTAAATTAATTGGTCTTGGTGCAGACAGACTAGAGATTCTCTTGGCCTGGTCCCTGCAACCCACCCTCACCTATAAGATACCTGTATTTAGCTCCATAAGCTGAGTAAAATTACCACCTAACCTTTGCTACTATAAAAACGTCTCCACTACTGCGTGATGGCGAGGTATGATAAAATACTATTTACAGCCAATTATCCAAATGCCACGACATTCCTGCGGAAGGTAACTCATGGCGCTTGTCAACACAGTTATTAGGCGGGATATTAAAAGGAGATCATATTTCACCCCCTGTACTTAGAGCAGGGCTCAATGATGTGACTCCACTCCCTGTAGGGCTCTGCCAACTCTGGAGTCCACGCAGAGTTCCTGTCACCAGCTAATTCCCCAAACCTTCATCACTCCCGGCTGCTCCAGCATGTTGGCAGCCAAAGTCACCAAAGAAAGCCTTCAGCTACATTGGTTGCAGAGTGAGGGAGCGTGAGTGAGTGCACAAACTGCTGCAGAGGTGGGCGCTCACAAGGTCGAATGGCTCTGGACTGAGACTGTATAGTGGCAATCGGATAACTTGAACAAAGGATGTCCCAAGTTTTGCGTATGGAGTGAAACAAAAAGTTTTGAAAATCATTCTACAGCAATAGAGATGCATTATTTACATCTGTGGTTCAGCAGGTAGAGTGGGTCATCCATTAATCACAGGGTTGGCGGTTTGATCCCAGGTCCCTCCTGCCAAAGCGTCTTTGAGCAAGATACTGAACTATGTTTGCTCCCAATGGTTGGGCGAGTGTGTGTTCGAATAGGTGAATGAGAGAGAAACTGTAAAGTGCTTTGGATTAAAGCTATATAAATGCAGTCCATTAACTTTCCAGAAACTTAACTAGACCCGGGTCTTTTAGTTTGGTAGATTAGAGCATGGGGCAGGAAGTGATTGGATGGTCAGAGCTGGCGTCATACATGGGGAGTATGCTAATGCAGGGAGAAACCAGGATGCAAAACACAACATGTGATGCCAGGGGTCTTCAAAGAATTCTCATCCTCTTAAACCATCTAATACAACGAGAACTGCCTCAAGAGTAAACCAAGCTGGACAAAGCCAGAAGAGGCTACTATGAAGCCAGACAGCCACATCAACATGTGAGTCAAACCCGTTCCCCCCCAAGCCCAGAGACACACAGAACACACTCATGTGGGACAAACAACAACATCCTTATGACTAACTTGCAACATGTAGGCAGGCGGTAGGCAGGTGTTTCATTCATTTCCCACAGCCATTGACAGCGATGGTCAATTACAGATGGAAAACTGCAACTTATTATCACCTCCTGCGCAGGACTGTCATTTAGAGGTTCTCCCTATAGCAAGGTAATAACAGGAAATAAAAGATACTAAATAATAACAGACCCCTTGACGATCTCTAAACGTTATGGCAATTTTAGTTTAGTTCCTGTAGTGGAAAGGAACTCAAACGGGTTGACATATTCCCATATGTCAACCCGTTTGAGTGAAAGGTTCCAAAAAGTGAGTTATAGCCAAAGGTCCATGTTCAGCCCTCAATCTCATTACATTACAATGCTTTTCCAAATGAAAAGCTCTGAGGGAGAGCTGAGGTCATTGAGAGGTAACTGACTGACATGTTGGTTGACACCACTCAAATGTTTCAATACCCAGACGGATAGCTGGGTTTAACTGCCCAAAGTCAACTGTGATAAATGAGCCCACTACTCTGTAAGAGGGAATGTTATTTTTACACACATTCACGTCTTTAGCACTCCACGGGAATTTGATGAAATTGCTGGCTATGCTAACTGGCTGTCTTGACCAGTCCGTAAATCTCTTTATTACGTGACCCCCCCCCAGCTCATTAGTCAGGCCGTGGCAGTGACCTCAGAGGCCTTATGGGCAGCGAAGACCAATTCACAGCCTCCCTGTTGTTTTTGCTAAGCCAGTCAGCAATTTGAAAGTGAGATGTCCACTCCTCTTCAGATATGTCAGGCTCCAGTGGATGTCAGCTGACATAGATTCCAAAAATCACTTTGACTGATTGTTAACTTCATACATGGCTGAATAAACCTTTAAAATACAGAAGTAAAACACAGGCTTGTAGCCTTTGGCAGAGAAAAATGGTTCAGACCATTTTATTTCTGGGCTTTTTAATATTCTATTATTTATTATTATTTATAATATATGTCCCAATCTGAAAAAAAACAGTGAGGTAAATTCAAATACTGGAAGCCTCCAACATCAATGTAATTGCTGGTGACATTGTGGTTTAGATGAACACTGTCTCTTTAACTATTCTAGGATTTTTGAGAGGTGTGAAATGACAACTTCTACAGTGGATATCATCATTAACCAAGAAATCCCACAGGATACCTGAGACAATCTGGTTTGATGATGACGGCTGACCTTTTGGACTGGACTAACCACAGAATTCATTTTCTCTGCCACTGGCACTTGGAAACTTGGACACATTTAGCACTGACATGGTGACTTTAGCTTATCTGTCCTTGCTCTTAATGCTTTATCCTTCCCTTATAGCCCCAGGGCGGGGTTTAAAAGATTATTGCAAGATTGCATTGTTCTGATTGAAAAAAATCATAAGGTTTTAAAGCTCAAACTGCAACTGGTATAAAATCAAGGAAATCTGTAGAACTTCCTAAGATGCATTCAGGTTATACATTTTCAGATTGTGAGATAACTAAAATAAAAATAAAATACATTTTACGTTACTGATAATGCAACCAGTCATGAGTAGCCTGTAATGAGTTAGATTTCGCCAATAAACTCCTCTCAAATGCTTCCCGTGACACATCTGCTCATGACAATACAAACCAGATTTGCCCAAAGTTAATTTAATTGTTAACTCCTAGGAAATGCAATTGTGTACAATGTCCCCATTCTCTACTACCGATCCAATAATTACCCCAAACAGTGGAGCTTTTAAAGAAGGAAATGCTAATGCCATTAGCCCGCATGGGAAATTAATTTATGACATATGTCAATAGATGTAGTGAAATTATTATGCAAATAGAAGCATTTAGGGTGCAAATGTGTTATTTAGAAAGTGTCCTAATGCTATGCAAAGCATGCACAGAGTTATGATTTAAAATGGAAATATGAAGGGCAACTGCAAAAATATGTTGATGCTGTTATTTCCCTATTTATTTTCCAAATAAACAAGGCTTTTAGAGCCTTTACCAAACAACTCAGTGGATCATAATGGAGCCTGTTTTAGCATGCATGTCTTTCAGAATGAAAGACATTATATGCTTCAATTATGTTGACACATTTGGCTGCCAGGACAACAAGAAAATACTAATATCAATATGAGGCGCTGGTCCGAAACATTTCACTTCTGATTCGGTGGAGGCTCAGTGTATTTCACTCAAACTGGAAATTGGAAAATGGCCTCAAAGTGCATGTTTCTCATTTGATGCTCTGAGCATCATTAGCCCAAATATAATTTCTGAAGGACTGTTATCACCAACACATCTTCAGAAGGAGTGTGTTTGATTGAAAATAACAAGAATTGCAAAATCCGCCTCCCAGCCCCCACACTTCTCCCCCTTCACAGCCCATTCCCCTTCCGAATGGAACAAAAGGAAAATAGAAACATGCTTTTAAGGAACCTAAGCCTGTAATGTCTCTCTCATTCCAACTTCATTTGCGCTGAAGTACCCTGCCTTTACAGAGGACAATGCTGTGGTGATGCTAAGAGTACCCAGTCCATTAAGAAAGCGAGAGAGAGCGGTCTACTCTTTCGAGAAGAGCAGGGGAGCAACGGGTAAGAGACACAAAAGAGCAACAGACAGAAGGGAATGGTGGATGGAGGGAGCAGGGACTGGTGGTGCTAATGCGGAGAAAAGGAGGGAGAGAAGGGAAAGATAGAGCGAAGCCTGCAGTTTAATGAGGAGACAGTGATTTTAGGAGCGAGCAGAAGGGGGATGGTTTGATCTTTGACCTCTCAGATCCCTCGTGCGTGTGACAGGCCTGAGTTCAGACGGAGGATTAAGGTAATCAAGGGTAGTAATGAGAACAGAGCACACATTCATGAGCCCAGACACTCCCTGAAAGCAACATTTATGCACCTTACTCGCCTTTCTCCTGAGTGTGTGTGTCTGTACCTAGACATCATCTTTGCCTGTGGTGGTTTACTTCATGACAGAAGGGGGCCACTGCAGACAGATATACTGTAGATGTGTGAAATAATGCCCACGGATACCCGCCCCATTAATGGGATACCTAGCCTTTGTCCCACTTTTAGAGGACACTTCAATCCAACTTGACAGGAATGAGTTATTGGTGAGTGGATATTTGAGGTACAAAAATCACCTGGGGTGAAGCTACGCTGTGGTGCTGAAACACAAATTTGATTAGTTAACAGAAATTCAATCAGCAACAATTCTGATAACTGAATGTTCATTTCTGTCATTGAATTAGCAAAAATGCCAAACATTCGCTGGTTCCAGCTCCTGAAATGTGAAGCTGGAACCAACTTGAAGTTTCTGAACGTGCAGAGGATTAATTACCATTTTCTGAAATTTCATAGACCAAACCAAATAATCATTAGATTAATTAGCAATTAAAAAATATTGTTAGAGTAGCCATACTACACTTTTACAAACAGTCCAAATGCCAAAAATAAAAAAAATTAAAAAGAATGAGCTTGGTCTGGTGATAGCCAGACTAGTTAAGATCTACTTCATTGCATTTTTCTTCTTTATGATTAATAATAATAATAATAATGGATTGATGTTATATGTTCATGTTCTCTCCTAATACATTAAGTGTCTTCATTACTTCTGGCCAATCACAAGTTTGGAATGCTGAATGTGCACCAACAGTTTGGTTGAAGAAGGGGCGGAGACAAAGCTCACTTACTGTAAAACATTTTTGCAAAAATCGTGTGATAAGCTATGTGGACAGGAATGAACCAACTCAGCTTTCAGAAAAACATTGTTTTAGCACTTAAAATTGGACCAATACTGTAGTTTGGCTTAGTTTGGATTAAGGATTTGCGAGTAAGGATACAATATAAAAGAAATAGGGTATCCCAAAAAATCCAACATAAATAACAATATTACAAAAAGAGAGAAACTGCACTTTGTAGACCTTTTTAAATCCTTACACTCAGCATAGTAGCAAGAAGACAAATAACAGCCTTTCTGTATCCCAGCAGACACCCTGACAAGGCCAAGAGTGAGGAGGCACCTTAAAAGGCTACGCTCCGTCTGCAGCAGACTGGTGGAACATGACTTCATTTTGAGGTCGGCACAATCCCTTCAATCACTTCAAAACTCCTGGCTCCGATCTTAACACCTACAAAGAAGACGTTTAAGTCCTCATAATGAGGGTGGCACATGCCGATATCATCTTTCACAGGCTCCATTTGATCGCTGCTCCTGTTGGATGGAGTCACATCCAGTGTTGCACATCCGTGCCTTTTTTTAATCACATGTTTTCAATTACTCTGGGAGTGCACAGAACCAGCTTGTGCTGTAATTCAATAAGGACACAAAGAGGCAGGTCGAAAGGGTGGGACAGTCAGGCATTGTCCTGGGACAGCTGAGTGACAGTGGTGAGTTTAGGACCTCAGAGCAACACAGTGGTGACTTTGTACCTGTCAGTCAAGCTGTGACACGGACGGCCTGCCGGGGGACCTGGGGCGCACCTCGAGAGGCGAGCGAGGTGAGAGGTCCTCCGCCACAGGGCAGTACCCCACCAGCAGGTGACTCCCACCCACTGGGTTGAAAAAAATTCACCGAATAAGAAGGGCAGAGCAGCTGGCTACTGCAACACAACAGTCTTTATGTCATTACCCAGCATCAAAAAAGCACGTGGTAATGTTACAAAAAACCCAGCATCAAAAAAGCACATTGTAAAAAAAAAATAAATAAATAATAATAATAAAAAATATATATATATATATATATATATATATATATTTTTATATATATATATATATATATATATATATATATATATATATATATATATATATATATATATATATATATATAAAGCTGGGCTATATGGAGAAAATAAAATATCACAATATTTTTGACCAAATACCTCGATGTCCATATTGCAACGACACTGTAGCGTTGACAATTGGTGCTTAAGCTAAGTATTTACACAATGAGATGAGATAAATAATCATCAATAATGCAAGTATGTATTACGATAAATAATAGAACAGCTAAAACAGTCTGGTTAGTTCAGAAAATGACATCAGTTTACTGTAATGCAGCCTTTAAAACCAGGAACACACAACAATTATGCCATTTTACGATATAACAATATCCAAAATGTAAGACAATATCTAGCCTTATACTGTATATTGATATCGATATAATAATGATATATTGCGCAGCAGCACACCTTTTGCAGAACTTTTCAAAGTTTTCTGAGGATTAGGCACCACACTTTTCAAGCCAAAATTGGCTGCATTAAATACACTGTTTTGAAGTTACTGACTGGTAAAAAAAAAAATCTATATCTCTACAACATTTTGTGCTGATCCAGCATACAATAGATGTGAAAATACTTTACTGAATAAGTAAAAACCTTGACATGCTGGTGGTGCTAAATGAAAAGTCAGGGTATCATCAAAGACATTAGGATACAAAGAAACCATGGATATCTGTACCAGATTCCATGGCAATCCATCCTGTAGTTCTCAAGAAATACATGTTTATTTTGTAATTAATAATGCCCTTAGTTTTGAAATGAGATGTTCAACAATCACATAGGGATGTAAGGGTCAAATGTCAACATACTTTTGGCCATGTAGTAAATAGTTCATTAGTAATTACAGCGTAGCACAGTCCAACTAAAATATTCCAAACAAAAAACTCTTAAGCAAATAACAATACTATTCCACAGCTGCAGTTGAATTTAGTGCTGCTACAACCATATCTATTAGCAGTATCCATATGCACTAGTCTGTGCCAAAAGAAATGTTCTTTTCCACTGAGGCTCACACTTAGGGTTGCCAAGGGGCGGAGATTTTCCGGTAAATTTCCGGAAACTTTCCAGAAACTTTCCATGGAAAGTTTAGCTGGGGAATTTTGGAAACATTCCAATTTTGATTTACTATGGTTAGTAGGCTATACAATTAACACCCATAGGTTAATAATAGCAATGGGTTATGTATGACCCCCCCCCCACCAAAAAATAAATAAAACTCCCATATTTTAAAAACTAAATGTTGGCAAGTATGTAGTAGCCTATGCTGATTACTAAGTGCGTGCATGTCATTGACGAATATAGGGAGGACATTCAACTGAAGTTGCATTATATCAGATTGTTTTAACCAAGATTATGCTGCAAGATGTGTTTTTTTTAACTACAGTATTATAACAAGCAATATTAAAAATATCCAGTTTATTCCCATTAATTCCCGTTTACTGCCGCTAATTCCCATGGAAAGTTTCCAACTTTGAAAATTCCCAGAATTTTGCAACCCTGCTCACACTCGGAGCTCTTTCAGCTCATCTATCTCTGTCAAAGCTTCTCACTACAAAGTACTGCTTCCTCAGTCCACCACTGACTACTTCCTTATCTAGTGCTCTCAGCTAATACGCCATTATTCAGACTGATCCGAGCAAGTTGACGTCCCTCAGCCAAGAAAAAAAAAAAGATCGATTTTTTTTCTGCTGAGTGGTAAAGGTAAGGAGGTCTTATATGTGCCGCTCACGGCTGGCTGTGCTGCCAGCTGGAGGGAACGGCTGCAGACAGCACACTAACAAACCTGAAGATCAACGCTGAATACAAAAGCAAAATGTAAAGAAGGGAACACTGGCTGATTTACTGTTGGAGATTCCAGCAAACAAGACTGATTATTCAGTCACAGAATACATACATGAGAACGGATAACACCAGTTACTCTTGATGTACTTGATGTTGGTGTACAAAGTACAATCAAGATCTCAATGGAAACATCCAGACGAAGGACCAACATGAATCTTTAAAGGGTAACTTCCGTTTTTTTTCAACCTGGACTCTATTTCCCTATTCTAAGTGTTTGACAAAATTATGGGAATGATCCCTTGAGAGACAGACCTTTAAAACATCTTTGAGACCTTCCTGATTAACCAGAAACAGCTAAAACCACCAGACCCCATTTTAAAAAACAATACTTTTAGCGTGTATAGAGCCAACATATTCACATGTAAATCGGTAAACTCTGTGTTTATTTCAACCAAAGCGAAGAGAGTTGTGATGGTTGGAAAAGTGGAAAGACGACCCAAAACGGCTTTTCATAGTTTTATTTTGTTTCTGTTGACTTTGAATGAAGTTTTTTTTTTTTTTACGATGCTAAAATTACTTTTATTTACATGGAGTCTGGTGGGTTTCGTGAACGCAATCACGCGGATGTTTTTATGTTTAAAAAAAAAAAAAAAGGATCTTACTCTTGGGTCGACCTCCTTTCTCCCCATTGACCTCCCCATCCTTTCCATAATGTTGTCAGACACTTAGAATATTAATCTGAGCCTGTCAGTGGCAAAACGAGCACTTTTGTGAAGGTAAATACAAGCTGGACAATTTGTATTTTGTATTTATTTATTTATAAAGGACAACACACATTAATCAACATTTCTGTAAATGTGCCAGTGTTAGCCAGCCGGCTAATTTTCAACTATAGTCCTTCGGCCAGATGATTTTAGACCAGAGCAGCAAGAAGCAGCAAGATTTTAGTGCAGGTTAAACTACACAGACAGAAAATCAACGAGACATTAGTACAGATTAAACTACACAAGCAAGAGTCAACCATACACCATACAGACAGCTAAAACAACAGAAAAGCTTTCTCAGCTTGCCATGCAGTGCCACAGGAAGCATCAAAAACCCCAGCACAGCTACACATCAAACAGTATCCACCTTCAGCATAGGAAGCCATGCAAACATCAGAACACATAGTAACATAGACCTAACCCATCTCCTAACACCGCTCAACCATGCAAAGCCGTAGCAGCAGTAATGAAAAGAAAATACTAGGCTACATCAGTCGTTAGGTATGCGTTAATATTACACTGATTGTTAAGATGATAAAATATTTAAAATACAATTTAATTTTTCATACATCCCCAAGAAAAAATACAGGGCGAGTTAAACTTGATATCGGGCAAGATATAAACACATCAAACATGTTAGCAGCAGTTTATCAGTAATAACAACAATAATATAAAAAATACTGGTTTAAAAATGTTCACAACTCTGACTATGCAAGAGCCAGGCCTTGAGACTTTGTGTGAAATGATGGTAGGTGGTGCAGTTTCTTATTTCATTTGGTAAAGTGTTCCATCTATTAGAGGCTCTAACAGAAAAACACAATTGACTGAAGGAGCTGGACCTGTAAGGGGTTACACAGTCCCCTCTCAGAACAGGCCGAGTAGTTCTATTGTTAGAATTTTTTTGTTTTATAAAATTATTGAGCGGTGGAGGAGCTTTGCCATTCAGGATTTTAAACATTAGGCAGATGTCATTGTATTTAATTAGATTTTCCCAACTAATTGCCCTATTAACTTACATTGTAGCTTGTTTCACCGCTGCAGACTGCAACGATCTTGCTTAATACTGGACCAATGTCAAAGATTGTTGTTCCCATGAGTCACTTAGACACAAAAACATAGGAAAGTAGGGTTGAAAAGTCCAGGTTGAAAAAAACGGTAGTTACCCTTTAAGTGCATTTGCTGTTAGTAGCTTGGTTTGTGGCTGATATATATTGTACATAACACCCTTTGAATATTCAGTACATAACAGAGTAAAACTCGAAAATACAGTTGACTAATAGGGGGTTTTGGACGACTAAAATATACGCTGGTATTTTGGGTTTAATAGATGGGATCCTGTGCTAATATTCTCCATCTTTAAATGTCAATTTTCATTCCTAAAAGGCTTTAAGGTTTCATTGTTTCTAAAGATTTGCAGAATCTATAATGGCACAGATACTGACGTGATTACAGTTTAGGACTGGGCAATATGTTGATATTATATCGATATCGTGATATGAGACTAGATCTCGTCTTAAATTTTGGATATCGTAATATGACACAAGTGGTGTCTTTTCCTGGTTTTAACGGCTGCATTACAGTAAAGTGATGTACTTTTCTGAACGTACCAGACTGTTCTATTATTTGCCTTTTCCCCACTTAGACATCATGTCCACATTACTGATGATTATTTATCTAAAATCTAAGTGTGAAGATATTTTGTTAGAGCACCAATTGTCAACCCTAGAATATCGCAATATCGATATCGAGGTATTTGGTCAAGAATATCATGATATCTGATTTTCTCCCTATTGCCCAGCCCTATTAACAGTTCCTCTGTTAATGCCAATATAAAACTCCATTTTAAGTTATATTCATTCAGTCATATGCTGGGTTACCACAGCAGTCCCTGGCCTGATGTCCTCACATGAAAATGATCAATTGAGTCCAATGCAGTGTGGTATGAAAATAAATAGAAATAAACAAACTTAAATTTGTGGTAAAGAGCTGGTACCGGTAACACTCGGTATCCTGAATGAAGGTATTGGAAAAGGAGAGAAATTGGATTGCTGCCTCCTTGAGTGTTTCCAGTATAATTGTCTTATTGTCAGAGAACAATCCTCTGACACAGCTTTCAAGACCACGAAAGCTTTGAAACAAACTTGAATTCTTTAAGTGTAAGCACTTTAAGGCAGAGAGTGTCTTTCTATTCAGTAGCAGAGAAAACTCTGGGTAACAAACTGACTTCATACTATTATAATAAAAAAGAAAACCTTAATGAAAACTCTAAATAAATAAATGTACAATTTAAATACGAATTCATCACATATTTTGCAGAATGAGGTGGACAGTTTTACAAGCAAGTACATAAGCTTCGATAAAGAAGCCCAAATCAAACCTAAGCGAGCCGGAACAAAAGAAAAGATGATTGGGTTTATGACCCCGCATGTCTCTTCCTTTCTCCCCCCTCCCAAGTCCCAGTGGGCTGTCATTAGCCGTCCCGGGGTAATATCCTCTCCTAATTGAGAGCCACAGGTTGACATTGTGTCTCACTAACCCCTTGGCTTTGATGCTGTCCTTTCACCTTTGCCTCACCACACAGAGGTTCCTAATGGGAGAAACAGGTGAGCAGGTAGACCCATTAGCCAACCTCAGTATCGTTAAAAAAGACAGCGTCTCAAAAAACAGATGAAAGTAAAGTAAGACAGACCCTTTGTTTGTAGAAATTGAGAAATTAATGGAATATGATAGGATGGACCAGACTAATACAAGCTGGAAATGGGCAAAGAAGTTTCTATTTGACTATTAGATGCAGCCACAATGACCTTGGTGAAATGTTTTTTTCTCCAAGAAAACCTGTGTGTGTGTGTGTGTGTGTGTGTGTGTGTGTGTGTGGGTGGGATTAAGAGGCTGTCAGGCAGGCAGCGTCAGAGAGGACAGCAACAATGAAGCTCATGCACATGCCGTGCAAGACCCCAGTCGCCAAGGAAACACAACTTGCTTCTGACCGTCGTCATGGCAACCTGCATCCCAAAAGTGTCAAGGGCTCGCTTCAAGGGGCCATTGTTAAAGATTTGTCTCTTGGGGTGATCTGTCTTCATCAGACTGTACGTTGCAAAATGAAAATAAGCCACAATACAGCAAATGGATGGAAAAATGAGATTTGTTAATTAAAACGATTAAACATTGTGCAAACTCAACTAACCCTCTGAGGTCACACCATCTTTTCAACTGTATCATAATCTGAGATAATCCTTTCTAATCAGCTAGAAAAGAATTCAGATGCTGAAATATCACTAAATGTGCCAAAAAATGCTAATTTATTTGTTTGTTTGTTTTTTTATGTCTTTCCTCTCACACTGAGAAGGAAAACTGATGCTCATTGGGCAGTTGGTCCAACCCTGTCTACATCAGCGTGCTTGGCCCTGAGCTCCGGCTCAGGTGGCTGTTCAACCAGCTCAGCTACACACAAAGTCATGTTATGCAACCTGAGCCGGGCCGAGAATGTGATTTCTCCGTCCAGCGGGCTGAAATGCTGCTCTTGATGTGTAATGAGTATGAGGGTTCAGGTGAACTGGAGCTTTTGTTCTCTCTCGTGCGCCCGCTATGGTAATGAGATTATTGGTTCAGATGGGAGTTGGAAGGGTTGAAGGATGGCAGAGCTGCAGATATAGAGAGTGTATGTGTGTATGTGTGTGTGTGTGTGTGTGTGTGTGTGTGTGTGTGTGTGTGTGTGTGTGTTTGGGGATGAGGTTTACATGCATGCCTGGGTTGACTGCCCTGAGGGGCTGATCAGCAAGCAACAGGGCAGAGATTAACTCCCAGTTACATCACAAATCTGCCCCAAACTGCTGTCCTCTGCCAATACATGCAGCACTGAGATTTGGATTGTAGAATCCACCCCTGGTGACACACACACACACACACACACACACACACTCTAGCATGCACTTTCACTCACATTCCAGCACCAATAGGGAAACCACAAACAGCTTGCCCATGCAAAACATACATAATAAGCGAGGCCACGGAGTTCAGCTGCCGTTCAGACTAAACAACCCTTGGAGAGCTGTGATCACTTCATCTACTCTCATACGACAGAAAGGTCATGTCATTTGAGAGTGACAGAAGGAGATGTCCACCTCGGGGTTACGTCCACACGGTCAGACCATTCACAGACAGCAAGAAAGAAAAGTAAAAGGTTGCCATAGAGTGGACCACCTGGATTCTCCGAAGAGCTTCTATAGAGTGAAATAAATACAGTTGTCAATACAGTTGACCTATCGTCTTGTATACTCCTCAAACTGCAGAACATGTGGTGTAGTATATTGCCCTGCAATTGCTGTTGTAGCAAAAATCCATAGCAGTCTACCCTCGTGAGGATCTCGCTCAATATATACTGGGAAATATGTACTATACAGTGTGAGAATATGCAGTTATTAATTCAGTACGAAAGACCCAGTTATGGTAGTTCTGGCTTCCTGGTGAACAGCAAAGCATCTTTTATCCTCACATACGCGCAACATTTCTACAGCATGGTGGTTGATTGAATGAGCTCCGCCTTCAAATACATTTTCATCTATCTCGTTATAAGCAGACAAAAAAAAAAATCAACAACAAAATAATCAAGCAGTTGGGAAACTTTCTGAGACATCCAGTTTTTTTTTCTTTAAAAAAAAAACAACCACACAACGCAGTAACGAGACCGTGTTTTGCTGAAGGGAAGTGGGATCAAATAAGGGCAGGGAGTAGAGGTGATTTATTAAAGAGAGTTCTGAGCGAGCTTCTGAAGAGTCATATCACCACCTACTGGTAATATCTAAAAGTCTGGGAGTGAACACATGTTGAGGGAGCCTTTAAAATGTTCAAAGCTTTCTGTTTTGCTTTCATGTTGCGTACATGCTAAACAGAGACACTGTAATGACTTTTACAGATGTTCAGTAAGGAAGAGAAAAATGAAATGAGAGGGGATGGTGAGGTAGAGAAAGTAAGTGGAAGAGAAAAACAAGTAGACGGACACAAAGTGAGAGTAAGAGCGGGCGTGTGGCTTTTAGCAAACTGAGAATTTGTGCAAACAGCTTCAACAAGTGGCCTAATCCCAGAGTGCTGTCCTGTGGGGGAGGAGGGGCCACACTGGTGTTTACCTGCTAGATTCTACAGCAGGCCATCAATCTTAATGTGGGCCTCACACCGCCCGCTCCTACTCCTTCTGGCGGTTCATCACTCCTTCTGTCCTCCCATCAAGTACCTTTCCAACATGTCTGTGTGTGTGTTTGGGTGTTTCAGGAGCCCAGCTGGTTATGTTGACAGTGGGAGGAGAGGTAGGAATAAAAAGAGAGAAAGGAGTTTCGGGAGCCAGAGCCATGGCTCCAGTCTAGCATGACTCAGTCTGGGTGCATCCATGCCCCTGGGGAAAACACACAAAATATGTACCAAAACACACTGCTCTCTCTCCCCTCCTCACCCTCTGTAATCAGTGTGTTCAGATGCTCACTTTCCCCCCTTTAACAAGCATTTCCATGTTTCTTAGCCCAGCTGCTCAGAAACAGTAATAACAACAATGCCAGGAACGCAAGAAAAGCATTAGTGCAGAGTCTGTTTGAGCTTTTCTGCAAAGAGAGAGCTGGGAAGAAAGATCTGTGCTCAGCTGCTTCCCTGCTGCAGAGGCTGCCGTGGACTCAAGAATGCGACGCACAGGAGAGAGCAGAAACTGGACGACATGAGAGGGGCCGGAGCGTTTACAGCCCCAGGGTGGATGGCCCACCTGTTCAAACAGCCAGAGCTATCTGAGGAAATGAAAACTTCCATCTCTGCAGAGCTGTGCAGATCCTGCACACCAAATCCCTTTTACTTCCTCGCTGGCTCACTCACTATCTTCTGTTTCCACAGCTGGCTCCAGGAACGTCTTTCCCTGCCTATCTGCATTTCTAGACCCAGCACAGAACCAAAATAAAATTCCCATAACTCATTGAGGTTGAAAATGAAAGCCTTAAATGTCAACATTTTCTGCAGTATGTGAAATATATGTCTATAAAAGTTATGGTATTTAAAACAACTAGGGCTGGGTATCGTTAAAAAATGTTCAATACTGGTACCAATACCAATACTGTGACTTTAATACTGGTTCCTGAATGCTACTTTTTCCGATACCAATTTTATAAAATCCATTTTAACCAAAAAAATTACAACATTACACGTTACGGCACAAATATTTTGACTCATTTTTCAGCTCCTTCTACTTGAGGCCTGTCTGAGTTTTTTTCTTGCATGTCTCTACGACATGTAACGTTAGACAGCCAATCACCAGCATTACTAGATCTTAGTAGAAGCATGCTGCGTGTTTATTGGTTTATTGGCATTCGATACTCGATGCTAAGGAGGCTATTTGGTCAGTGCCTAAAAAGTATTGAATTCGGTACCCTGCCCTAAAGACAACTAAAAGGTGAGTCATAGTAATTATTCACCAGCCCTCTCACACAGAAAGACCCCATTGGAGCTTTAGTGAACTGGTGTTGCAGCAGAGGTCAAAGTCCTAAACAGAGTGCCATGGATGTGTGGCATTGAGGAGGACAGGGACAAACGTGAACAGTGACTGGCCTTGGCCAGTCATTGCTCAGGTCACTGCTCACACTGAGGCGTGGGATGACTCTCAGGGTCAGGGTAATACCCTTCTGACCTTAAAATGCCACACTACATTTGTGCTGTTTTTAGACAGAAAAAAATAGACGCATTATACAGCACGAACATCAAAATGTAAATCTCTGACATTTTTATGATTTATTAAGTGATACCGTCCCTGCCATAAACTAGTTCACAAGGCTGTAAGGAAATACAGGCATTACTTTGCTGTTCCATTGGACAAATGGAAATAAAGTTTCTCTTGCATAACTTTACCCTAAAGCAAAAGCAAACGTCTCCCAGACTGTGGGTATTCACCTTGAGTCTCTGTCTCTTCCCAGCCAGTCTCGGCCTTATCAGCAGACACAGACTCCTGGCGTCGCACAGGGCAGACAGAGGTACCTAGGAATAAATACCGCCTTAACTGCACCCATCTCCATGGAGTTACCCTCAAGGGGGAGGCCAATGAAATACCTGACAATGGGGGGGAACAGCTTGCCAGCGGGTGCCACCACCTATTTTTTACGAGCTACTAATGTACTCCCATATCTCTGCCGGGGCTGTCTGTTAATACCGCTCTTCACTTAGTCCTCTCAGACGGACTCATCTGATGACTCATCCTATGGAGCAGGAGAGGTGTTGTTCATGTATTCTCTCACCTCCTCACTTCACCACAGGTAGAAAAGCCTGAACCTTTGGGTGTCAGAGGGGGAGCTTCCACCAGAAACCTCAAATTACACCTTTCAGAGGAGTCATAAATCAGCTTGTTGGTTAAATGCTTTTATGTCAGACATAAAACATAAGCATGACAGGTGGGGAAAAGGGAATCAGCTAGTCAAATGAAGGGAATGAATGGAACTGCAGTGGGGAGCCATCAAACTAACTAATTCATAACAACCACCAGTGACATGTTCCTTTCACTAGGACCTTTCATTTTTGACAAGCTGATTTGAAGAGTGAAATGGCTCTGAAGTTGTAAGTGCCCACTGTAGCCACCAGGGGTCGCTCCATCCCTCCAGTGTTGTGTTTTAAAGATTAGGGCAAGGCCAGCTGGACAGGAGTCAAGAATGATCTTCACAGAACTGAGCCTCTATCCAGATACAAAACCCAGCCTGCAAGGAGCACGCAGCTCCAGCAGGTCGACCAGCGCTCTTTTCACAGACAACAGCTCCAGTTACATATAAAATGCATATTTTAGGGAGCATATAAATACTTTATAGAACTGCCACAGCTGGCACCAAAACTTGTAAATCCCTTCTCATTTGTAGAAACATCTGCCAAAATATTCCTTTGTCTTGGGATCATTACTAAAGTACAACTCCAGGGCTCATTTGGAGAACAATGTGAGGAAAAAAGAAAACACAGGAAGATACATTGTCTAGATGCAACAGCCACAAAGATGCATCGCTGTTTGAATTAGTTTTGTAACAGGCCACACCTGAGAAGAGGGAGAAGCACACACAAGACGAGAAATGCAAAGCTCTCTGCTTAACATTTAACTATCTCTGCAGATGTTGGTGACAAAGTTATCTCTTTTATTACAAGAGTCCATGAGAACAGCAGAGTGCGGGAGGTGGAAAAGTAGAAAAATAGAGACAGAGAAAAAAAAAATGTTGGAGGTTTAAAGCCCTTTTGCTGGTCCCACAGGGCATTGCAGGAGGAGCAACGGCGCAAGGCTCATGGTTGACTTGGTCCATCACGGGCGCATTCGTACTTTTCCAGCAGGCAGACAGGAAGCACCTGGGTCCAATGGCCGGAGAATGGCGGCAACCCAATGCAACACATCATCAACTCGACTAGAAGGATCCTGTACTGGCTCCATAGCTCTAAACAGCACTCCCTGGCTGCCAGTGTGTAAACAAACATACCTCCTCTGTACGTAGCAGCGGCACAGGGGAGTACGTTCTTTCATTCTGCCCAACCCTCAGGAACAGAAAACGCTGAGGAAGAAAGTGTGCGGTAGAACTGTTGGCTCTGAGACCTGCTTCTTTACACTAAAACCTTCAACGAATTAAATGGTTTTCCCTCAGCAGGGCTTGATATCCAAACTGTAGAAAGCTGCCACTAGAAAGGGGAGGGGAAAAGAGGGCTTGCATGAAGAACATGACTGATGGAGCTCTGTGGGGTTTTGGGTGGAGCAAAGTGGCTGAGTGGGAGACTGGGTGAGCTGGGCCTGGCGGGCACTGGGTCGCGCTGGGTTGTGTTTTGGTAACTGTGTGGCTGCTCCTGCTGGGCTCAATGGCCGATAAGAGGCTGGCCACAGCAGCCAGAGGCAAGTGGCCCAATGTAAACAGCTCATTCTGGCGGTAAGGCTGAGGAGCTGCTGTAATTACCGCTGGTCATGAGACGATGAATAGAGATTTAGAGAAAGGGAGGAGAAGAAGTAGAAAAAGAGGAGGATGAAAACGGGAACATGGGCGCTGGAGCAAGAGGTTGGGACGGGGGGCATGGTTCCAGCTCTCACATCAATCTTTATCTATCACAGATTCCTAGGGAAAAATTATATGGAGAACAGGCCCGGGGCTGGGAGTGCACTTCACACCAGGGCTGCACTGTGAAGCCAAACACTTTTTGTTACATTCTCTGTTCCAGAGGCCCTTGCAAATCAACTCTAATGCTACTGAGAGCCAGAGCGCTGAAAATTAAGTTAGTGGAAATTAATTTTCCTGTTACAATGGACTAACATAAAAAAAGCTAAAATTGGTATAATTTTTTGTTATGCCTGTGACCTGATGTGCCTTAAAGAAAGCTCCATGTGGGCTTATACAGTAGTTGATACATGCTTAAGTATTTCCCAAACTAATATCAAGAAATGAAAATAGTCCTTGAAATAAGTGGAAATGTAACACCTAAAAAGTACACCGACTTTTGCATTTATGTTGTTGTTGCTGATGTTTTTCTGCTCGTCCTTCTCTTTATATAACAAAGGCGCCTTATCAAACTCCACAATGCTAGCCAATTAGCGCCTGCTTTTATGGAGCATGCCAACCTTGATCTGAAGTGAAAAACAAGTGAAAACCACTCAGGGGGCTATTATTCTTTGAAGGAGCTTCTACAGCCGACAAATACGGGTTACTCTTTAACTCCTTCTGTGTGAATGATAAAAGAGCCTTTTTGTCAAACATTTCTCTGAAAGCCTGAGTGTTTTAAAGACAGTCTACTGGGCCACGAGTTGACCAGAGTTTTACTAATGTGTTGCTGTATTCATGTTGGGGCAACAACTAACGATTACCTTCCTAATCGATCAATTGTTTAGTCTCTGAAAATGTTGGAAAAATGCACATCACTTTGTTATTTCTAACCAAGTCCAAAACTCAATCAGATAGCCAACTAATCTGATCTTGCTAAGCATAATGGCAGGATTTAGGCTATTGTTATAACCAAATGTATTTCTGTTTCAATCCACCAAAATATGTGTCTCTATATGTCATAAATGCCCTTATGCATAGGTCAGAGGTTATAACTCCCCCTCCGACTAACAACTACTCGGACTCATCCTCTGATCCCTGCTAGACCTTTCCTCGAACCCAGCTATGATTAACAAATTAATGAGCTCTGGGAATTTATCCAGGCCTCAGGTAGCGGTGCAGGAGTAGGAGACCCGACTGCTGAGGATTAAGGATCTTTTATACACAGATTACACCGCACTTAGCCCCCCTGGCAGAAAGAAAAGGTGGGGAGGGTGTGTGTTTGTGGGAGTCAGAGAGGGGAGGGGCATCAGGTGTGCCCTCGCAGATTAGCGTAAAGCTCCTGGTAATGAAAGAAGCAATGACCGCTGCTCTCTGCGTCGCCTTTTGAAGTCTGATCAGACATGGGAATAAAAGGCATTCCCCCACAAAAGGAGCCCCCAGAGGATCAGGATCCACATACAGCCACCCAGAGGTCAGCACTGATAAGGAGGACCAGGATTAGACCCATCCGGCTTTGAGTTCTCTCTGTCTCTCACTTGCCACACAGCCCTATCCAGTCTTCCTGCCCTTGCACCCACTAATTGAATTTGATTTTCTCATATTAGAGCAAAAGCCTCGCTAACAGCCAAAGGTAACAAGGGAAAGTCTTGTCCTTAACTTTTCTGGCTGTTGATTGAGTTTGAGTTTACAGAAGTAGCACTGCTGAGGTTTAGTGGTGCTACTGAAACTAAAAGAAAAGTCAGAAGGTGTGATACAAAGTTTGGGTTGATGTGCGTTTTTTTTTTTTCTTCTTTAGCAAAGCAGAGCAAAGCCGGTCAGAAAGAGAAGGTCAGGAAAAATTCTCCCACCGCATGTTCATACATATTAAATAAGGATTTGAAGAAAAAAAAAAAGAAAAACAGCATTAAGACTCTGTGAAACCCAGGGCTCGCCTACGGAGCAGAAAGGGATGTCACTGATGGACATGTCTGACATTGTACTAACAAGCAGCCTGTGGATTGCACAGCACACATATACACACTGAACCAACCACATACGCATGTGAAAACACACTGTACAGTGCACAGACACTAATAGTATTTCTATCCTAGTGAGAACCCACTATTGACCACAATTATTTCCCAACCCTGCCGCCCCATACATACGTCTGTTTAATTTATAATCCTCAAGATTTTCATTATATTAAATCCCATCTTATACCATTCAGGGACAGCATTTTTGAGCCACTCAACGTATTTGTAATTAGCAAATGCTTCTATATGTAGTAATTGTCGTTGGTGCAGTCCACCATTATTGCCATTCCCACCAGTAACCCCAAGTGACGCCATATCAACCAGGACTGAAATATTAAAGATTATAATGCTAGCCTAAACTTTATTTCTTTTATACATTAAAATAAGTTTAGTCATCATGGGGAGTAGTACTAAACCTGTACGAATTGTCTCTGAACGGAGCTTTTGGACGTAAACAAATAACGCTGATGATGTCATCAAAGTTATCTTGGTTTCATATATCATCTAATTTAACAGAAAGCCTGCATTTCAAACTGGATCTGTGGAGCATGAAAGACATGGGAGTTTACTAGGTATGAAGCGTCTAAGGTAAGATGCTATCTAGTTGCATTATGGGAAATGTAGGACCCACTCTTTTGGGAGCTTTACCCATAGGGACTAAAAGTCGAGAAATCTCCGCTGCATCAAGACACTACACTGCAAGTATAACTATAAACAAATCATAACTCTAACAGGGTTAACCCAAAAATGACCAATAGCTATGAGGTCAGGAAAGGTCTTCACTCAACAATTTGTTCAACGACTTACGGCCCTCATAAAGACTGACAACAACAGACACTCACACAAACACATTTTTCTGTCTGAGCAACTCCCATCTGATCCAAAGCTTGGTTCAGTTGCTACATGAAGGGTTTTAAATAGGGTGAAGGATCCTCTGACCAATCCCTGCCCTGGGTAAGAGGAATGCACCCTTGTGTGTGTGTGTGTGTGTGTGTGTGAGCCTATCTGGGGAGGGGGGGTTTACACAATGTACTAGCGGATTGGTCTCCAGCGAACAGGGTTCCCTCCAGCTGTGCTGCAGTCCAACGGGGTTAAATTAAAACGCAAGCTACACAGTGGTGGCACTCTTTTTAAACCCAGGATTTCGTTACAACAGCCTGGCTCATTTTCAAATGATCTTCTCCCAGATAAATGTCAGCGACCCCTGATTCATTTCCAAAAGGCTTTAACTAGCAACGCTTCACTGACTTTTGAAGCTGGATTTGGCAGTTGTAAAGGGTAAAGTGGCATTTGAGCCAGCTCTGTCAGTATGCTGCCAGCCAGTTACGACTTGCTGTCATCCCCCCAAACAATCTACAGATGCCAAGGCACTGCCATCATTCACCCTGATGAGCCAGAGCTGCTAGCTCATCAAGAGCTGAGCTGTAATCCCTGTTCCTCTGACCCTTTGTGAAAGTCATCAGCTGATCGGCGAATGCCCCCTCTCGGCATCTACACTTGACTCTGGGCTGATTAAGGGGATTTGGAGACAGAGAGAGATAATAATGGAAGAAAACTGAGAAAGAATACAATGGGTAGAACGAAGAAGAATGATGAAGAACACATGCTTACTCACAGAGACAACCCAGAAGAGAAATGAAGGGCTGCCAGCCAGTTAGTAATTGGTACTGTAGACGAAGCACAATCAGAGCGGCATATGGCACTGATAACGTGGAAGTGTTGTGGAGGGGAGAGTGTGAAAGGCTAAGACCAGGCTCATTATCACCTCTCTCTGCCTCACATGGCACATCAACCCCCCCTTCCACCACCTCGCGTACATCTCGCTTCTCGTCTGATAACGGTGCATTACTCTCCCAGCACGGCCTCTCGGCTTCCACAGTGAGAAGCATAGAGCCTCGATCCGCTCCGTATCACCAACACTTTTGCCCACACCAATTAGAAACAAAATCACAAATCTGAAATCAAATACAACAGTTCTTTCAACCTGATTTGCTACCTTGAGAATTCATGGTAGATGGCACGATATGGGTGTACATTTCCAAAATTGCCTCTGAATCTTTTGCCTTTTCGCCTATCTGAAAATGAATTCACTCATCTGTTTCTGTCTTCAAGTAACCTTAGCAATTGCACTACATGCCACCGATTTAACTTTAAAGCTCAAAACTTGCACGACAGGACCTCTGATTTCACCATGACCTTCTTAGCCACCCCTATTCTGAGTACTTAACACCCCAAAACAGGCCTGAATTGATCAGTCCTGGTAGAGCCAGACTGTGCACTTTACCAGCTGCCCACATGTTTTATCACGGCTGCTGCAGCCCTTTGTAACCTCCTGCTCAACCCATCCACTGTGCATTTTTACTGGCAGCCCGGCCAACACCAAACCGCATAAACAGCACGACTTTAGAATGTGCAGCGCAAAATTCGGTCTACTTGACAGCCATGTTTCTGTTCACCTTCCAAAAAAATACTAATTTCAGATTATTACATTGAGCAAATGCGATCATAACTGTTTATAAATACAGAGGGGTACCTCAAGCTCTGCTCTGCTGTAAACCATAAATGCCATTGAGGGTAGTTAGCAGCCAAGCGCGGCTGAATGTGATCCCTATCTGAGGTCGTGAGGGCCCGGTTGTGTGTAAAGGAGAATATAAGCAAGCCAGCAGAACTATCGACGGTTAAAGATGTGTGGTCTGGCCAAAGTGGATGAAGGTTTGGAAAGGAAATGAGGTTGAATGTGAGACTGCACAACATGCTCTGTTCCTCAATCCCAACGGTCGGGTTGGCTGGCCCTCTGGAGAACCGAGTTCAAATGTTCTATTTAACCGAGGAACCAAAATACACCCTCAACGTGGTCTCTGGGTGACGCAGCGGTTTCTTCTCAAGAACGGCAATCCTAATGGGCAAAACAGTGCTGATGTCAGCCATTACAGGCAACACAAGGCTAAATTTGGTAATGGAGGAACGTCCCCGAGTTTGAAATGTGTTGAGATCAGAAGTCAAAATGTAGAATATTAACAAGGGGTCTTTACAGTGAAAGTGCTGTGCTCTTACTCCTGTGGTCTTACTCCTGTGATCTTACAGGAGTAAGACACTTGGCATGTTATTCTGAATGGAAAGACGTGTTCTGGTGGAGCAGTAATTTCCGCTCCTGGTCCTGACGTTGTGCATAGACGGCACCATCGGGATTTACTGTTCCGACTGTGATACCGTACGCAACTACGTCATCCATGCATCTTAACCAATCACGCTACTATGCTGTGCAAAAACTTCATCTGCCAGTTTGGGGAAGACTTCAGTTTGACTTGGTGATATAATACTGCAATAAACGGGCAAACTTCTTTTGTTGCTTCCCATTTTCGGTGCGTGATGTCTGCCGTTCTTCTCCCCTTCTGCTATCTCCGCTATCTATTTTTTGCAAGTGCACCATTGCTGCATCCAGGGCTTAGCGCTGCCCAAGACGATTATGATCAGTTTAAAGAAATACAACACAGCTGACTGAGGACCAAATGTACTAACGCTTTTGCGCCCACTTCAGGTGTATTTGTTTCGCAACGTGCGTGTAAAAGCATGGCGAGGTATGTATATACAGGGCGCACTGAGGTAAAAGCGCAGACTGCCTGTCGCGGGAACTGAAAATGGAAAATTGCGTTTTTCCGTGTCATGCATATGCATTCACGGGTGGGTCAAGGGGAATGTGGGACTTTCCCATAAAGAGATGCCTAATTATGTATTCCGCAGTATGTACAAAAACCTCCCATGAAAGCGCGCCTCTATTTTGCGGTGAAAATTCTCTGCCTCTTAAAAGCAGGTGTAAACCTGGAAGCGGGTTTCCTCGCATATGCCTCACGGTGAAATGGCAGCAGTGATCCGAGCAAGGCGAAGACATAAGCCAAGGAGATGGAACTGAAAGGATTTTTGCCACAAAGATCACACTTTTTCAGTTGAGTGAACACGAAATCATTAAGCGTTACAGATGACGCAGCCATGCAATATTACAGTTACTGGAAGAAATCAAAGATGACAATCATATCTCTGACTCAGCGTTCACATTCCATTCCAGCAGTTGTTAAACTCCTCGCTACATTACAAATATTGGCATCAGAATCATTTCAAACAGTCATAGCATCAGCAGTGGGAATATCACAGTCTGCACTCAGCCGTATCATAGCACAAGTACTTAACGCTTTGCTACAGCACAATTTACGGTATAGTGGGCGGAGAAAGGTGCTGATTACCCGATGAACTGCAGGTTTGTAAATATGACGTAAGCTGAAGTATCACAGCGTGCACTTTCTGCGGGTTGGCCATGGCGCTGATAACGCTACATTTGCAAATGTACGTACATCTGGCCCACAATGCGGAACTACCTAAACATTGATTTCTCATTTGTATTTACTTGTCAGATTCTTGCAACTGTTGCCAATACCACAAAATCAAACTCTTTCCGTTGTTGACTTTGTTCATTGTTAATGATAAGGCTGTCTACAACTTCCCCACAATGTTTGAGTAAACATGCTTATCTTTAACAGCCCTTGCCCTCCACCCCTCCTCCGCTCCCTGTTGCTCCCAGGATGTGGCTGAGGTCGGAGAGAAAGGCAGGTGGGTTATGTAAGCAAGAGTTATGGGTTTACGGGGAAGTGTGTGAACGTGTGTGTGTGTTAATGCTGATGGAAGAGGGTTGCAGTCTGAGTGTAGTAGTAGAACGACCACTACACCCCCCACGACCACGTCTTTTTAACCCTTCGGGAGTGTCCTGTCCCCTCTGGACAGCAGTGTTATAGTATTCGAGATCAGTCTTGGTCTTAAAACCGGTCTCAAGACCACTTTTTGAAGGTCTCGGTCTCTTCTCAGATAAAGAGGACTCTGGATTTTATTTCAAGACCTGTCAAGACCACAGCTACAGGGATAATATCACTAAATTGCCTGTGTATCGTCTGATCTTTATGTGTTAACATCATTACTGTGATTGAATGTAAAGCTTGCTGCTTCACATGCCAACCTGCGTCAAATGCAACCAATAACTTGACTAATTTCTAATTTGAAATGTGTTACTGTTAACCCCCCCTCAAGAAAGTGAATATTGGAGACAGAAAAAGAAGTTCTGGCTGTCTGGCACTGGTCCGGTCTTGGTCTTGACTTGGTCTCAACCCCTCACAGTTTTGGTCTTGTCTCGGTCTCGATACACTCTGATGACTTGGTCTCAGTTTGACTACAACACTACTGGACAGATACAGACAGTGTTTTTTTATATTTTAGAAATTTAGCGGACACTTTTATAAAAATGGGGTTCAACAGGAGATGTTTCTAGACACCAAAATAGCTTGGGTAGAGTAAAATAAGAGCTACAGAAAAAGACTAAAGGAAGTCTAAATGCACTCACATTTTTTGACGGACAAGGTCAAAAAATGGACCAAGGTCTTCTTTTATTCATTTCTTAATCTCATTCTCCTCTATCTTTGAGCCTGAGCTCACGGGCCGTTAGTAAGGATTACAGCCAGTGTCAGTCATCTGTTTACCTCTGCCCTATTAACTTGTAATAATCACACGCTCCCAACTGGAAGTTACTCGTTAGCACTAGTTTAAGGATTATGCAAAGGAGTAAGTCAATACAGGTTAAGTCTCTATTATCGCAGAGCCAATACTCGCCTCCCGGCGCCAAATTGCCAACGGTAAATGACTCCTTTTGTGGCGTCCGCACAATAGAAAAAGGAGGAGAGATAGCATCGGCTTGTGCCTGTAATCAGCGGCCAGGTTTGACTGACACACGGCATTATTAGCATGACACAGGCTAAGGAATGGGAGCTCCCAGATTACAATTTACACGCTATCTTCTAACACCGTTCGAGTCAAGAGCCTGTCACAACAACAGGTACCCTGGGGATCTCACACACACACACACACACACACACACACACACACACACACACACACACACAGAGGGGAGAGATGTCGGGGAGGAGGAAGGAGGAGGACAGGATAGAGAGCCAAAAATTGTGACACTTTACTTACATGGCAGATCACAAAAGCTTTTTTAGCACAGGATATTGTTCTTACCTGCAGAGAAAAAGAAAACAGAGATGGAGAATGTTAAGTGTATTTATTGTACAGAGTGTTCACGTCACTTGTCGGCAAGTTGCTTTTGGTTCATTCTCGTCTTCCTCAGGGAGACGGAGAGGGCGACTGGATGTCCATATTTGGCCACGTGGGCACTCCATTAGACGGTCTCTGTTTAATAACACAGTGCCTGGTTTCAGCTGGTTGGGCTGATGGGCATAATTCCTCTCTCTCCACAGTTAACTCCAATCTTCAAAAAGCCCGTGCACACAGACGCCATAGGCCTATGTACAGGATTCACAGGAGTAATGTTAGCGTCAAACACTATTTATGCTAGTTACTGTACGAGTATTGCTTGTTGGTACAACTACTGCTCTTACGATTATTATTGATTTCGTTAAAGGCATACTATGCAGGAATTGTCGAAACTACATCGCAGTTCCCCTCAGCTCTACAGAGTGTTTCAGCATTTTTTAGCACATTATTTTAGTTTTCGCTGTCACTGCTTAGAATCTTTGCCCTGCTTTAAATGGCAGACAGACACAGTTAGCGATTAGCTGGTGAACATGGGGGAGCATTTAGTAGCTAAAGAGAGAGATATTACCCCAAGAACTTGGTAGAGACCAAAAACAGAGCTAAGAGACTAAGATAAGAGACTATTGGACCAGGATCCTGACTTTAAATGAATGCTAATGTTGCTCTGTCTGTTGTCTGTGTAAATAGGCAGCTATTTGCTAACATGTCCATCACACCGGTTTTATAAGGACATAATATGTACTGCAAGGTTATGGCAGTTTTTATTTTTCAATTAGCTTTTATTTTAGTTTAGACTTTTCAATTTCATCATATTTTAATTAGTTTGAGTGTGTTTGCTAGTTTAAGTTTTTTCAGAAAGGTAAAGTTATAGTTTTTTTGTTTTATTTTCAGTTCACAGTACACAGTAGTTTGAGAGTTTACAGTAGTTTTGCTTTGTTTTTGTTAGGGCCAGGTATAATGTCTCAGAAGTATGTAGCTACATATACATACAAAATACATGGTTGGAGAACAGTGTATGAAAGGCCATACGTTTAAATCTTTTGATCTGGGAATCTCCTGTTTTTGGTAGTGATCAAATTTGATCACTGAATTTCAACATGAATTTCAACATTTCAATTGAAATGCAAGTTATTCTGGTATTTAAGTACGCTACTTTGTGTCGCTTCAATGTCTGGTTGTTGCACACTGGTTGTGTTAATTAGGACTACTGCCTTTAGAATCAATAAAAATCCTACTGCTAGATATAAAAAAAGAAATCTGAAAAGTAACAGCATTGTTCCCCTACAGCAGGCGCACAATTCATTAGAGAGACTGAGAGAGGGGCTGGGCTTCCTCTTAATTCCCTGTCTAATTACTCGTCCCCGGCGCACCCCAGGTCAAAGACCCTGCAGGTCCCACTCTAATCCGTCTCCTCGGCCCACTTCAAAGGGCCCTGATTACAGGGAGGAGAAGAATGAAGGGAGAGAGAGAGAGGACGGAAAGACACAGGGATGAAAGAAAGGATAGGATAAAGAAGGGAAGGAAGGAAGGTGGACGAAGCCCGAATGGAAACACATCTCGTCTGTCTTTGAGCTGTCTGCTTTGTGAGGTCCGTTTAGCTCCCCGATTTACGCTTCTTCGCTGGCTTAGCTCAGCCCTGGAAGACACAAGCCATGTGGGACTCTGCTCAAATCTGAAGCATTTAATAGTACAAGGCACACACAAGGGTATACGCTCAAAGCTCTTTTTTTCATTGTCACTTAAAACGGGAGATGGATTCTCAGTGCGGCAATAAAAGCAAGTAGACAAATTTAGCATAATAGCAGTACTGTTCTGTGAACATGTGTGTGTTTTCTGATCTACCTTTGAGACTGTTCAAACTCTCTCGTCTATTACATGATTTAAAGAGCCAAAGCATTCAGAGGAGAGATGAGGAAAGGCGAGTACATCAGTAGGAGTGAGCCAACAGACTCCTATTATTGTAACCCCAAACAAGTTAGTCCAGTACAATGTGTCTGTGTCTACCTGGGTTCGGATAACTATCAATGTACTCAAAATTCTAAATGCAGAATGACAGGATTTACTGTAAAACCTTCACGTGCTTTGCTGGCACTTTTTTGGTATATCGTATCATGTCTGTTCCTTAGATTGTCTCTTGGTACCGGCATTTTCTTTCTTCAGGCATGGTGACAATCACCGCTGTGGCTTCATATTTTATTTACTGCCATTCCAAACAAACCAGTTGTGCTGCAGCTGAAACCATAAAATGCATCACTTCCAGTGTGCCTGAGGTTTTTTTTTTCTGGGAAACATTCTCCCAGGTGTCCATAAAAGCAAATTAAATGAAAAACAGCTCTTGTACAAATTTAATCACTGTTGTCTTAGATTCATCAGAAGAAAGACGCCAAATGGATTTGTTGGAAAACCCTGCGGATAATTAGTTAAAAATGACAACTTTTCAAAGCCAAAAGACTGAATAGAATTGAATAGTAAATGAATCCCACTGGCGCACTATATTTCACCTCAACAATGCTCTAAGTACTCTAATATATACAATTTTGCGCCCACTTCTGGAGAGTCTGGAGGCTGGAGAACATAGCCTGTGTTATAAAGTATAATTTCAAAGCAGAGAGAAAACAGATGAAGGGAAGTAAGGGAGTGAGAGGAGTAGGAGGATAGACTTTAAAGGCCCGAGGCTGACTGTCTCTCTGTCTCTGTCTCTCTCTCTCCATGCCGTGGATGATCAGCGGCTGGAATGAGGCTGGCCGCTGGCTAGACTTGTCTGTCCACAGGTTTAAATTTAGGCTAGATCAGACGGCCCTCGCCCTTGCAGCCAGCCGGCGAGTCACTTGTGGAAGCCATCGCTGACCACATTATCATTTCTCCTCACCTCTCAGCAAGGAGGAAGCGACCACCCAACAATAAACTTGACTTGATGCATTCAAAAGCCTTGGGATTTAAGGGCCTTATTCATAATGGGTGCAGCAGTGAATTCAAGTGAAAGCATTTTCTCTTATGAAAAGTGAACTTTTGGCTACAAGACTGCCTATATAAGGCTAATAAATATGTGTTTTAGGACATTTTGATGTTAAACTCTTGGGTCTCTTTTTGAGTAATTGTGGTTTAAAATTGCAAGCATACTTCCCACCTACAAATCAAAATCTTAACGTACTGTATACATTACACTCTTAAGTTCTAGACCGCTGACTACATTTCCATAGCATATATAAACAGAGAGGGGGGGTTTCGTTGCCAATCTTTCGTTAGTATTCACTCTGACAACACAGAAAAGTGAGAAAGAAAAATTATAAAGCATGGACAATGAACTGTCCTGCTGATTCTGCAGTGTACAAACAGATCAATCAGAGGTAATGATAATAGTGAGATGTCTTGTCAGAGCTTCTGATGTGGAAAGTCTGACCAGCATTTAAATCAGCAAATAAGGCATAATTGCAGACGGGCTCATTCAGGTCTTTGAGGTACACATCTTTTTCCATCAAATAATACCGGCCGGAGAGTATCTGTTTACAAGCTATTACTCACTTCCCCTTCTTGCTGGCTTTTTATCCACATTATGCTATCTTTTTCTGTAATTGCGCCTTATTATGCTGGACTGATAAGGGAACGATGAAACGGGGACACCGCCTCTCATGTAAACATTTGGATGGGATTTTGGTTTGCGCTATCTTAGCTGTTCAGTGTCAGTGTCTAATGTGTGCCTGTGTGTGTCGGGGGTGTAAACCTCCGGCGGGAGACGAGCCGCGACCTTCTCAACAACAACTGAGGAGAACAGACAGCGTGGAGTCTCTGCAGCTGTTTCTCCGCGGCCGCAGAGGGGAGCTTTTAATTGAACGTGAATGTTTGTTGCAAAGGCTTTTAATTTGGCCTTGGCTGGAGAGACACACAACAGGGGTGGGTGAGGTGGGGTTGGGTAGGGGGAGGGGGGAAGCAGTTGAGGGGAAGACAGCCCCTGCCTCATCCCCACTATCACATCCCACCTCACCTTGCACCCCCCCCTTTCTCAGTCTACACATCACACGCTTCTAATTACTAGTCATGGGAAAGCCGGGAAAACAACAACTTACAACATGCAACAACAACGAGACATTGTGATGTGCAAAGATCAAGCTGCAACATCCGCTGAGCCCAGAATTAAATTAGGGATCACAGACAAAAAAAATGCAGAGGAAAAAAAGAAGAAGGAGGAGGCTCAGCTGTATCCTTGCGTAATGGGCAGAGGGACGGACATGTGATGGATCCAGTAACGCGGGCGCAGGGAGGGGGGGGGGGGGCTGTGGTCAGTGTATGTACGGTACATTACAAGGCATGTCTATCTTTTTAAACAGCTGTAATTGTGTGATAACTCCATCTCCCGGGTGGTGACGTGGAACAACCGAGGAGGGCCTCCCCCACCCATCTCTCTGCAGCACACGAGCACCTCAGTGGAAAACATCACATGACAAATAGATGGAAATCCAAGCAACGGTTCATTTTTTTTTTGGATTCAGTAACTCACGATGCCTGTGCGTTTGGCATGTGGGTTGCATTTGTGCTCTGGTGTAGTTAAGGGAGAAGAAGGACAGAACTAATAGCCTGAGATAACTAAACTTCCATCAGCGACTTCGATTCTGGATTTAATGTCCTTGTGGGAAGGGTGCTCGGCTGACTTGCATGCACTTGTAATGAGTGCAAATGCAAAGCAACAGCCAGTTCTGTTTGCTTTCTTCATGAAATATGGGACTGTTTAATGTCACTGATGAGTCCAGTTTGTTGTTGTAGTACCCCCCGCCACCCCCACCCCCACCCGCATATGTACGTATACACACATAACCACACAAACACAAGCAGACAGGCAGGGGGAATGTGAGCCTTGTGTACCCATCCATGAAAAGCACACATACTCAGCGCTCCTCCACACTGCTGGGCCCGGAGACAGAGCACCTTTTCAACAGACAGCACTAACTCATGGGTTTGCAGTTAAACTGCCTCAGGCCATGGCAGTGGTGTGAGGGCCAAAGGCATGTAAACACCAGACGACAATGAGCAGACTGACCAGAGTGCACGCTTCTGTCGTTCAAACCCTCTTTACAGCCCTGTTCCCACAAGCCGCAGAGCTGTGCTGGAAAACAATGCGTTCACTTTGCCTCACTCATATTCTGGCAAGTTAGGCTCACTCAGGTCAAGCTGAGGGGATAGTGAACTGGAGGAAGTAAAAAAAAAAAAAAAAAAAACCTGTGCATGAACTCAGTGGAATGCTGCCCTGCTCAACAAAGACAAGCCTTTGAGGAGTTTTGGAGTTTTTCAGTGTCAGAAAAAGAGAGCAACGTTTCTGTGAAACTTATCTCTAAAACAAGATTCATCGGTCGGCTGCAGAGAGAAAAATATCATCTTAAAAGCCTCATGAGGCATTTGTTTGGACCTTTTTCAAATTACATCTGGAGATGTTTAAATGTCATTAAAATATGTGCTGGCTGAACGACTTGGGCTCAAATTTCAGCCCCAAAACGTCTGGAGAAACACGCAAGTCTAGCATCTATCCTCATCACACTTTTTGTCATCACTCTCTACCACCGTGAGCCATCGCACACAGCTTTATCTGTGAAACCTTTACGCTCCGGCAGTGTGAAAACTGGTTGAGGGGGGAAAGCAGATAAAGGCTTTGTTTCCTTGTAAATTTATGAAGACGAGAGCAGGGGCGGAGAGAAGTAGCGACGGGGCAAAAAAAGAGAGGTAGTGATGGTGGGTGGAAATGGTCGGGAACCTCAGTTGTGTGCGTCTGTGTGCGGCTGTTGCCAAGAAAAACAAGGCCAGAGAGACGCTGGGATCTGATTTCAGCATGGAGGCATGGCAGGAAACTGGTTCCTCTGGGTGGGGTGTGTGTGTGTGTGTGTGTGTGTGTGTGTGTGTGTGTGTGTGTGTGTGTGTGTGTGTGTGTGTGTGTGTGTTAATGCTGATGGAAGAGGGTTGTGTAGTAGTGGGGGGGGTTGCTACTTTTCATGTTCTCCCAGAGAAAAGAGGTTTAGAGCCAGAACAGCCGTCCTCTTTACTCGCCACTCATCCAACTATGATGGCTGATGTACAGTCACCATTTGTGTCAGTGGTGCATTTCAACCCGTACAGCACGTCATCAGCGCTGCTCCTGCCAGTAACACTTTCACAGTGATCACAGAGTCGGGCACGAGTCGATGCAGATCCTTGTGCCATCAAGAGGTCAGCTCAGTTCAGAGCCTTGTATCTGCATCTGGATCACAACTCCACTGCTGGAGAGCTGGAGGGACACCACTCAGCACATGTGTAGAGAATTAGCTGCGCAGCATTTGGAGACTTAAAAACCCTTTGTTACTCAGCCTCCATGTAACACGCTACTCTGTGCATGTACAACAGTCTTGATCTTATTTGTCATTGTTTTTTTGTTTTTACTGCTTCTAGGCAGCTTCGTTACGACAGAGACTTCGAGTGTGTGGTAGCAGCAAGCTGCTGGCACTTCTGCGCGCGGCCGGAGTTCAACTACAAGTGGTACGTGAGGGGGAAAAAGAAAATGGAGATGATGGAAAATAAAGGTTCGGTGTCTCAAAGGGTGTGAGGTATGGCGAGGCTTCTTGAGAAATTAAGAAACTTTTGTGAGAGAAGCCCGTGTCAGTGGCATTTCCCACATAAACAAAGCAAGTAGTCTCTTGTTTTTGTCATTCTTGCATCATATTTCATCTAAATTTAATTAAAAAAAACACAACAAGAAAGTAAGCATTAGGGCTGGGTAGTGTTAGAATTCTTTTGATACTAGAGCCGATGACATACCTGAGTTTCATTACCAATACAAAAACTTTTTTCATAACTTACATTGAGAAATACTCTATTGCTCTAGCAAATTATTTTAGTCTTTTAACAACAAGCCAAACTTCTCAAAGGCTAAATGTTGTCTAAACACAAGCAACCAAATAAGAATTTTGGCTAAATGATGAATAACCTGGGCCATATGTCTAAAATATTTATGTAAAAAAGAATCCAATTATCAGACTTTTTTTAATGTAAATATCAATATTGGAATCAATCCCAAAAATCCAGGTCAGGCTGTGAAGACAATATAGTCTAAAATGAACAAAATCTGGATTTAAATCAAGAACTATATGATCAAGGAATAAGTAAACAAGACAATGAATCTGACGAGGCAATCAATGCCAGCTTTCAGTACTACGGCCCAGTATATTCACAGAGGTGCTACACATTCTCATTTTGACAAATACATCACTCAAGTGTTAGCATGGAGCACTGACGCCAACTGTCTACCAAAGAAGTGTTCTATGACTATGGCTTAACAGGTTTTCCTACAAATCCCTTTTTTCATTTGACAAAAAAACCCAAACTTCTCAAACATTAAATGCTGTCAAACACAAGCAACCATACAAGAGCACTGCCTCAAGAGAGTACAGCATAAACTCAGTATAACTGGGATGTAGGCAGTAGAATTGCTACAGTCAGATTCTTATTTCTCTCACTTTAAATAATAAAGAAATAAATCACTCAACTTAATAAGCGTTAGCATAGATCACTGGAGGCAAACACAGAGACAATTTCATGTTTATGTTTTATTTGATAGAGCATCTTATATGTACCAAAGACAGAGATAGTATTAGCTTCTGCATTCTCATCACTTAACAAGTTTAACAATTGGCAATTTCCCCTAACACCGTGTACATCAGACCCCAAGAGAAGACACCTCCGAGTAAAGGCCCTGACACACCAACCTGATTATCGGCCGCCGGATAGTCTGGCGAGGTCGGTGACTCGAGTCTGTTTGGTGTGTTCCGTGCCGTCGTCAGTCGGAGGAGCCGTCGGCCTTCATTTGAGCCGATTTGACATTTTGAATCAGCCAGTGGGCAGTCGGACTCAATGACCAATCTGATAGGTGGAGTGCTAACCCGGAAATGACGAGCGGGATGAGTGTGACGAACGCCTCTCAAAATCTGACGAAAATCTTTTAAGCTGACCTTTGTCGATCTGAAATGAAGACAGATTCAGCAACTGTATGGCCTATTTCTCGCTTAAAATGTTTTCAGAAACATGTTTCGGTGAATTATTTTCGTAAAATATGAGATTGTATTCCGAACGAGCCGCCATTATGGTCTGGCTTTGAAATTCGGGAGAAGCCAGACCCACATGACGCATTCGTCCAATCAGCTGCCGGTTTTCATTTTTTGGGCGACAATACAGATTAGCGCCGCCTGCTGTTATGGAGATGTATTACGTCTCACGCATGCGCAGAACGTACGCTCAAGTCGCTTGAAACGAGGCACTTTTTGGACCAACTCGTGGAGGCAGTCAGTCCGACTGCCTTTTCTGCTGACGGTCTGCCGTCGGGTTGATGTGTCAGAGCCTTAAAGTGTCCATATTATGAAAAAATCACTTTTTCTGGGATTTGGGGTGTTATTTTGTGTCTCTGGTGCTTCCACACGCATACAAACTTTGAAAAAAAACATCCATGCTGTTTTGAGTGAGATACGGTTTCTGAATGTGTCCTGCCTTCAATCTCTGGGTGAGCTGGTCAAAATCTGCACGGCTTTTTGTACGTAACTAGCCGAGATGAGGGGTCTAGGGGGCTAACCGTTAGCATGCTAGCGCTAGCATGCTAGCTCGTTCTCAATGGCAAAACACTGCTACAACACACACAAATTCACCCTAATCTACAAACTAAGTTGTATAGAACTACTTACACGTCCCTGTTCTGCAGGTATTCCACACAAAGTTGTAAGTCCGAAGTTGCAGAAACAGCTAGCTAGTGATGTAATCCTTACCTAGCTACTGCGCATGTGTGACTGACAACAAAGATCTTACAGAAGTTGAGATGTCTCACTCTGTAGCTAAAACAGAGAGCTCAACACACAGGGTGAAAAGAGGAGCTGCAGCAATGTGCAGTTCAACAAAAATATGGTGTTTTTTGAAAATTAAACCACGTAAACCTATTCTGATACAATCTCAAATTACAATCATGAACCTGAAAATGAGCATAATATGGCCACTTTAAAGAAACAAGTGTTGCTTTGAAGACCTGTGCTGGAAGACCTCGAGGGCACAGAGGGCAAAAACAAACACTAAGGGGGAGGGGGGGGGGGGCAGCAAACACAAACAGAGCCATGTTGCTTTTAGCTAAAGCCTTACATCAGGTACCACTGCCCCTGAGAGCCCACACCAACCCCGACCTATACCCCTCCCCTCCTCCCCCGTCCCTCCTCCATGCTGGACAATGCCGAGGTGGAAGTAACGACACCACATGTGACCAATCAAGCTGATAAAGAGCAGGGTCTGTTGTGGGCCGACGCACAGCTGTGGGTGCAGCTGTGCGCTGTTGTCAGCCAGCTTGCTCGCTCAGAGAGGAAGAAAAAAAAAAAAAGAGATCGAGATGGGGGAGAAACAGCCGTACTGTCCTAAAACAATCCACGATCAAAGCATCGTCATCTGCGACAGATTCATCACTTTAAACCGAATAAAGACTTTGTCACTGCATTTTTACATTCTCCTATTCTATTCTGTTCTTTGCTCCCCCTCTCTTTCTCTTTCATCCACACTGTCGGTCTCTCGTCCTCTCCTGTGCCGGGACAGTGCCTGCTCAACACATTAGCAAGATATCCTGTTCTGACAGCAGGTTTAGCCCAAATCCAGCCATCACGAAGAGTTATGCCATCGTAGCAAGCTGCTGCTTTGGGAGATATAATATGAATCTAACCTCCAGGGACCCGGGAGAAGAAGGATGAGAAAAAATGCTGTTGTAAAACAACAACAATGAAGGAAAACTGGAGGAGTCGCAAATTCTGAGGCATCGCGTATAACACTGACTGTTTGCATGCACTGGAATCATTTGATCTTAATCTGATTAAAGATTGAGGCAACATCTCTATGAATAATGCAAAGGTTTGTGGAAAATATGCATGCGATATGCACTGCGACAAGATCTCTCAGAGTAAAGTTTTTCATGTTCATTTTTCCTATTATTCCCTTATGCTAACTGCAATGCCACATCATTCAGGTCTTTTCAAGCACCAAGGGAGTTTGACACAAGGCAGAGGAAGTCATAATATTAAGAAATTGTCACTTGACTCAAAGAAGTTCTTAAAATAGGTTTGCATTGGGGGAACTTCTACGGGCAGATTTCTTCACTTGTTTTGTGAAACAAAATACGATACATATACAGTATTTCAACTCAATACAAGCTGAAATGATGTAAGTTTGTTTCTTGCAGTCTGCTCACATCGTTTAACATCAGTTAAAAATGGAAAGTAGCACAGGCGTGCTTACTTTTCCTCCTTTGTTTATTTTCCTCTTGCCTTTGTTCATCCATCTCCCCTACTGCTTCCCCTTCCCTGCCTCGGTGTTCAGCCATTTTATGAACAACCTGACCAAATTAAGATATAGCTGCAGCAGGCTGACACAGCAGCATGTTGCCAGACATTTTAGATAAAGTTATATGATGTTTGGGGCAGCCATGTTATGTCATGGTTGGTTTGTAAATTGAATCTACGGATGATTCTGTTGAGTCATGAGTTCTCTCAACTTTAAGAAGACTTACTTCCCAGCCATGAAAAGTGCTTGTTACACAAAAGGTGCTTGCCACAGTGTAAGGTTTGCAGTATCCCAGTTTCTACACACACATTACAGAGTAATTATGTACTGCATCTTCAAGGCAATTACAGTGATTGTCATGTCGGTGCTTTAATCAAAGTTTAGGTTATCAGTGTAAACACAACCTGATTAAAAGCCCCTCGCTTTCGGCTTCATCTTTGATTTTCCCTGGGTGTGTAAATAATTACATTTATTCAGATTACCTTCAGTTTTTTTTTTTGACAACATGGCAAGTGGTGACAACCAACATCGCTTGTAAAAGTAAATGAAAAGGAGAGATCAATGACAATTTTGGCGATGGATTTTAAAAAATATGGACGACGAGATTTTGTAGCTACTTCAAATCGTGTCAACATTTTAAATGAAATATCAGCCTGATCTAATCAATCACGGTAATGATAGCCTCGTGGGCATGTAGATTTAATCAGTTAAGATGCTGGGTTCCTTCTTCTCCTGAGGCTTGGTGGCAGGGATAAGTGGCAAGACAGGTTTTGGAAAAAAATAAGTTTTAGATTGTCCTTAAAGGTCCAGTGTGTAACGTGTTTAGTTGTTCATTATCAAAATCTGTGTTGCCCATTCACAAGCTTGTCCTTTTTCATGAATATTTACCACCACCATCAATTCCAAGTATTCCTTTTGGCTTGAAATTTTACATTTGCATTCGCATGAACTGGGGTAGACGCTCCATATTCATGCGCCATCTTGAAATACGTTAGCCGGTAAGGGACATACAGGACATACTGCTCCGCCCTTCACGTGTTCGCTGTCAGATGATAAACTCACAGATGCTGCTAATGCTGCTAATGGGTATCATAGCTTCCCGGCCCCAGCAAGTTTGATGAAGGAAACATGGAGGACCACACGTATTCAAAATCCAAATTTCAGGAACAGGAGTCTTCTTCTTCGCCCAGAAAAAGAAAAAGGATATTGAAAAGAGCAAAAGACCGGCTTTTTGAAGTGTGAAGGCTACCGTAGCTGTAATACGTACTTTGAACTTCGTGGTGCGAGAGAGTTGATTGCGATATATGATCTCAACGCTAGATGGGAGAAATTCCCACACATTGGACCTTTAAAGTATAAGGAAAAGAAGAGATCAACGACAATTTTGGCGAGGGATTTTAAAAATACGGATGAGATTTTGTAGCTACTTCAAATCATGTCAACATTTTAAATGAAATATCAGCCTGATCTAATCAATCACGGTAATGATAGCCTCGTGGGCATGTAGATTGAATCAGTTAAGATGCTGGGTTCTTTCTTCTCCTGAGGCTTGGTGGCAGGGATAAGTGGTAAGACAGGTTTTGGAAAACAAAACAAAAAAACCTTTTAGACTGTCCTTAAAAACAAGCACCACTATTTTGTTCAAGCCTTTTGTTCAGACTGTGCAAAAAAAAAGCTCATGATTGACTCAGGACTATCAGAATCCAAGCTTAGGGTGGACTAAATGTTGCATACAGAAATTGGATTCTTGTCCGAAGCGGGGTTTTTTTGTTTTTTTTTAACCTCTCTCCCACAGGAGCTGACACAGCTTCAGACCAATCACACAACAGGAGCTCTGTTGTACGCTTGGCGAGCTTTTGGCCACCACTGGGCCTCACTAGATGAATGTGGACCTTTAAGAGTAAACCACACACACACACACACACACACACACACACACACACACACACACACACACACACACACACACACACACACACACACACACACACACACACACACACACACACACACACACACACACACACACACACACACACGGGTAGGCAGAGAAGCACAGTTGGAAAACTGTGCACATAAACAAGGGCAGCTACAACTTTTCATAATTAAAATCCCATGTCACTTGCAGGATGTTTAGATGTGAGCGGCATGCCATTCATAATTATTACATAAACAAACAACACAAGTCCAACCTGAGCAGCGACGGGAGTGAGCAGCCACACACCGTGTCTTTCACTGTACGACAAATCTGGACAAGAAAATACTTTTAGACAGGGACCTCTCTCATTTTTAGCCCTCTAGCTCAAAGCAGGCCCCCAAGGTGTAAGGATACAAATGACCTAATCCAGGATAAACATATAGCTGGGCAGTAGAGGAGAAGGCTTATATGTCTGCTCTATAGGGCTAACAGCATGACAGTATTTTAGGAGGCAAACTACCCAGAATACCTCCTGGTTGCGTTCCGTGCAAATCGACATCTGAAAGTGTTGGCTATTAATAAAGACTGTTTATGAGCCGTCACACTCTTGGATATATATGTGTTTTTTTTATGCACTCAGCACTAGTTTATGCAGGTGGTTATCAGCGTAAATCCACATGAAGGCATGTGCAGGCTGGAGATGAAGTTACACGGCTATTTGCTCATCAATGCTATTAGTTTCCACCAACGTTGATTGCTTTGACACTTCACGCCATCCAACCGTGGCGATAAAACAGATCGGTTTCGCTAATGCCAAATTAAAGGCTGATATACAGCTCCTATTTCGAGGCGAGGTATCAATGCCAGCCTGAGAGCGTGTGAATCAGCAGCAGACTTGTAATTGCAGGATCCGCGGAAGATAACTGACATTTGAAAATGACAATAACACACCCAGGCACTGATCGAGTGCTCTGCTGTAACATGCAAGACTGACCATGAAGAAGCAGTGTATACCGTGTGAGAATAGCAGTGGCACCTGTTAGTGGGTAGGTACAAATTCAGGGTCTGGACCAAAAACAAAACAGCACCCAGACGTCACGCTACGCTTGTATGATACATAAATGTCATGTTCCTGTCAGGTTAAGGTTTAGTCAGTCTTTAAAAGCAAGACTACTTTATGTCCTTTTAAAAAGTAATAGAACATAGAACAACTTCCGATTACAAATAAAAAGTTGGGTTCATTAGTAATAAAACTCACCCTTGTGTAATGAATGCACTCCAGAGATTTGTTGCTACAGCCCTACTTGGTCTGGTAAGACCAGTGGCTTACGGTGGCTAATCTTAGCAAATGTTAGCAAACTTTGTGTGAATGTCTTTTCTGAGTCAGTTCGCTGACTCTTCTCCACGTGTGCTTGTGTTACACTATGGTTTTGCAATTCCATTATCTACCAAATTGTCATTTTGTGGCCCTTTTTTAATCAAATTCAGAGATTCAGTAAATTCAGTTCTTGATTTGTAGGATAGTTTACAGCCAACTGGAGCACACATCCCCAACACTAAGCTGCACAAATTGATTTGTTTATACTGACAATGGGTCACATGACTATGTGTGATGTGAAAGGTATTGCTTGTGACAAATCCACACAGAATTGGGTAACACTTTACTTAAAGGTATCTACATAAGAGTGACATGACAGTGTCATGAACACATGACACTGTCATGACACATGAACTCTAACCATAACTTGTCATGACAAAAACCGAATGACACTTAATGACAGAAGCGTTATGTCATAAACGTTTATGACTTGTTTATAATGTTTATGACACGTTCATGACAGTGTCGTGTCACTCTTATGTAGATACCTTCAAGTAAAGTGTAACCCAGAATTGTCAACAAACTCTGAAGCTGTGTGGAGCTTTCTAGCCTTATTTCTCATTTGATGATTGTTTAGGTTTTCCAGTCCAGAAGCTCTCCTCTCATGCTGATAATATGTCAATGTTGTGTTTACAGCTTGTTCTGCTAAACCTAAGAAAAAAACATATTGGCATTAAGGATTCTTTATTTGATAAATAAACAATCAAAACTCAAGTTAGACAAAACATAGTTGTAAATTAGTATGAGTTTAACAACCCAAAACTCTGCTTCGTCAGGAATGTGTGTGTGGGTGTAGTTTCATCAGATTTAATTGACAGTGGCATCTCCCTGGCAACACAGGCAAACTACCAATCAAGTGTCACCAGATACTAATTCTTATATTGTTCAATCCTGAATGGTACGTGGAAATAGGTGACATCACCTTTATCCAATAGAGCCCTGCCCACTTCAAACCAGTGAGAAAACGCTGACAGAAAAAAACACAAATACAAAAATCTCTCATGTGAAATGACGAACATTGTTTTGACGTTGGTAGAAAATTGTGTTTTCTACCAACAAACAAGATGTTTGAAAGAATATGCTAATATATAAAAAGATGCAGACAACATACAACAATATCCAAATAAATAAGTAAAATATACATTTACATAGAGCTGGGCAATATATCGATATTATATCGATATCGTGATATGAGACTAGATATCGTCTTAGATTTTGGATAGCGTAATATCGTAATATGGCATAAGTCTTGTCTTTTCCTGGTTTTAAAAGCTGCATTACAGTAAAGTGATGTCATTTTCTGAACTTACCAGACTGTTATAACTGTTCTATTATTTGCCTTTACTCACTTAGTCCTAATATCTACATTACTGATGATTATTTATCAAAAATCACATTCTGTAAATATTTTGTGAAAGCACCAATAGTCAACACTACAACATCGTTGCGGTATCTATATCGCGGTATTTGGTCAAAAATATCGTGATAGTTGATTTTCTCCATATCGCCCAGCCCTACATTTACATATAAGGAGGAAACATACACATACATATACACACACACACACACACACACACACACACACACACACACCCTATTCAACCCCGGGACCGACAGTACACACTTCATAGCATGCAGCAAATTGTCTTTTAATGTCTGAGCCCAACATTTTTAGTAAGATGCTGATTAGAAAAATAGCTCTTCATTTACACCAGGAGATAAAAAAAGTTACATGACAACAAAAGAGCCAAGATTTGAGCAAGCAGAAGCAGTGCTTAGTGGTGAAGTTGTGCTTGTAGTTATTATAAGCATAATTTGAAGGGACAGTTTCAAAAACACTATAAAGAGATTTAGGTCATTACTAGAGCCACTAAACATCGCTCACCCTGATCTGACTGATGATGTCTAACTCCAACAATGTGACCACACAGGGCAGGGAGATATTAATGATGTCTGTAAATACACGTCTCCTTAGTCCAATCTCACACACACACACACACACACACACACACACACACACACACACACACACACGTCATCTGCTTCTGCTTCTTCACTCAGGCCTGAGTCAGACCAGGGAGTTGAACTCAGCTCCAGCTGGATGCTGAGGCAAGCTTTAAGTCAGTCAGCCACTCCCCCGGCCCAGAACAGCTCAGCACAGACTGCACTGCCAAGTTTAACATGGCTGCCTGCTACAGTACCTAAATCAGAATTGCTCTAAATCAGCAACACTCCTGAGCAGATGCAATATTTCATGAGCATGTTGTTTTTCAGCCAGATTGGTGGAGGTGGAAACAGAGGCTGTATACATATTCTGCTAATGAAATTAGAATCTGTGTGGACGTGAAAACCGCTACAGTACACGGACCTCGGCGAGCTGCCCGCACTCTGACTGGGTCGGCTTTAAGCAGATTTATGGTCTCCGGTGGGGGAACAGGGGGATTTTCGGTCCAGACCTAAATCATGACTGAAACTACGAGAAGCTAATTAGGAGAGCAGCAGTATTGAGAGAGTGTGGTTTTCAGTAGGTCCACCACCACTGAGCATTGTGCTACACACAAAAAGCCTCTCTTTACCTTACATGGTAGCTAGCAGCAGCAGTGTAAAGTGTGCTAAAATCCACACTGGAACTTGAGTGCTGAGTCACCTCCAAGTCTGACTTTCTGGTGGTTGTGAAGTAGCCATCTGGGCAGCTTTCAGTAGACAGAACACTACCCAGAGAGCTCAGAGCTACTAGCTGTTCATGGTTTTGACAAATGTGTGATGTGCTCTGGGACTCATCCTTGCATAATATTAAATGGCAATGGAGAAGCAGTTTTTATCTGCACTGCGGCAGATCTTGCAGAATCAAAAAAAAGGGTCTTTCAAATCCACTGATTTTCTGAGGGAAGAAATCAATTACACTTCAGTCTGCTTTTTTAACAATAGCAGTGCAAAAAAGGGGAGTGACTGAAATTATAACAAGCCCTGAGTGCCAACATTCAATAATAAAAAGATATTAGCTGTGGTCCGTTTCACAGTGTACATAAACAGCGCTCCCTGTTCAGGGAACAAAATCCCTCCATTCGGAACACACAGCAATGTCAGCAACAATGATGATATCACTTCCTCTGTTACCCTGGTAACACCTTGGATACGTTGTTTCTACTGTGGACATTTTACTACTTAAATAAAATTAAACAAAAACAGATACCATTACAAACTTATTCTATTGAAATGTATGTAACTTGTGATTAAATGTAATGTAATGTAGAGCTGGGCAATATATCGATATTATATCGATATCGTGATATGAGACTAGATTTTGGATATCGTAATATTGTGTTGTCTTTTCCTAATTTTAAAGGCTGCATTACAGTAAAGTGATGTCATTTTCTGAACTTACCAGACTGTTGTAACTGTTCTATTATTTGCCTTTACCCACTTAGTCAATATATCTACATTACTGATGATTATTTATCAAAAATCTCATTGTGTAAATATTTTGTGAAAGCACCGATAGTCAACACGGTTGCGGTATCGATATCGCGGTATTTGGTCAAAAAAATCGTGATATTTGATTTTCTCCATATCGCCCAGCTCTAATGTAATGTAATTTTGGTTAATTTACAGGATGTACGGTGTCATTCCAACGATGCACAGTGATGGATGGGCCATCATACTTGTCAACTTCCGGCGAACTGATGACCCGTTGATCAGTTCTTTCTCACTTTAGCTTCCTACGGTTTGTAATTTTACTTAACATGGCTGAATACCTCGTGCAGTCAACTTCTCAGGGAACTACCAGGTGATCAGAACGCACCCATTGATTGCATCTCAGGCGCACACTCCTGCTCTCCAGCTCATCTATGCTCATCAGTCTGTTCCCACCTCTTGCACCAAACTCAGGCCCACACCCTACACTAACTAGGCAGCATGTGTTGGTAATTTGCAAGCAGTTGATGTTGATTAGCTGGGTTATGACACCCTGTGACCTCAGCTGTAGCCAAGTACATAGACATACATTCTCCAATTAACCCTGTGGCGTTTGGCCATCAGGCTTTACGGGGCCATAAGAGGGACTTATGTGAAAAGTCTACAGCGCTTTAGTTAGAACCCTTACACACACACACACACAGTGGCACACAAGCCCACATCTTCATAGGAAGCCATAGTTGCCAACAACATAATTCATCCATAGAAGCAGTAATACTGTTATATGTATATTCAGTTATTTACATTGAGAGGGAGTGCATCTGAGCAGCTGCTCTAGTTTAACTTCACAATGAACTCCCCATCCACACAGCTAATGATGTGTACAGTATAATGTGCTCTTTTGTTCATTACAAGTTTCACAACTCCCCACTAAACTGCTGTTATCCCCCTATATAAACTAAATATGAACTCATAACAGCAAAATTGTTCTTGGGTTACTGTTTTCGCAGGCATACTGTTGCTGGGAGTGTGAAGTAATTCAATAAGTCAGAGTCAGAGTGTCGGAGTCATTTGGAGTAGTGGTGTGAAACAACAAGAACACAAGGCAAAGCACCACCTGATACCACTTCTCTACTTCCCTTGATTTTTGTGTACTAGTGGCAAGTAAACTCCAACATATTCAAAATGTAACAACTTCTGTACTGGAAGTTTACCTAGGTTATTTATATTCAGTCTTCCATCCCTACAGCCACGTGGGAAGTGTGCTAGTGATTTTTGGTTTTCTGATGCACATTTACTATTTAATCAGTGAAAATGTTTTAGTCTTTTGTTCTGCTTGGGCAGATATAATCCAACAGCAGTAAATCTTGTTGATATCAAGACTGATATCTGGTCAAGCACATAGCGAAAGCAGCGCATATGTGATAGCAGATAATAGCTAGCAGAAAAACAGACACCAGATCAGATTAGAGAGCTGAGCCCCACAGAGCTGAGGCCAGCAGCAGTCTCCCCACTTTGATTCACTCCCTCAAAATGACTCTATTACTGCGCTCAGAGGTAGTATTCTAGCAAAAGAGCTCAATGCTTTCTTGGCCTGAGCGGTTGACGTGTGACAGATTTAGTGTTGCTCTTGGATTCTATGGGGCTGAAAAACTTAATAAAGTGAAGCTGACATTTTGAGTACAAAAGTGGAAGTCTGAAGTTGAGAGGTTGGAACAGGGACACCAGGACTGTTTCCTATCCAGTCGGACGTGTGCGTGAGTGCGCAGATCCACTGAAACCACCACAACCTGATCTACAGCAGAACATGCAGTTACTGTCAGGACCCTCATCTACTGGAGGAAGGCAACCATGGCAACCACTACCAAGTAAGCTTCCTGTGTGGGAAGCCTGGAGCAACCAAATAGACCAAACTGAAAATTGAGATAGTCGTCCACAGAAGCCACCTCAACCATTTTGGGACCTACATGTCACTTTATGATGTGAGAGATTACTTGCCTGGGTTGATGATCAAATTCCTTTTTTGATTCCATGGTAAACCTAAATGTTAAAGAAGCCCTAAACCCAAAGTGTAGGCTAGTCCTAAAACAGAATCTCGCAGAAGTGGAACCTGGCCAAAATGACTTCACTTCACAAAGCTTTCTGACTCCAAAGGTCTGAAGCTCAAACTGGCTCTCACAAAGATGAAAACCCCAGAACACACACGGACATAAACCACACACACACACAACACAACCACACACACACACACACACACACACACACACACACACACACACACACACACTATTTAATTCCTTAGTTAGACTCAAACACAAGCAGAGAATATTACAGCAGAATACTACAGAGCCAGTCCCCTGTGTTTTCTTGGCTTGCCTAGACCAGTTCTTTGAGTGTGTGCGAGATTGTACCCCTCACCCCTACTCCGCTCTCTTGTCCCACCAATCCTCTCCCTCCCAGACATGCTCTGATGGAGAGATAAGTTGAAGGTCATCCTGAGAGAACAAAGGCTCTGCTCAGGAATGTGTGGAATAACACTCTCTTGTTCTGTGGACAAAAAGCATATTAGAGGCTGCAGTGGTGTCATATGGGCCTGTGTCATCACTGTCGTCAATATGAGCCAGGGATTGATGACTTGATTTGGGAGAGCTTGGAGGGTGACACGCACAGTCAGCAGCTAGTAACAACCCCAATTTTCTTTGATTATTCTCTTTTATTATGTGAACAATTCTAAAAAAATGAGGTGAGATAAGGCTACATTTGAGATTAAATTACAACACTGGCAAACCATCAATCCAAAACTGAAATAATTCCAAAGCTGTGTCTTGTGTGCAGCTGGTTTATGCAACCAAAGCAGTTGTTATGGTGCTAAAACGCTCCGAAAAACAGCGGAGAGGCAAACTACTAAATAAAATTGGAGTGAAAAACGGGACGCAGTTCTGAAAAAGAATCTTGTAAAAAAAAAATCGAATTCCTTTTACTTCATGCCAAGTTGTTTTGTTTCCAAAAATGAAATAACACATTGTGATATCACATGAACTTAATGGGAACACTGACATCAAACTGATGAAATATGAACACTTATCTAGTTTGAAAACTGATGTTTGGATAGGCATCAGAACAGGACTCCCCCCCCACAACATCCATTAGTCTCAAGCCCGTTACTCAAAACGATAAAGAGATCCAACTGACACATCAGGGATATGGACAATGGAAAAATGAGATCTCTGTTGGCAGTGTGAGTCTTGCTCTACACATACACATTTTTTATGTGTTTGCGACATGCGAGCCTCCCAGCTGGTCCCATCCAGAGCTGTGAAGGCGGGATGAGTCAGCCGCGTGAGCTGGAAGAAAATGAACATGGCTGCAGATCTGTCACAGAGCATGATAGTAACCTTGCCAAGCTCACTGCTGACATGTTACGATCCAATAATCACCAAAATGCACAAGCATGGACATCATGAAAATCAAGTATAGAAGGCTTCTGGTCAAGACAAGACAAGAATGCATGACCACCCAATCTTACACAGTTACCATCTTGACAGGCAAAACTAAATTATTATGTAGCCTGATCCCAGCATTACCTCAGCTGGAATCAAATCATTAGCTACTAGCACGTCTAATCGCCCATGTAATAAGAAAGAGCATTTACCTCAAAGATTGGCCATGTGTATATACTGACAAGGGGACTACATGACATCTATAATATTGGCACTATGTAACTGGTTGACTGTTACTAATGCTTACACAAGAATCACAGCAAAGCACCAACACAAAACGGGGAAGAGAAAGACTGTTAGATGAAACATTGGTGTAAAAAATACAGAAATCAAAATATGACAAAAAATAGGAAAGAAATCCATCGTGTTTATTATGCGGTTACGTCACTTACTTTGGCACAAATACATATATTTCCATTAGCAAGATCATTAATATAATTGCATCAGTCTTGGTTTTCCATGGCTACATGCAAATCAGGGTAGGCCCATGGGAGGTGGTTTGAGCAATTTTATCTGCATCTCATCTTTCCAAGACACACTGAATGTCAGGTGTAACTGGGGTGAATATGTTTTGGTGAGAAACACTGACTGAAAGACGAAAATCTCCACTAGATACATTTAGATATTCAAGACATAACTGATCCTAATGGAAATCGACTTTTCAAAGCAGATGGATGATTGGATGGATGGATGGATGGATGGATGGATGGATGTTTTTTAATATCATGACATTTGGATTCTGGTGCAGGCCTAATTGGCCTCCCCTGTTGATAGAGGCCACTGGGCCTTCCATTCTCCTTGGTGGTCTCTGTGCTGCCAGCCTTTTACCACACTCACAATAGACCACACAAACAGCTCAAATGAGAATACATTGGGGCTGAAAGTGAACAGTGGGTCAAAAACTGGACCATACTGGATGTGCTTAGATAAGCAGAACCGGAGGGATGTTTCCCTTAGAGCAATACAGCAGATAGAGAGCCAGCAAACAGCCCCCAGGCACCACGGCTTTTGAATAAACCAGCAGGAATAGGGAGATGCTGTTTTAATTCCACTCCTCTCTTTGTCTCCTTCATATTTTCTTTTGCCAATATGGTTATGTAGCCTTTTTTATGTGCTCCAGATGGGAAGCTGTACAGGAATGTCTTCTCAAGCTTTCTCTACACTGAACAGACATACACCGTTCCCTCTTTTGTCCCTGCGTGTTTTATAGTATACAAAGCTCCTTTCAGTACCCTCGACACAATCTTTGTACAGATTTGACAAGCTAGTGATGTCACACTTTCTAATCAGTGTACAACGTGGCCTTTTAGCACAACCCTTCACAGGGGAAATGTTGCACCTTAAAAAACCTTTTTGTCCTGATGAACAGCCAATATCTTGAGCCAGCAATGCAACCCATGTTTGCTTGAGCATCTGCAAATATATGACAAAAGTATTGATATTTCAAGTGCACAAAGGGCGCTCCATTGCAGACACTTGAAGCAGGTCAGTAACAATAACAAGGGAAAGAATTTGAAACAAGACTAATTTCTCTGAAACGGTGTCCAATCTCCCAGACTGAGCATATTGTACTTGCTTTAAACTAACAAATCCTACAAGCCCGAGCCACTCACACAGGCTTCTTTATAGTTTCAAAAACCCAAATATCTAAATGATGCATTCCCCGAGCATGCCTTGCCACATTATTTCCACACTGTGCTACCTTGGGGTTAACACGTGGACAAATGAGTAATTAAGCTTGACATGCCAAGATTTTGGCACCGCTTGAAGCTTAATTTCATATACACAGTTGATTTATGGCTAAATGTTGCAGGTTTTAAATGGTATGTGTCCAAGAGAAAGACAAAGGTTTGTACCTCAGAATCTAGTCCTCTTTAGCTTTGGGTCTTCCTGATCACTTTCTCCTGACATGCCCCCCCATTCTTTTGTCAGGGCCCTGGGCTTCTCCTTAAATACATGCTTGTTTATGATTTACAGATTAGGCTCTGGAATGAACAGCACAAAGGCAAGATATTTTTGAGGTATAAAAAGCTTTGTTGTACGAACAAGCTAATTGACTAAAGTGAATCATATGTTTGTAGGCAGGCGCTCCTCCTCTGGTTCCAGCTGGATGATTCTTGTTCTTGTGATAAGGGGAAGGCAGTTTAACTCTCTAAGTTGACTTTTCCTTTCTGTGTAGAAGCTGGACAAACTCAGCTCAGTCAGCTGTGAAAGCCCATGTAACGGTTTCCTTATCTGCTTCATGTAGTTCTACTCGAACATAGGGTCAGTTTCAGCAAATATGACCGAAAGTTAGTTTCTTGCCTACTGCGCCTTTAACTTGCATGTGTCTGTCAAGTTACAACTCAGTGGTCTTGGTTTGGTTTTTACTGTGTAATTCTTAATGCTTGGATGTAAGATTACAATAACAGTATTCATGATGGACACGTTAACGGAAGGACACTCAACTTTTCCCCAAAGTCCAGACTTAATATTTAGCTCTAAACATTACACATGTGGACACACTGACAAGAAATGAAGCATCATAACCACCAAGTTGCATTTTTTCCTGGGAGAGTCATACTTGATTAATCAGAGGTTGAGGGAAGAGAGAACAAATGTGTGCTCAAGATGAGGAGAGAACCATCTGAGAAAACAGTAAAAGAAAGGCTTAGAGAGAGAGAGAGAGAGAGAGAGAGAGAGAGAGAGAGAGAGAGAGAGAGAGAGAGAGAGAGAGAGAGAGAGTGTGAGTGCGAGGCTTTCAAAGTCCGGAGTGGCTACTTGTCATTTCAGCGCGATGGCACAGAATCTTCTTGGAAAAGGCAAACCAGAAGGGTTATTTCATCGCCCCTCACCGCTGAGTGAGTGGAGTCTCCAGTCTGGCCCCCTAGAGTTTCTGCATCATGTAATTTAATTCATGGGCCGCGAAACACAGCCAAGCGAGGCTCAAACAGGACGAAGACACATAACCACAGCAGCCATTTATGAACGATGTTGATTTAGTTTTTACTGCCAGACAAATGAGTGCAAAAACATCTGAGAAAGCATTTCCAGTGATTGTAATAGCAAAGTTAATCCCCCTTCTTGTCTGTAAACATGGAGTGCTAGAATTTAAGCGTTCTGTGAAATCTTATAGTTAGCTCTTGCCATACCGGTACTAGTGGTGGACGTTTTATTGCCCTTGACCTCATAGTGTTGGCGTGCTCTTCTCAACGCAAAAAAAGGTAAAGATTTGTTTTTCTAATCCTGCAGAGCCATGTTTTAGCTATTCTTAGATACGTTATGGTTACAGAAATAGATTACAAATGGTTACAATTATAGGAGCACAGAAAAAGAACTAAAGTCAGTTTACTGCTAACTGGCGGGTACTGCCAAGCATACTACTTAACAGCCATTGTATGTGAGCCAGTGAGCGCATGATCTAGTTGAATAATTGATTTAGAAGCATTTGAATTACACTGCAGAGGATCTGGGTAGCAATATGCATTTTCAATGGATTTGAACGCCATCCTCCTATTCCTGTACCATTCTTTATTTGTTGTTAGGTGCTGCACACTGAAGCTACGTCCACACGTACCAAAATGATCTTTTTTTTTTTACCCGTCTTCCCTGGATTCGTTTCGAGATTTTTTACGTCCATACGGAATCAGCGGGAGCCAGTTGTAAATGACTCAACGCGCTACTTCATATTCCAGGCCTATAGGCGGCGCTGTTTCTGCTACAGAAATTCACCAAAACATGGAGAAGAAGAGCATCGTCAGTTCCACTTCCCATCATAACATGACTAGCTAGACTAACGTTCTCTTAATACATCCATGGACTATAATAACTTTTACCACTGCTCATTTTATAAAGGCCTCTGCAAGAAAACGTGTCTTTGTTTACATTGTATAATGTGCTGTTGGATTGCTTTTTATTTTGCAATTCTGTCTGCCATCGGACATGATTGCAGCGCGCTAGCTGGCAGAGCTAACGTTACCGCGCTAACGTTAGCTCTGCTAACTAGCTAACATTGGCAGTCAAATAAACATCAATGATCCAATGTCTTTTTGATAATCTACACGTTTTTCTTGCAGTAGCTTTTCTACAATAAGCCGTGGTAAAAGTTCCTATAATCCATTCAAGGAGTTGATAAGCAGAGAGATTAGCTAGCTAGCTTCCACTTTATAAACAGCTAACCATAGCAGTTAACGTTACGTTGCTGCTGTAGCGGTCAGCTACTTAAGTGATGTTTAACGTTAGCTACATAAAGTTAGCAATATATCTTGTGTAGAATCCAGGACCGGCAGAGCAGAGGGAAGTGTCAGGGAGCAGAGACAAACTATTTAGCTAGATGAAGTGAGCTGGTTTGACCATTGAGATGGGATATGCTCGCTAGCTTCACCGCAGTCGTGTGTTGCCGTGCACTAGTGCGGGACTGCGGGTAGAGGACGAGGGGTGTGGCGATGACATCATCGATACAATAAAAAGCCGGCTTCACCATCCAGACGAAGCCAAAAGAGAGCAGTTTTCGAATTTTTTCACCCTGGGACCCGGTTTCAAAAAAGTGCGTTTTCAGGCAGTGCGTTTACTGGATTCGTGTGGACGAGGGGCCCAAACGATGCTAAAAATGTGTGTTTGCACCAAAAAATGTCTCAGTGTGGATGGGGCCTAAAAGGAATTTAACTTCTGGCACTGCAATGTGTCAGAGTGAAGTGAGAAGTCGAGGGCAGTCGGCTAGGTAGGCCACGGGGGCAGGAGTGCAAAAGCCTTGGCCCCCCCATGTATGAAGCTGTGCTCAAGTCCCTGGCGAACACCCAGCCTGACATCTGATTACCCCCAGCCTGGTTTGAGGCTTCTGTGAGTCGAGTCAGAGGAAGGTCCTAGATGAAAGAGACGTTTGATCAGAGCTCTGTCGGCCTGCCCCTGATGTATACGCTTAGATAAATATTGACTAGATTTGGAAGGCCATGTAAATTGTTCAGTTGTAGAAAAGCAGGGAGATAGCTGCAGCACGCTTAAAGGAGTCCTTCAGGCTTTGAACATGTTTGAAAGTGTTGACTTTCGCCACTTGATGAATGACTCGCACTTCAGAGAAATCCCGTGATAATGAACTGTGTTTGCTCACTTGAATGTATGTGTAGCGTACATGCTGATGTCCACAGTTTTAATGCAGCTGCGGGCGACATGGAAACCGAGTCCACTCATTTAGCACTTGCAAATTGAAAGTGATGGATGAGAAAAGGCATTTGTCTAGACACATTTTTGAATGAGCCTTTAAAAGGTTGGCTCAAGTAAGGATTTGTGTATTTGTCTAAAAACCTGCCTGATGACTCCCTGACAAATGATGTGTAAACAAACTGAGCGGATAAAGTCGGGCCTGTGAGCAGCCATGTTCTCACTGTTGGAATGTTCAGAAAAAATATCTATTGTCGCTCACACTGAGCCACTCTGCACAGTGAGTCTTTCAACAAAGGTCGCAAAGCGCAGCACATTTGGTTCAGATCAGTAAGGTCGTGACCCACACGGGGTTTATTTGGACCTTTGCACCAAAATAATCACAGGCCTCTGACTCTGCTGTGACATACATTAACAGTCTGGAACCACTTCTCTTTCTAACCCCCACCTAAAACGTGAACTTTCACGGGCTAGTCAGTGCCCTGAACACTTCCTAATTATTGTTTGAATTATGTGACTTCTGGAAGAGGAACTGTTTCTTGCAGGAGGCAAAATGCTTTTCTGGGGGCAGGAGAGTATGTCGGTATTATGCGCTGCGGTTGTGGTTTGTCTGCAGGAGCAAGTCGGCTTCTTGGAGGTAAGGGACTGTGGGGAGGTCCAGATGAGAGAGAGAAGCTTTCATTTTCATTAACCTATACCTTTATGTACAGAAAACGGCCACACATGTGGTTCTTATTTTCACAACAAGCTTAACACGTAGTCATAATGTTCGAAAATATTATTGCAACCATGGAATCTACTGGCTTTTAAAAAGTGAAAACAAGTGGTGGCATACTAAAAAAAAAAAAAAAATGTTGATCTGGTCCTAAACATGTAGGGGTTTGTCCTGGATGGCGGTCCCAGAGCCACTGGCCCCAGTGTTGTTTAAAGCTGTTGTCTGTGAACAGACAGAGCTGCAGCAGTACTGTACAAACAGCACCAACTCAAACTTTCCAAAAATCAGATAAAGGTCTTGTCTTGATGTGCCAAGGGACAGCTGGGAGAGGGCTTACATTTCTTTGGCTCCGATTCAAGGAATTTGAGTCGTGGAGCAAAACGCACACCCTTTACCTGTGATACCTTGTTTAAATCTTCAACTGCTGGGTAAGACAGCAGCTATGCAGCACAAACTATATTTTGTCCAGACATTCAAGGTTTCATTTCATGAATACATGTTTTTGTTTCTTCTACTAATAAAATCACAGATACTATAGAGCTGGGTGTGTTTTTTTTTTTTCTAAGTCATAAGCCCAAAAATAAAGGGGCTTGTGTAAGATCCGGTGTGTGTGGAAGCCAAGCCCCGGCAGTCAACATGCCTTTGCTGAGAGACAGCAGCTGCTGGCCTGATATAGAGGAGAGACATGAGAGGCCACAGTGTTAAAACCAGGCTTGGTGGTTCGCAGCCTCTCTAAGAAAGACCGTAGAAATTCTGGGTTAAAGTTAAAGAATGAAGTCAAAAAGGATTCTAAAGCCAACCAGAGCGATGCCATTTTCCCCTCATTGTGGCCAAATTCTGCGTTACCTACATCAGTCCTGCTTCAGGTGGCTGGATTCCTGAGCTCTCATATTTTCCAGGTTGTGTTCTCGTTCTGTTTTCGCCAAGAGTGCGTGTCCTGGCAGAATAAGGCTAGATGATGCCACACGATATGAAGACAAAAGAGAAAGAGTTATCTGGTGTAAATCTAGGTCGTATCTGAGAGATGGTGGTGATCTTGTGTATAGGAACGCTAGACAGAGCAGAAGTCAAGGAGGATTCGGTGGGTTAACTCTAACGCTGACCTTAACATTCAGAGAGAGAAAAAGGCCCTCTGCAGAATAAATTATAGCAAATATTCAGAGCAAATGGGCACAACCAAATCCAGTCTCCTTTTGGACCATAAACAGAACCAGGACCCTCATCTTCATCATCTCATCTGCCAGGTACATGACTGCATCCAAGTTGAATCTCACAAAACTCTTTTTTAGCCTGTGTGGACTCTCCCCTGTCTTTCAAAACACATCAGCACTCAGGAGAAAAGGCTCCCTGCTTTACCAGGCAATACATTTTCCATCTTCCCTCTTGGCACTTGCCTCCTCCTTCCATTTACTTTCAGGGTAAACTGTCGCAGAAGTGTGGAAACTGTAGTGACCAAAGGCTAAATTTCCTTGTATTAAAAAGTAAGCCCAAGGCAGCTTGGCTTATAGTGTTGAAAAAGAGCCTACAATGGAATTACAAAGGCCTATTGTCCAGCCAGGATAGGCATGACGTTAGAGACATTAGAGAAGTTAAATTACACTTCTTTTTCTTTTCCTGGCCTGCTCCGACTTTCTGCTTTAAGACTACTGTTTTCATAAGACGGCAAGGAGGGAAAATATTCTCTTTCAAGTTAGCAGGGAACTCTTACTCTGGGGGATATCCTTTACCACCTGCACATATCAATCACGCATTTGGCCAAGCGCTCGGCTGGAATATGGAGGGAAGAAGGAGGGAATCTCTTTGAATCTCACTCCAAGATGCAGACAAAATGGCTGCCACTGTGCGTCCGCTGGCATACCTTTCTGATTAAATGCTACATATTCTCGCTGAGGTTCTAATCAAAGCACCCCTCTGTTAGCGGGAAGTAAAGGTATCTTTATTGACACCTTGGCGTTGACGTTGGCACAGTGCTCTGTGCTCTCAGCCGGTGGTCCTGGGCTTCTCCTGAGCATGCCAGTTATTTTCTCTGCCTAAGCACGATCGTATTTCATAATCTACACAAATTTGTGGACACGACCTATTCAACCCCAGGTACAAGGTGTACCATTTTGAGGAGAGGGCAAAATGCGCTATGGATCAGAGTGAATGGCAGAGGCGAGTTATTAAACATGTGCTTGCGATAAAACAGTTTAATAGAACTGCAAGCTCATGCTGAAATGCAGAAAATCAACTATTCACAGGTGGGCTCAAAATTATAGTGCTGTCTTTCAAGCTATGTCCAGTCATATTCTGTAATGCGAAAAGCGATAAATATTTTTCTGATTACTCAGTAATACAGAACATGTGGCATATATCACCGTATATATGCAGGTGGAATTAAAAGACAGAAGTGTGCACTTGCAGGGAGAGCACCTGTATATACTCAGAGAAAAGGGAGTATTTGGAGAGAGCAAGCTTTACTTCCTACTATAGAATAACTCATCCTCTAAGAGGAGTGGGGGGGGAAAATAAGACATGAGCGGGGATGTCTGAGGGAGGCGCCTGCAGAACATCTCTCTCTCTCTCTCTCTCTCTCTCTCTCTCTCTCTCTCTCTCTCTCTCCTCTCTCTCTCTCTCTCTCTCTCTCTCTCTCTCTCTCTCTCTCTCTCTCTCTCTCTCTCTCTCTCTCTCTCTCTCTCTCTCTCTCTCTCTCTCTCTCTCTCTCTCTCTCTCTCTCTCTCTCTCTCTCTCTCTCTCTCTCTCTCTCTCTCTCTACCTGATAGCTGAAAAGCTTGCTCAGTGAGCCGACGATGGCCAGTCCTCCAGGCTGTTTGTCAAAAGGAAAGAGGAAGTCTTGAATGAGACAGAGAAGTAACACTTGAAAGGGAACATCTCTCTCAGGGGATCAAGAGAAAGGCCAGAGCAAAGCGGCGTAACAGAGGCGGAAAAGCACGCTGATGAACAATGTTTTCTATTTGCACACATTTGCATAAGAAAAGGAAGCGCAGCGACCACCAGTTCCACTAGTTGGCTGGTGAATGGAGGGGAGCTCTAAACCTCCTCATGAGAGGCGAATGGGAAGCACGTTTAAAGCGGGATGTGTCGTCAGGATTAGTCGGAGTGAAGAACACATTTTGATAAGGGACACCGGGGTCCGCTTCTATGCTGTGGCCCATCACTGCCAGTTGAACCATATAGGCCTTTCACCATTCACTATCCAGAGAGGGGATGCTCAACATGTTCAAGTTGAAAAAGAGCAGGTGTGGATATTAATTGTGCACTGCAGGACTACTGTACATACATATGCATTCCAATTAGCTCACATACTGTATCACTGAACATCTGTCATGTACAGGAGGGACAATTATGTACGGTGATGTCAACCCTGTGTGTTTTGCATCTGTTAAGTCCTAATGGGGCCTTACAGAATGAAACCTAACATCTGTTGGCGGCAGTTTCGGCCATCGCCGCAGTACTGCAGTGTGTACGGGCGGATTAGGCCCGCTTCAGAACAGCTTCAGGCTTGTTCTGAAGGTCAGACTGGCACTTCAGATGTGAAAGAGTGATTCATACCGGAAAAGTCATCTTCCTTCTTTTTTTTTTTTAAACCACAAATGAGAATTAGCTTTAGAGCAGCAGAAGTACTGTACATGTCAAATGAACAAATAATGTAACAGAATGCATGAAATGCTGCCAATAGGGGGATTTGATAGACTTTTCCACACTGCAAGTTAAATGGTTATTGTAGCAAAAAAAATCACAGCCTACACAACTCCACCTACAGAGTCCATTAAAATATGCTTCTGATAACATTTGTGGGAATAAATAGGCAATGCAGTGTCTAAATTTCATCTGAAATGCTTACTCGTGACCTAAACTAACTAAGCTGGTCAGACTCATTTGCATTAGGCTGAGATTGAGCATACTACACTGCTATAGTTGGCCACGCCACATTCATCATGTGCTGTGTGGCCGTCATCGCCTGCTCTATAGTGAAGGCAGCAACCTGTGGCACGTCCCTTCGCCGAGAATGTAAAGTACCTGAATGCTAGGAAGCAGCTAGCTGTTAAATTCCTCATCTCTGACCCTGCTCTCCTTTTAATTACCCTGTTGCATGTTGATAGTAAGTCTTGCACCTTCATAAGCTCTGAGGAATACTGTAGGATTGGGCATCGAGAACCGGTTCCAACTTGGAATCGTTTTAAAAATTACGATTCCAGTGGAATCGTTTCTTTATTGGAATCGTTTGGAAAATTTGGTTTCAAATCCGATCATCGGTTCCAAATTTAACATGTGCAAATTTTGGTTTTCGTAGCAGTGGCTAGTGTGGCTTTATTTTACGTTGGAAAAAAAATGTAGACATGTGACCTCTTTCAACTTCACCCCTCAAAGAACCGCAATCGAAAGAAAGAATCGGAATTTGAATCAGAATTGTTCAAATCAAAACGATGCCCAGCACTACTGAGGAACAATTTATTTTCATGACTGATTGATTGATGATTAAAAGTTCAGATCAGACAAAGTGCTTCAGAACGGAATATATTGCGACCTTAAAGGCAAAGAGAGTACGGGAAGCACAAAAAATGCTGAAAAAAATATTTTCTGTTGCACTGGTGATGTCACTCTGCAAAAAATGTTTTTTTAAAAATTAAAAAAAAAAAAAAGAGTCAAACCTACTGTACATGATTAACAGTGAGTTGAGATTAAAGTCATAACAGAGCTGTGGGAAAAGAAATGAAGTCCACTTTATCATCTCCCTGGACTGGAGTAACATTTGTGATGGTTCCATACGAGATGAAGACAACCAAACTCTGGCATTTTGATTGATGAGGGAAATCTATAGCCTATAATCTGCTGAGGGACCCATGTTGGATCATAAAATGCCTCACGAAGTCATGTTTAAAATCACTCTCGGCCTATAGCCATTTCCATAGAACCAAATACATGTGTCGCAGAGTCTGCCACCAACTAGTGAGACATGGAATCAGTGTAATAAATCAGGAAACTCCCTCTGTGTATCATCATAATTTTGGCACTGATCATAAAACTCCAGTTGTTGGGTCAGAAGAGAAAAGACTGTAGGCATTGTTCAACTGACTTTCTGTTCAAAAAACGTTTCCTATGAAATGTAACAACACAAATTCAACAAACAAAGCTGCATGCATGTCAACATCTTGTGATTTATTCTTAGGTCTACTGCTGAGGCTTGGCAGCCTGTTTCTTTCATATAATTGATTTCCCTGCATGGAGCATTCCCTCAATCAGCAGTCCCCCATTTCATTGTTACGTTTGCCATAATGCCATTATCTTTAAGCTCTAAGTGGAATAAACTACCTCTATATAGTTATAATGTTAAGCACTCTTAGTTTATTTGACAAAACCACCATGGGGAAGTAATTTACCGTCTCGAGTCAATTCTGCTGACTGTCCCTAAAGCTTACACAGACCAGTAAGAAAGGCCTTCAAGATTCCTGGCTCTTCTGCAGCGGGAAACCAGCACACTGATTTACAACTTCTTTAATGTTGGAGCACAGAGATTTAAACTGTGGTGTACACAATGGATGATACATCTGGTAAAAAAAAAAAAAAAAAAACTGTCAACGCTTTCATTTTGCTGATGGTTTTAGAACCGTGCCACTGTTTTCTATTTCTGTTTTGTTCCCTTGTGAGATTCCTACTGTGATCACTTCAAATATTGAGAAAGGTACATTGACATGTTGTGCTATTTTTGGTGCAGTTGAACAGAAGACTGGCATAGGACTACAGTAGAGTGCAGCACAGATACGCATACAGTGTAAATACATGGGGTTTCTTGGTATGCGGACAGATTGGTGTCAATTTGGCAGACATGAATTTTTATTTGATATAGTCCTAATTAAAATGCACAGGGAACTGAATACTTATACTAGTTGCTCAAATTAACATGAAAACTTGACAACTCTAATTTACAAAACAATCTCACCTCAAGGTCCACAAAGTAGCTGCTATGAAGCTTTACAATATTGCTAACATTGAAGCCAACATGGACAAGAATTCTTTAAAGTGCTCAGAAAGAAATTCAATTTAAAAATCTTTCTTTTGCATGGCATTCCATTTGTTTTTGAACTGTTTTGTGGTAATTATTGTGACTTTGCCCTACTAGTTTTGATGATTTTGTTAGGAAACTTTATGTAACTCTTAAATTGATCATACAAGAGGAAATGGCAAATGACTCCCTTTAGGGTGATTATCTGTCTGTCAATCTATTTATCAAAAAATTGCTCAGGAATTCAACCAGATGGAAACACACTTGTGTCAAGTGTGCTAAGCCAGGCCCTGCCCAGCGAGAGAGAGAGAGAGAGAGAGAGAGAGAGAGAGAGAGAGAGAGAGAGAGAGAGAGAGAGAGAGAGAGAGAGAGAGAGAGAGAGAGAGAGAGAGAGAGAGAGAGAGAGAGAGAGAGAGAGAGAGAGAGAGAGAGAGAAAGAGAGAGAGAGAGTGGGCGGTGATTAACATGCTGCAGTCAGGATGCATTTCAGAGGGGCACTGGGAGGAAACGACGGGCCATTACAGCACAACTAAGGGTCTGTTAATCAGCCTATTAGGGTTTAATTGAGGATAGTTAATTAGGAGTCGGTGGGCAGTCTGTGCTTGGGGGTAAGGCTGACATGAGAAGCAGCTGGCAGAGCAACCTGAGACAATTGTTACTGATCCCTTTACACAAGAGCAGTGATTGATTGGCAGAATAATTTGCCTTAATTACACCTGTCTATTTCTGCCCGCTTTAAACTTTTTAGGAGCCATAAATGAACCCACTAGCTCCAATGAACAAGGAGCCGGGCGAGACTGTGTTGGAGCAGAGCAAACACAGTTACAGTAGGCCCAGACTGTATGTCTCCGCAAAAATCATCAAGAGCCGGTCTGCCTTTGAGGACACAAGCTGTTTAAACTGAGTGGAAAATACAATATTCTGTGTGTGTGGAGGGACAGAGACAAAAGCAGCCTTCTGGCTGCAGCGAGGCATAAGCTCACCTCACACCATCTCTAGACTGACGTCTCCACATCTTAACCCCCCCCCCATATGGAGCAGTGGAAAACAAAGGTGTGCTTGTCCTCACTTCTTAAAACCAGCTCTGCATAGGGCAGCGGCTACCACCAGAAGCTGATTATGGACTCTTAAAAGTTAGATTTGATTTAATGTCCTGCTCCTGCCTCAGCTGGACCACGGGGCACAGGAATGTGACTCACTGCTAGGATTGGCCTGCTTAGCCTGGGGTGGATTCATCCTGTCTAGATCCAGGCAGGAGAAACAGAGCAGTGCCACATTCAGTTTGCCCATCTGGGGAATAAACACACTGCCTGCACAGGGGCCAAAATCCAATAAAGAGCCTGACAAAGGCCTGCTTCTTGCCTAAGAATGCCAAAACAACATGTGATCCCCCTTAGGGAAATAACTTCTATGTCTATTTCTCATAGCCCTCCGGGTCAGAAATAACGCCTGGGGAAACTTTGGCACATGTCCTGCTGAGGATGCCATGTGCTGTGACAACTTATCAGTGACAGTGGGGTCCAGCTAATCACACAATTCAGTTGCAATCTTACAGTTATTGACATGCCAAATACATCTTCAGATGTGAAAACTGCTGTCAGATACAATGACATTACATGTGCTCTGCTTCGGGAGCAATACTCTGTAACAATCAGTGGATTTATGAAGCATACAGAGCTTACACACACTGAAAGTGTAAAATTTTACTTCAGATCAGCGATGTACAACAGGCCATAAAATACAGCGAGAACAGTACTGCACACTTACTGAATCAACTATAATGAAACTAAGCTGTATGGCATCACAGGAAAAAGTGATGCATCTAATTAACAACAAAAGGCAGCACTTTGCTTCCAAACTTGCCTTCTCGTTGCCGAATAAAGGCTCATTGACACGCATGCTTCAGACCAACCTCCCACACAGCTTACTTGGCATTTCAGTCAGTCACTGCTAAGTGCTATCTGTCTTGAGCTGTGTCTGGCCTGGTGACTTGACACTTAAGTAACTGTGGGGAGGTTTGAGGTGTTTAGTGGCTCACTGTGGGTAGCCTCGCAACTCACCTAGTGACAAATAAGAAATTGCAGATGTGCTGCCTTAAGCAGTGTCACAGTTACAAATTTAGATGTGAAAATACTCTCAGCAGCTTAAGATAAAATGCATTATTTTTGCAGTACTAATGAGATAAACCATTTTTTTCCTCAAGTTTTAAACATCTACAACTAGGCCAAAAGCCCATTGATTCTTTGATACTTAGTATAAGCTGTAGCAATATGGTCATGGGAACAGGTTGTGTCAAACACAATAAAGCTAATCTGGGTGTAGGGGGTTACAAAGTCTCAGGACAATTTTATATCCTTTGCCAATAATAAAACGCTATATTTAGAGCAGCCTATTTTGCATTTCAGACACGCTTGATTGTGACCCCTGGCAGTCTCCACCACATTCCTCCTGCTCTTCTTCCAGCTAATAACTCAAAAAATACATTATGCATCTCAAACCAGGTTAAATGAACAGAGGTAACTGCCAGCTATTCCAACTTGCATCATCTGTAACAAAACTGTGCCGGCACAAACATGCCTGCTATTTTTGGTCCATGTCTTCTGACGCTTTGTTGTATCAGGCAGTTGACGCTGAATGAAAATGTTGGTTGTTGAATTTGAGCCTTGCAATCTCCACTTTTCGATTCAAATGACATCCAGTATACATTTTTATATAAACATTGTCTTAGCAGGGACACATTCCTGCCCCCCCCCGCCCCCTCTCCATCCAAAAACACACACACAACCTCATCCTCCATAATAGAACTGGCTTCTCCCAATGTCAGTTTATTTTAAAGTAGTTGTTGCTGTTCGCCCTCTTCGACCTAAGAATGTTTACCAAGGATTTACAAGGCGACATTTACGACGAGCAGCCCAGGCGTCTCCATTCTCTTCCTATTTTCACACTCAAAAAGCCCACACAGAAAACATCCCCTCAACTCCGAGAGCTCAGGCACGGTTCTGGGATTGTGACACTGGCTTAGTCGTGTTGCACAAGCAAAGAGGCTTGAAGAAAGTTGAAGGCCAGTTTTTCTAGGAAAAAAACGCAGCAACAAACTCTTGCCGGAGTTCCAGCATTGCTCAATGTGAAGTCACATTAAAGAAAAAAATGCTGGGATTACATTTATATGGTAGACATGTTCACATTTTCTAAAAAACATGTAAGTATACAATCAGTCGGCTGTAGTGTTGCAGAGCAGAGTCCTTCATACCAGACCAATCCCCTTGTAACACTGAATCAGAACTTATTTATGAAATTCTGGCAAAACATGGATCCTGACCAGAGTGCTAAGATTCTTTAGCTTGCGGAGGGGGCTAGTGAAAGCAAACACAGCTCGAGGGTTTTTATGAGAAAAATGTCCGGCTGAACAAGGAGGCATTCATGTGCTGATTCATACCAGCCTGTAGCTCAGTTAGAAGACAGCCATCTGCTATCACACTCCCCCGCTAAGAGCCTGTTATAGAAGGATGAGCCGTGGATCATCATGTACTGTACATGTTACATCCATATAGACTAGAGGATGGATACATGACCCGAGCCCGACGGGCCGGGCCGGGCCGGGCCGGGTTCAGACAGATATTTAGAAATGATGTTCGGGTCGGGCTCGGTCACATCAGCGCGATAAGGCATTGAACATTTTAAATTTAAAAAAGCTTATTATGTAGGTAGCCGATGGGCCTGTTTCACTTGATGCAAAGGTTCGTTTTTGTGATTAAAAAAAAATTAAAATATTACCCTAACATCCGTCTCCCTGCGTGTGGAAATTTGTTTATGTAGCTGTGACGTGCGCTTGTTGCCCTGTGTGCGCTGATGCGCTCATCTGTTGACATTTCCTACAGTTGCTTAATAAAAGCGGGCTTTCCACACAAACAAACGTACATGTGTCATTAGTATGAGAAAAAAATGAGATTTTAACTGTGTCTTGGGTCGGGCTCGGACATAAATATCTTAATGCCTGTCGGGCTCGGGTCGGGTTCGGTTACTGCTCTGTCGGACGCGGGCCGGGCTCGGACAGAAAAATGCGGCCCGATCCACACTCTGATAGAGACTTACTGGAACTAACCCCTCTACTACAGAGGGTAGTTTTAGTGTTTAAAAATTAAACATTAGCATTTTCTGAATTTGATCTTTAAAGCTGCACTAATCAATATTTTTTAAATATTAAACGTGGATCAAATGACTGTGTGACTAATGTGAACGAATTTGCTGGCAGTGACGAACCCCCTGAGAGTTAAGGCTGTTTTATGGTTCTGCGGAGGCTCCACGCAGAGCTTTCGCTGTAGCCTACGTAAGTGGCCTGATCTTTATACTTGTGCGCTGGTGTGTGCGTCGAGCCGGCATGTGTGTGTGTGTGTGTGTGTGTGTGTGTGTGTGGGGAGTGTGTTAGAGCGAGGGAGAAGTGAGAGAGTGACGGCCATTAGCTTCGGAGCGAGTACTGACTCTAGAGTAATAGTGAGAGAAACAAAGTGTCTCCTCTGTGTTTTCTGACCATGGTGGGAAATCTGGAGCAGGAACGTGCGTCGCTGCGACGTGTAGTTACATTTTTGGAGAGGTGCACGTCAGGCTACGGCGTAGGGTCCGGCGTAGACACAGAGGGGTCTGCGGGGGTACGCCGTCAATTCTACGCAGAAGCATAAAAAGGCCTTTATCCCCCAACTATGCAGTTCCCCTCAGCTCTATAGAGCGTTTTGGCTTCTTTTAGCTCATTGTTTTTGGTTTTCCAACTCTGCTCTCATCAACCTTGAAAAAAAATAGATTGTTCATGAAGCTTTCTGACTTTATCAATTAAGTCAGTAATAAAAGGAAAAATTTGCTGTTTCAGCTTCTCTGGATTTTCTCTTTTTTTATCATTGTAAACTGAATATCTCTGAGTTTTGGACTGATGATGAGAAGTAATCATTAGCGGCAACCGTGATCACACAAAAAAAGTCCCACATCTTGTTTGATTTTACATATTTTAGCCATTCTAAAAGCACCTATGGCTTCTTTAAGGACTCCTGGTGTACTTTGATGATATCTTCCCTGCAAAGATCAACCACTGAACCTATGAAACGGTTTCTATAGATATGTGTGAAAGCTACTGATACTGTAAAAAAAAAAAAAAAATAAAAAAAAAAAAACGTTAAATAGGTCGGAGTTACGAGCTGTTGGTTTCAACCCACGTGAAACTGCCTTTGGGCGCTTTGTATTCAGTTCCTTTGATTCACCACTGTAAACCAGAGTTCACAGACCCAACCCGAGGTTAAAGATGCAACCCACACAATGTCAAATGTGCATATGTCGTTATTACGTTGCATTTCTTATTGTGGTCAGGAAAACCATGACATGGAACTTTTTGCTTTAAGCAGCTAACAAAGAGGGAGTCTTCGAAATATGAACCACCTTCACTATCAGGTTTCCCATCTGATGAAAAGCGCCAATGTGGAACAACAACTCTGAACTGTCTATACATTTCTATTTCAATGGCTGAATGATTTATTATGTTGCTTTTTGTCTAGAAATCCCTCACCTCTTGAAAAGAAAAAGGTCACTCAATAGGGTGCTTTGCTACCTCCTTAGGCTCATCGCGTCCTCTCTGCTCAAGTGTTCTCTTCATTGGAGAGATTTTTGTGACTTCACCCACAATAGCTTAAAAACAAGACACACAAGTCCAGCATTATCCTAAAGCAAAATCTGTACTCTTTTTTTTCTTTTTTCTTTTTAAAGCCGATGAAGGGTGAATGGCTATCTCAACACGAAATCCTACACAAGATATCTTCTCAAGTAACCAAATACAGCAACAACTGGTCCATTAACATGATTCCCCAACCTTCATACACGCCCAGGCTAAGCTCATTAAAACAGACACCGCAGATGCATGCAAAGATACACATTTTAGTTCCACTCGTACACGTTCATGTGACATACGAGCTCATCTCTCTTCGCTCATCAGCATGTGGCCCACTTGGAGTCTTTTGTTGGCCTCAAGTCTTCAGGATGCGAGCGAATCGCTGCCCTTTGTAGTCAAGTAGCGGGGCGCTCTGAGACACTTGATTGTGTTACTGGAAGATAAGATATGAGGCCCAACATGTCACATCTTAGTAATGGTGCTGCCGTACTTACAACCACGATATTTAGAACCAAAGCGTGAGGCTTGTGCCAGAGGACTTGTGGCATTTTTGTACTGACTGCATAAATGACAGGATAGAGTGATCAACGCAGTCCAGATGTCAGAGTCGTCTTTTCTTGTAAACACTTTCCACAAACATCTCTGTGAGCAATGTGCCGGTCAAAATGCTCTGGGGCAATTTCACTGAGGTTTGACAATAAAGCTGGCGTCAAACCATATTTGTCATCTTGCGGCACGCGGTAATACACACTTGTAATCCACATAAACATCTCTGTTCAATGCAGCAATTGTGTAAGATTATGCTTGACGACTGTTCTATAAAAGCAACCTTTGTGATGTTGAGTTTTTCAACGCATCCCTCAAGTTGACCTCAGGGTGAGCTAGCCTTTCCACACAAGATTCTGTTTCAAGGAGAGAGGAGGATGCTACCCGACAGCTCTGTCAGAAGGGATTTGTCATCTAGGAAGCAAACACAGGGCTCTTTCTCACTCAGCAAAAACAAAGACAGACAACCCTGCCTCAGCTTTAAATCGGTCTATCGTCTGAGTGTTGATTGGTAGAAGTACTGTATATGTTGAAATGTTTGCTGCCTGCCGGATTTACTTTCTTGAGCTGAAATAAAAGCCCAAAATGTAAATGCTCAAAATTCACAAGGAGCATACAGTACATATTGAGTGGTGGATTCGTGCTTCCTCACTGTCATCATCTTTATAGGGCAGACAGCAGCTGTCACATAATCCAACTTCCCCGTCTAGAGTACATAAACCTCCTCCATATGAAATACTACAGTGTTGGCCACATACCTCTATTATTCTGTCGTGGATTTGAAGGCCTTCTTCCTTGTCCGCCGGACCTTCCTCGATGATCTTGGATACAAAGATTCCTTCATTCGAAGTGCTGTCATTGTCGTCCTATGGAATAAATTGCAGTTATTGTCTGTGTTCTGGCAATGTTTAGGAGAATAGTGGCGTACACATTTCTAAACGCAAAAATCTTCAAAATTGGGGCGGCCTCTAGCTTATCTAGTAAGAGCGTTCGCCCCATGTTGGCTGAGTCCTGCAGCGGTGCGGGTTCGAATCCGACCTGCTGCCCTTTGCTGCGTGTCATCCCCCATCTCTCTCCCCCTCTTTCATGTCTATCCACTGTCTCTACACAATAAAGGGAAAAAGCCCCCCAAAACAATCTTCAAAATTTAGCACTGACGGGCACGTGGCTGGCTCACCTGGTAGAGCAGGCAGTCTCTCTCTCTCTCTCTCTCTCTCTCTCTCTCTCTCTCTATATATATATATATGATTGTTATGATGCTGGTTGAGGTGAATGGAAAAATAAGTCTTTTTGTAATTTGGTTTAAACAAACCCTTTAACTCTGCCCTTAAGTGTGGACTTAAGGGTTAGCTTTAACTTCAGATGCTTCCCAGGCCTGATGGGGCAATTCTGGCCTGCAAAAGGGCCTAAATGTTGACATGTGGACATGGTGGATGGACACAAGTTAGTCTACGTCCCACACTGTGGCCTTCAATTTATTGGGACACTTAAAGAAGTCACAAGTCACAGCACTAACTTTAATTAATTATTTCTGGTCTGCTTCCTCTTTCAGGGGCATCATGTACAGTACAGTGTTAACTCAGCAATGCTTTGCTACAAATCTTTTGACAAACTTACTACTTTACAACTACCCCCATCTTCAGAGTTGTAGACAAACTAGCTCTTCCAGAGACCACAAAACCTGGCAGCTGATTGCTCTTACCAAGCCATGCCAGAATAACAGCCACATAAAGCACATGTGTCAAAGGGCTACGGGGATATTAGCTATTTCCATTTTAATGAATAGCTTCTTACGCAGACTGCTGATTTGAGGCGAGCAGGGAAAGCGAAAGCCAAGTATTATCTCTGCTCTCTTATGGTTGGGTTTGATACATGGTTCTGTCACAAGAGCGAGAAAGGTTGCAAATCTACTCTGGTAAAAAACACCGCTTTTTATGTGTAGATCTTTTTATAGTTTCCCGCTATAAAAAGTTTTACTATGGTAATCTATGTCGCTGCAGAAAAGTGCGTCACTGTGGCAGTGGGGAAAAAAAAAAGCCCTGTAACAGTTGAGTACAGTCCTGATGAAACAGATATGGGGAAAACCATTTCAATAGGACCTCCGCTGCAGAAAGAAGCTCCATGTATGGAAGAGTTGTAACCAGTGTTGAGATATTTTCAACCCTTCACTCAGCAGAGTGTGTGGCATCATTAATGACTTTCACCTCAGGACCCGAGGCAGAAAACATAGTAGCTGTGAAAAGACCCTTTCCTCTCCTCTGTGTTTACCTCACCACCGAAATCCCCTCAATTAGAGACAAAACAACTGCGGCCAAAGCCATTATCCCAGACTTAACTCTATTAAAAGTAATTATAGTTTTTTTAATCTGTAATGCCAAATCCGCTAAACCAGACCAATATATAAACACAATAAAACTTGATAGATGCGGTCCATCTATCCACAGACTAGAAAACACATGCATGACTGTCTAAGCTGTGTCAGTCAGTAATGAGAAAGCCTGTGGTGCTTCAAGTATGTGCTATTCATTCCTGGGTTGCCATATGACACTTGGCTGATCACCGGGGGAGATGAAACCTCCAAGACGCTCGGCTTTCAACCTACCGCGCATGGCCTTCCTCCTATGATGTTAAAACCCAGAGATCCGTCCTCACGAAGAAGGACAACCGTCAAGCTTAAAGTCTCGCCTTCCTACAGACAGACAGACAGACAGACAGAGGAGAGACACGTCAACACAGAGATGGCAGGAGGTTATAACATGATAATGCATTACTAACTCCAGGTGAGCCAAAATGATTCAACTGGGGACTTAAAGAGGAAGAACAGAGCAGAAAAAATGAACAACAAATTAGCTAACTAATTAGACGATAACAGAGGTGGTCAAACACATGAAAGGACAAACACCCTCCTCTACACAATAAGGGGTGGTGTAAAAGTGTAACAGTGAAAACTCTGGCTTAATGGCAAACCTCTATTTATATCTTCACTAGGGCTGAACAATTAATTCATTATTTAATTCATTGATATCAAAATCACAGTTTGAAACTCAAATTGTAAGAGCTAAATTAGCCAATATAACATAGTTTACAGCTTCTTCTTCCAATGTGTAGGAAATCAAAGTTTTACACACCGCTGACATATTGCTGGCATATTCTACTTAGCTGTAGCTAATTGGGGTTAATTCTGTGAGTTAGTGAAACAAAGAAGAGACTGACGTTGTTATTGACTGTTCTCTATTAATAAGCTCTCTGCCTGGCTGTGTATGCACTATTAAGAATAAGCCACAGATGGTTTCGGCAAAAGATAACATCGCTTACTACACAAAAAGACCAAAAAACTGGCATGTCTTTCTAGAAATAACCATTCTAGCTTATCAGCTAACTAAGACAGACAGGTAGCTAACTGATAATGTTAGCTCTGTAGTTATCAATGTAAATGACTGGTGGACAGAGTTGTTGGAATTGCAAGGTTAAACTTTTAGCTACATTATGTAGGTATGTTATGCTTATCAACCAAAAAGCTCTGAATCTCGACCCTCGGTACTTAGGGCCATGAAGCCGTTCATACAGTAAATCTGTGAAGCTAACGTTAGCTTAAGCAGCTACAGTGCTGAGCTGTCAATAGTAGGATTAGGGGTTGTAAGTTGGATATTGTAATTGTTATTATTAAATAGAGGTCCACTGCTAAATGTCATAATTATATCTGGATGTTATTGAGTAATGACATGTAATATCTTAACAAATTTTGGCTAAATTGATCTGTTCTTCTATGGAAAACTTGCCAAGTTTACTTCAAATTTCACTTTTCCCCAACTGACTGGTAGGGGAAAGAAAGATCTCTGGCAGGACCTCAAGATAAGTTTGTGATTATTCTTGGTAAAAAAATATCTTTAAAACTGTAGGCCTAGAGTTTATTTTCATAAAAAAGAAATCTATAACAATTTTAGTCACAATCCCAATATTGGTAAAAAAAAGAAAAGAAAACTACAATTGAATATTTTTTTTCAAATCGGTCAGCCCTAACCCTCACCGTTCTCCGAGGCTTAGCCAGCCCAAAGGCCAAAAGTCAACAGTCCAAAGAGCCAACAGCCCTACCCTCTCACAAACTGTTGTCCTATGTAAATTAATACACAACAGAACCACTTACTCAGTGGCAACATGACATGAAAACCTCTGGGAAACTCGCAGAGTCAGCTCTTAATCTGTTTTTTTCAAGCAGGACTTAGAGGGGAGTTATGAGGTAACATAATTTCAGCTGCCACTCCAGTATGCTGTGACATAGAGAGACTAAATATAAAGCTTGGCATGTACAGTGTCCTGACTGCCATGTATTCTAAAAAGACCATCATGTGCATGTCAGGCCATTCAGGAATGTGTGCTCCTGCACTATGCCTGGGCAGCATTAGCGACACATGCTTCCACATTAAAGTGACTACAGCCGTTACTGTCAACAAGAAGATAGTTGGGAATCATGTGAAAATGCAAAAAAAAAAAAAAGTAACAGGCTACTTCATCCACTGGAGTTATACTGAATCGGCCACAACAAATTGGATGGATTTTAAAGGTGTTTTTTACATTTCGTCCTCGAGAGCCATTAAAATGAACTCAGAGTAATTAAGGAGAGTTCTTTTTCCACATCTGTGAACACTCTAGCAAAACTCTAATCCCCAAGAATGAAGTTAATCTCTTCAGGAGGTTGTGTATTTACTAAAACAAAAAGGTATGCCTAGGTGATAAAAAAAACATGTCCTTACCACCAAAAACCATACTGACATCACTTGGGGGGGGGGGGGGATGGATGGAACCTATGTCAAGTAAACAAACATTAACTTTAATTGGAAAAGAAGAACGGGGCAGTTTGTTACTGAAGAAAAGAGAGCAAACAACAAAGCAGTGAAACGTTGCTCACTGGTGACTTGGCACACTCACAGCGAGCCTTCACCTCAGCAACAGTCACACTTTCCGAATCTGTCCTGCATCAAACTGCTTCCCCTCCGTCTGACTCCTAACATAGAGTATCTACTTATAGTGTAGGTACTGTAATGCAGAATGAAAAAGAAAAATATTCATTCACAAACTATTGGTCTGTGAGTAAAAGGCAGAGCCTCACTCTAGCCTCCTGGACTGTCATCCAGGTATGTGGTGAGCGGTGTGCCCTCTTTTTTTTTTAATCTGCCTGTCAAGTGTGATCCTGTATGGGATACCATGAGCACACTGAAGCAAATCCCTAGCAACTTGCACCGAGTTGTATGGCAATAAAGTACTGAATCTTGTATCTTGACTCTGTGGCCTGGTCATTGAAATTTCAGATTGTGGAGGATGTTGTTTGGTAGATTTCAAATCAATTAAGAGGATTATTACTCAATGAAGCTAAGGTATGTATACAAATGAAGCAGCAGCTTAAACAATGTCTTTCGTCGAATGGTTACGTTCAAATATAATAGCCAAAACGTATGTGTTCAGTGACTTCTGGATAACTTTTGTTAATGTGATCTCTGTCATATTCAATTGGCACCTATGCCTTCGAGATAACTAATGGACTACATTATTCTGTTAAATTATCTCATAGATTCATGCTTTAAAATTAGACCAAAATTAGCCTCGTGAGATTAAACCCATGATTACCCAAATCAAATTCAGTGGAGGCTCAATCGGTTTGATGTCTTGTGATGAACACTCTTTATCGCATCAAGTAGCGCAAACACGATCATCCATGGCAGCTGAAGAGGAACTCGGGTCAAAACAGAGATCTGAGGCTGAATGGAAAGAGTGACAGCAATTCTAGCAGCCCTGAAGTCAACCAGACGGAGAGCTGAGCTTTTTGTTTTTGCTTTGTTTTATTGCTCTGGCTGGCTCACTGAAGTGGTTTGAAAAGTGTTAGGACTATTATTGGAAACTCAAGTCAGTTATTCCACATAGCCAGGTCATCCTAATCTCCCTCACAGTCACACTGCCTGGATAATAAAAGAAGACATTAAAATCCTCCATCTGGCTCAGGAAGCCTAAGCCGAGGAGTGACGCAGACGCAAAAAAAAAACTTTAAAAAAAAAAACTAAAGTAAAGTAGGTTAACTCGTCCTGATGGGCCTACATTCCCTCTTGATGATGAGGAAGAAATATGTCACAACAAATCTGCTTTAGACACTTCTCACCACGGAAATTTGGATTTGTGAAATATGGCTAGCAACGGATGCAATGCATTTAGTTGTTCCAGGTTCATGGCATTGGGAATGCTGGCTCACTAGCATGGCTTCAAAGGAACAGAGCCATCATGAATGTCATTACCTGGGCTTTTCCTGTTTCGACAAGTCAAAATATCCCCTGTGAGAGAGATTGGAAAGGCAATACATGTCACCAAGTCGGATAACAATTGATCACTGACATCATGTTGGGCCCTGAGAGAGTTTCAGTGGCAGTCTGCAAGTCGCCCGCCTCCCACAGCTAATCCCACTTCTGATGCTCCGTTTCATATGGCCATGAGTGTATTGAGGTTCTCCCACCAAACAATCCTGCTCTCTGCTTGACTGGACCCAATGAATGAGCCTTTCTAGAGAAAAAAAAAGCTTTCCAACAAACCACATCATCCACAAAATGTAGTTTCGTCTTCTCCCGACCTGCTCTTTCTCTTATGTGAGTGGTTTCCGGAACAATTCCCGTATCTTTTATGTATGTTCAAGGCGTTTTAGAACAAGGGATTTTATTCCTTCGGTTAACGTTAGTAGAAGTAATACACTGAACGTAATGCTCAGTGGTAGGACTGAAATGCCTCTGTCAAACGAACTATGATAATCAGCTGTGCAACTGGCCCAGCAAGCTTCTGTATACCAGCATGAGCGATTTCACCATTTCCCCGCATCGGTGCTTTTGAGGCGCAATTCACCAGTCTACCGGAACTAATTTTGCTGGAAACTGAGCCCATAACAAACAAATGAAACCACCAAGAAAAAAAGGCCAAAAAAATAAATGAGAGAGTAAAAGAGTAAAGTCTTTGAAATATGTCACTTAAACAAAATTTGCAGATGTGTGAAAAAAGAGTTAAGAGGTAAAATTTAAAAAAATAAAATAAAGTAGGACAACATCCAAGAAAGGTTCCCATTCATCCACATTACTTTATGTAACACTGTCAGCAGTGTGTGCCCAATCAAAAGCTCCTCCTCCTGTTCTTGGACAGATTTTATAACTTAGCCTGATTACAGTGGGACCACTCCCCTCTGCTGATCACAGCAGCAGAGCAACCACCATACACTAATTCAATTTATTAACTGACTTATGAACTCCTGTATCCTTTATGATGTTGATAATTGGTCATTAAAGGAGGCATTAGGTTTTTAAATTTGAACCATAAAACAACCTTACACCAGGGTTCATGGACCCTTTCCTCAATATGAGCCTGATTTAGATACATTATTAACCAGTGACCAGCAGGAAATCCTACATATTTTATCACTGTAGGTGGATGGGAACAAATATTCAATCTGTCTCATCATCCCAGTGTGCAGTATCCACAAAACACTTGAGATTTTAAAAAGGACTTTTAGTCCTCCAAAATACTAATATTCACTGTCTTTCACAACACTCAGTGCAACTGTGGTGCCAGTAACTCTTCTACATCCATGATTCTAATTTGTTAGGATTGTCTCGGGAAAAGGGCGAACATTCGATGACAGAAAACCTCAAACAAGCATGCTGCGAGGAGGCAATATAACTGGAACCTGGCTCTAGTTGTGTACAGAACTGCAGTAAATATTTGGCCCTCCCCCATTGACTGCCAGCTGGCCAGAGGCACAGCTGACATCCATGTCTCAAAGCAGACAGTGAAGAAACAAACTTGTGAGCACTGTAGGACCCCTGAAAACTTGATTTCCAAGCAGTACAATCCTCAGATAAATCCTCAAAAAGTTAATACTTTCATCTGGGGTGTATCTATCCAAACAACATGGAGGTCCAGTAAACTGAGATACTGAGTCCCAGAGAGCAAGCAAACATCTTGAGAACTATATTTAAAAGTTATATTAAGGCCCTGAAACAATTGTAGACCTACAGCAGGATGTCAGTTAAGATGGACCAAACTAGGATACTGTATATATGTTTCTGATACATATTTAGGGAGAAAATGTAGGCTACTGCCTGGGTATATACTATCAGAATGTACTTCTGGGAATCATATAGAAACTAGTTTGAGGTAGTCCTGTTAGGTGTCTTTTTTATGTTATACTACTAATTATTGCAGGTTTTCCCTCAGTGACAGGGAGAAAGTAACTGTGGATTAGAGGAGGGGGGGGGGAGTTGATTGTGCTCCCTGAAAGTGGAAACGGCTTACCTTGCAGGAGAAAGCCACGGTCTTGGTTAAGGAATCGATCCTCTCGCTGTACTCTGTGAATTTCTTCTGATATTTCAGAGCTGTCATTTGCAGCTCGGTGTGCACGGCGGAAAGTTGTGCCAGGAGTGACTTCTCTCTCTTGTTGGCTTTAATAGTCTGCTTCTTGAACTCTCTATCCAGGCTGATAATTTTGCAGTGCAGCGCGCTGTTGTGCGCCTTCAGGGCTCTCATACAGCAGTGGCTGTTTAATTTCTGCTCTTTATGAGTGAGCATCAATCCGCAGCCGCTCTCGCATATCCCCACCGGTCTGTAGTCGCAAGTATCCCGCATATGAGCATCCATGTCCCGGAGGCTAAGCACCTCGTTGCATCCTTTATTCCTGCACTTCTCCGGGGAGTAGTCGCACATCTCGGCGTGCTCGGCCAGATGCTGCAGCTTCACCACCGCATCGCAGCCCCTCGCGTGGTTGTCACATTTGATCTCCAGCTTCAGGATGAGGTTTTTCAGAGGCAGGACGTGGTTCAGCTCTTTGGTGGAGATCCGCTGACAATTGACGGGGCAGCTGCTCTGCTGGACGACCCAGGGCAGCACGCAGCCGGAGCAGAAGACGTGACCGCACGGAGTCGTCAGCGGGTCTTCCAGGACTTTATTGCACAAGTTGCATTTAAAATCCGGGTCCACGGTCCCCTTGAAGCGGTCCAGCTCGAATCCCATGGTTTTCAAAGTCCAAATCCAAACTTGTCGACTCCCCACCCCCGCAGATCTGAGTCGGAGCAGTGGGGCGTTTTTAGTTGGTCATCGGTGGAGAGCTCACAGACCGACTACAAGTACAAGCTCCCCTCACTGTCTAAACTCTTCTAATTGACCGAGACTTTTGGTGCCTTCAGGTGCGCCTCGTAAGCCTGCACTTTAAAAGTTTTAGAAGTTTTGTAAGCCTAAAATGTAATTACTTTAGTTAACTTTTTACGTAGAAACAACCTTGTTGTGGAACTGCAAAATGAAAAAGACAAAATCTGGATAAAGGTGATTGTTGTTAGAGGCTATGACACCTAAACGTTATACCTTACAAATAGATATGTAAAGTTACAAAAATGCCAAACTTGTAGGCCTATTCTCTATTGATAACACCACAGACGTGGTCTTTGTCATAAAAATATAAAATGTAAACTCTCATACGCTAGTCAGGTGACCTAAACCGGTAAATGCAATGATTCTAACAGTCAGTGAAGGCAGCATGTCTAGGGGAAAAGGAATTCTCTACCGTAACTACTCTATTAACTGCGCATATGAGGTTGGAAGACAGGCATGACAAAATATTTTAGTTTTAAAAGAGGTAGTTTATGTTTATGTTTATTTCTTTATTTGATCAGGGACAATGCACAAAAAAACATTAGTCTAAAAAAGAAGAGATGTCATGTGCCAGGTTATAGCAAAAAATGCTAATTTCCACCCGCAGTCCCTGGACAGGTTGATGTTTAACGTATGCATCTACTTGAAACCACTGTACACAACATGGTTTCATTTATTGATTCGAAATATGGGCTGATGACAACGTTTTTAGACTAATATGATACATTATATAGCCCACTTGACCTAGGAGGCCCTTATTTGTTTTCATACATAGTCTAGAATTTAGATGCAGCCTACAGTATGTATAGGGATAACAATGTAATTTAACAATGTAGATAAAGTACAACATGGAGCCCTATAGCTATATTTCCCACCTGAATATTTCTAAGTGATAAACTGCCAAATTCCCTACATAAATATTAGACAAGCTGACATGACAGTTAGATATTTACAACACGGTGGGTGAGCGTTCAGGCATGCACAACCCTTGTGAAAACAAGCAACTTTGGAAGGACATTACGAGTACAACCACAAGCGAGACTTTCAAGTTACAACACACTATAAGGAGGAGATCAGGTAAAAGTTGTGAAAATCAACACCGATCACAGTGTGCGGTTTGAAAATGAATATTTGAGACACCACCATGGGAGTCGAGTTTGAACACACCTCTCACCACACTCCTTATTTAAAGAAAGCAAGGTATTACACACATTATCACTTTTCCAATTGAGTGCATTTTCAATCCCAGCAGGAGGCCCTGTACTGAATGTATTTGAATTGTAAATGAAATGCCAGTGGGCACACTGGATGTGCTCAGTGAAGGAAAAGAATAGCCCCCGCTGCTTAGGCAGGAGCACACAGCCTGTTGGTTCAGACCCTGCCTTGATTAGATACCCATTCCAACTGGTTGCCTCCTCTTTCGGAAATCCAGTTTTATGCAATGCCATGCTCAATAAAACCTTTCCATATGTGCATTATCCAGAACTAAAAACAAGGGCTTATCAAAGACTTCATGGACAAAGTGTGACAGAGAGAGTCTGAGCTTCCAGGTAATCCTACACCGATGTTATGGGTTGTTTTAAGCTGCTTTCCGACCGGAGGGATTTTTTGCAGTTCCTAGAACATAACGTTCCTAGAACCCTTTTTTTCTCGTGTTCCGACTGGACCAATTTGGGGATTATTAAATTCCTCTGGCCACAGTTCCTGTACCTCTTTCAGCTCCTACTTCAGGGCAGGGTCTTTTCCCTTTTCCGCATAGTGGTGGTTAGATGGCTGTGTTATAATAACAAAAGGTCAGCTCCTGGTTGCCCGGATAGCTCAGTTGGTAAAGCAGGCGCCCATATATAGAGGTTTACTCCTTGACGCAGCGGGCCAGGGTTCGACTCCGACCTGCGGCCCTTTGCTGCATGTCATTCCCCCTCTCTCTCTCCCCTTTCATTTCTTTAGCTGTCCTATCAAAATAAAGGCTGAAAATGCCCCAAAAAATAAAAAATAAAAAAGTCAGTTCCTATGGCCACTTGGCCAGTGTGAATGCAGTTAATATAACTACGTTCCTATAACTACTTGGTCGGAAAGGGGCTATTGATGGAGTGGAAGAAAAACTCCCTGTGCAGTCACGTCAAAGGTCCTTGTACTGTGTATATATACAGCCGGTTTCATAGGCCAGACTCACTGTACAATTACATACTTTTGTTAGCAGGTACTTTAAGGTCATTGCTTGGTTTAATATATATAAAAAAAAAACTTAAGAGAGAGAAGAAATGTTTAAACAAATGGGAAAAAAATAAATGGATGAAAAATGAGAAAGAGAGCTTATGTTTTACTTTAACACCCGTTTCTTCAGGCCAGTTTTCACAAAGTAATTGGAGTTATTTCATGCTGATGAACATCAGCTGTACATGGCCATATATAATTTCACAGTTCAGAGCTGAAGCTTGATAACACATCTAGCACTTTTGTTCAGGGTACCTTGGCAGTATTATCCTGGAATATTGTGTTCAACAATGCAGAATCAAACCAGCAGCCCACCAGCTACAACCAGCCTCGCGACCTCTGGGCCAACCCGCCGCCTGTGATTTATCATTTCTGTCCAGTAACAAACAACCTGCCTGTCTGTGTATGGCTGTTTACTGTGAGAGTGCCTCACTCAGAGAAATGTTTGCTCTCAAAATGGAGTGAAAATAAATAAGCAGTTGTTTTTATAGACTGGTGTCGGAGTCAGAGCAAGCATGAAGCTATGAGAGACTGAAGCTTTTGGATTTTTCATGGTACAGTATGTTAAAGGAACTGATATGCTATCTTCCGGGCTGGTCTGTTTAGGAATGTTTTCCACGAAGCTGGGTGAGGTGGCAACGGAGGGGGCTTAGACGAGTCCATGTCGGGTCCCAAAAGATAGACAACGTCCCAGAAGAGATAAGAGTTAATCCCAGTCCTCCAACCTAAACTGTGAGTGAAGGATCAGGACAGACTGGACTGAAACCCCCCCCCCCCCCCAGGACCTGCAGGTCAAAATAGCATTTAACGATAATTTCCATGCAAAAATCCAAGCTTGTTTTAGCTGTGTGGCACCAGCTGATTCTGATTTAAAGGAATAGTTTGACATTTTTGGAATGTTTTTGCAAAAAGGTATGTGCTGGTCTATTCCTTGGCGGGGCACTGTGACTTCTTGTGAGTTTTTAATACTACGGATTAAAATAAACACGATGTATAGACATGTAATAAGTGAGCTGTGAAGGTGCTGGTAGGCATTTTGTTACCGCCGTACTGAGCTAGGCTAGCTGTATCCCCCTGCATTCAGTCTTTATGCTAAGCTAAACTAATAGCCTGGTGGCTGTAGCTTCATATTTAGCGTACAAACATGAGAGTGACATTAAGCTCATCTCATCTAACTCTTGACAAGAAAGCAAGCACGCCTATTTCCCCACACCTATTTCTATCTAACTATTCCTTTAAGAGAAAATCAGCAAACGCTTCGCTTTCTTTTATAACTATCCCATAATTGATGCACAACAAATGTGCAAAGTAATGCATGCTTTGATTGACATGAACAGAGTGGTCCTGGGTTTCTTTGTTGAACCCTCTTACTTGAAGCCTTTGTTGTAAGGCAACAGAGGGATCGAGTTTTCAGCATGTGTGATGAGGGTGTTTTGTATATGGCTTTGGAGTTGGGCCATTTAGTAATCATCACCACTTTTCTTTAGATATGTCAAAGACATGAGGGCCATGTGGGAAACTGCAAAGATGAGTTATTGCTGTCCGGGATGCCTTTTAATGTTGCGCTGAAACATGATGTACTTACAAAAGGAATACACTATCCATCTTGCTGTGGTTTCCCATGTGCCTGCAAGTCCCTTGGGAGTCAGTAATATTGTCAAAACTGAAGTCTAGCCCCCAAGTGATTTATACTCATATAGTATGGTTTGTTTTTCTTGCAAACATCAGTGACTTATTGTGCTTTTCATGAGGGGAATTGGAGTTTTGTGGCTCCAGCGCTTTGAGTGAATGAGTAACTTTTAGGGCTGTTTGGAAAGATTTCAGGGTGACCTTATGGACTAGTTAGGGTTGTGGCGGGAACCAACAAGGCTTCACTGGTCTTTGCTAGCATGCCACTGACACATGGTGTGAACCAAATAACCACTCCGGCCCTGTCGGTCTGTTATGACAGAGAACAGCAGCTCAACCGTCACAACATCCTCACAGGCATAAACATGTTAATGTGCGATTGGTATTGCACAACACAAGTGTCAGCTGCGGTATTGTTGAAATACATTCCTAATAGTATAATAAAAGTATGACTCTCTAAATTGATTGTTAACATGTCGTGCCACACAAGCAATGTCTCACTTAGTGCAATTGTTAATCAAATGCAGAAAAACTAAAATAGATCCACAGAGATAGTGATGTGCATAACATTTGCCGTTGCTAAACAGATCTTTATCACAAACTGCTGATGTGTACATGAAGAAAAGCCAATACCTGTTTTGCTTTGTTTCTCACAGCAGGCTGTTCTGAGTTCTCACAGGGAGGTTAGAAACAGGATGTTGGTCCGTGGAACCCGGGTTTACCCAACAGCAAAAACTGCACAAGAGAGAAAATCCCCATTTTATATGAACTAAGTCAAAGTCTCAGAACAAAGTCTGACCTAAATCTGCAGTAACACACAGTAGATAATTAAATCGTCATGGCAGAGATGTGCAGACAGAGTGTACAGACATTGTGCCTTTGCCCTGGCTGAACTGCCCCTCTGGACCAAAGAAAAACAATAATTATTATTATTACAAGTTTTCTTAGTGTTGCCACTACTACTGCTGCTGCAACTGCTATTATTAAAAATAATTATTGAGAGAAAGCCTGCCCTCTACACCTTTCTTTCTTGGTTAGTACATGAATGAACATGTAAGTCTTCTATTATTATGGATGTGATCTTTAGTTAGAAGTTATGGTTTGGTATGGCTGTTTTGCATGTCTGCCTGAGACTAGTTTATGACTCTTCAATACTAAGCGTAATAATAATAATTGATGTGACCGTGTACCAAAAGACTTTCCCAGGATAAGAAAAAAAAAAAAGTGAAAATAGAAAATTTAAATTGGTAACTGCCTGGAGCTACAGCAACAACTTATATGCATTGATGATTGCTGTCATAATTATTTTTCCAATGTGTATAAAGATTTGGGGGGAATTCCCATTGTATTGAAACTGTCTTTCTGTATTAGCATTAGTTATCTTGTAGCTCATAGTTGCTTAACACTGTTCTAAAAGCTAAGTGTTGACTGTTGTAATGTAGCTTCGTAAATAAACTACATTAACAGACAGAGACGATGAAACCCATTTTTACAAAGCAGCAGGAGACTCATTATGACTGAAATATCAAGCCTTTTACCAGCACTTCCTACACAGTTTCTTTCCATAATTATCTTTGTCTCGTCACCTTTTCTTATAGTTGGACGTAAAACTAACAACATTATATACATTAAAGCCTATTTTGTAAATTAGGTACATCTTTGACAACAATGTAAATAGATAGGGCTACACTACTGTATGCGTTGATAATATTCTGCTGTCTACATTCCAAAAGGAATTGGTGCACATTGGGAAACACTGGTGTGAGGAGATTAATGAGTTCTGTGTCCCAAATGGATATAATATGTATTAGTGTATACGGCAGTTTTCTGGCCTGCAACAAACATATTTGGCCCCCTGATGAAAGCTTAAAGCTCCATTGTGTAATTTTTTTGAGTTGATTCTTAGCAAAAACCCCTTTGTTCTTTCACAAATATGTGCTCATTCATGTGTAATTACTTCCACCAACTAATCAAAGTATTCTCGTAAGCGTAGAATCTACCATTCAGAATCATTACGAGCCATTCAGAACACATACGAGCGAGTTGCTCAAATGACTGCCGCCATGTTGCGCCTCCATCTTTAAAACACGTTAGCCAAAGAGGGACATACCTCCGCCTTTCGCGCTTTTACACTCAGTGGCACCGTGACGAATGCCAGCCGGGAGATTACTCGCGACTGCCGGCAGATTTGAAAGCCCGTTGAAGATGGAGGATCACGCCAATTCTCAAGGACAACAAGACCAAAGTTAATATTGGAGTGGCTTTTCCAAGCTGGAAAGAGCTGATAAGGAGCAAGGATTTTAAAAGGGATGCCAAAGTTGCCTGCTTTCTTCTCGACAGGTAATTCAGCCTAGTTGTGTAAATTCGAAGGTTTTATAGTTGCTACTTGCTTGGCTAACTATAGAATGGTTGTGCATAATGCTAGAAAAACGTCTAGGATACTTTTCCTCACGTCAATGATGAAAAAGGATTGTCTAACTTGTAACAAACGTAATCATATGTGTCGTGATTTCCCTGCCAGACAACTCACGTCATGTGCAGTTGTAACACAGACTAGCTACAGCTAGAACAGCTGCGTGTAGATGGAGATACTAAGAGCTAATTTCGGTTTCATTGACATTGTTCATACTGCTCAGAGAAATCTATTAAAAACACAAACCTCCGTTGCTTCTCTCCTACGCTGTAAACATTACTTTACACCATTAATCTCGTACAATATGCAGAATAACGATAGCACTGGTTCTTTACTAACATTAGCTTGCATATGTTTGGGAACCTGATAGCTGATGTTAGCAATGAAATGGTACCAAAATAACGTAAAACTATTATTACACTGGAAGGAACGCTCACAGACAAGTCGTACTTCTTGGAATAATACGGCCACCGTAGGAGTTAAAACGTGTTTGGAATGGGAGGGGCTAGAAAGTAATATTCAGTTGGTTGTCATATACAATTTCACCGCTAGATGGGAGAAATTCTTACACAATGTAGCTTTAAGTTTGTCATTTCATAGTTTATAGCAAACATTTGATGATTTTCCATTAAACTGCTGTACATAACAATGTATGTACAAGGATCATGTAAATCCCGATAAATATGACCTCGTAACATCATCTAATACTGCCCCCACATGAAGAGAGGCATGCGCACCGAACCATAAAGTGGATCCCTGTTGCTGTGTGGAAACCAATTTTTTTGCCAAATAAGTATTAACACAAGGTGCTGTAACTCTGTTAGCCAAAACTTACTAAAAAATGGCATCTGCTCTTGGGTACAACTCCAAAACAAACAGTTCTATAAATCACAAAATACGCTTCCCCATTTCTTCTGTGATGTGAGTCAAATAAACAAGTGAAATGTGAATATTTTGTCATCCTCAACTGTAGATGTGCTACATTTTCAGCTTTTTTGGAACATGCTCATTGGATTTTGATTTTAGCACTGAGAATTGTTCTCTTTTTTTCCAATACAGTTCTATGAATCAATTTTATTATTTAAAGAATTAAAAGAAATAAACAATCAAAAATATAAGAATGATTTCCACCATGTAAAATGTTTGCCCAGTAATGAAGAATGCTGGGAAAAAAAACTGGCCTATGGTTGAATATAATTGCTAACCTCTTAATGTACAGCATTACATTTTATATTCTCAAGTAATGATAATGTGTAATCATGTGTTTCCTGGGTAAATATACCTGAACATATCTGCAGAGTGTGATCTGCGATAGATGTTGTATAAAGCCTTCAGCATTTTTCAGATGGACTAGCATAATGCATTAGTTACAGAGGTTTCCAAAGCACAAGTGTGTAATATTAGGAACAGATGAGTCCCTCTGCAGGGGGGATGAGGGGAGGAAGGCACTTGAGAAGTTCCTTTCTGAAGCCTGTGAAGCACTGCTGATTTTCTGGAAGCTCTGTTCCCACTGGGTCCATAAATAACATTCAAAGTATGCTTGGCACATCTTATCTTGGCTTATTAAAGAAGAAAAAACGCTTAAACAAAGAAGTTAAAAGATGGATATGATTTCAGATCTATATAAAGCACATTTAACGCGTAATACATTTTACAATTCAAAGATTTTATTTTTTTATTTGAATTATGCAGGCCCTAAGGATATACATGTCGGTATATATCAAGTTAGTTCCTGATCTTCCCTTTAGTATCACCATCAGGTCAACTTTTCTACTTTACCATGTGAAAAACTAATGATTGAATCTACTGTAAATATCAATGGGCCGTAAATAATAAACTATTTGTGGTGAACCCCCTGATCTCTACTTTATCGTCATCGTCAGTATAAACATTTCTTGTAGAATACAAAATGATCAAATTCTAATATTCAATTCTACGAAATACATTCATGCTCTCCAGAAAATGACACCTTTCCACTGTGGACCCTCATTGACCTTTCCTACTTACTATGACTGCATGCACTGTACATGTGGATACAGTTTAGCCACTCAGCCTTTCTGCCAATTTGCTCATTGGCCACTCGTGGTACTGCAACAAAAAATCCCCTGCAGAATGCCATAAGCATTTCCCCATAGACTGCCATTATAACAAAGACACTTGTAAAACTGTTAACAAGACAGCTAAAACTGAAAACAAGGTCAGGTATCAGTCTTTGTATTATGAAGTTTTGTACCATCAATGTTCTTTATGTGCAAAACTTTCCCGGAGCCTAGAGAAGCTATTTTTTATGTGAGTGACATCATCCCAATGTAAAGTCTATGGGCTAAGCAGGCAGTGTAAAAAAAAACCACTAATGCTAACTAATGTGCAGTGAGCCGCACAACGCAGAAGCAAACCAGGAAGTGAAGAAAATGTCTGCGCTGGGAGAGACATTTTTATTCAAATGAATGGGCACCATCTTGGAGTCCAGTATCCATTTCTTATAATACATTCATCATGCAGACACAGATCAAAACAGCGTGCATGTTCACTTTTAATTGTTAATCACCTAAATCCACTGCCTACAAGTGCCCCAAAACAATCGGTTATGATATCGTGCATGTATTTTCTGACGCTGTATTGTATTTACTGCTCAGTGAATAATCTATGGGTTTTGGAGAAGCTGTTCTAACACCTGAAGCAGGGTGACAGCATGACTGCAGCTGCAGATAAAAGCTGTTATGCTGAAAGCTTCTTGATAATGAGGACAGCGACCATGAGCCAGAAAGCTGTGACTATAGCGTCAACAAGTCATCAAACCGGCATAGTTCACACTTTCTCATGCATGGTTGATGAGCATGTGGATGATTCCTTTCACTTTTGAGAATTGGACCATCATTGATTGTTTTTATACTTAAATACCAACCCCCCCAAAATCTGAAATTTAAACTACATATTCTTTTTGTTGTTGATTTAACTAATTATGTTATCTAAGTTATCTATGACAATACATCTTTTTTCAAAATCCTAAAAGCAGGCTAAAGGGTTAAAAAGTGAGAGTGGACTCCTGATCCGTTACTTCAGTTGACCCAGCGAGGGGTTCATGAGTTCCTGCAGAGAGTGAAGCCAGATTGCAACTCAACCGAAACAGAGGATCTGACGGCACATGAGCAACTTGCATTTCGGTGCCACTCGCTCACCACAAAGTCTCTAGGCTAGGTGTTCAGTGACCACTCTGCCTCCATTTGTGTCACATCGTATGTGGCTGATGAACATGACAGAATATCCCCTCTGCATAGCAGTCAACAGGATAGGACACATGCAAATGCTTTTCTGTTTTAGCTCTGGCATGCAGTTTTAATACATCTTCAGCAAACATAGACAATTCTGAATATAGTTACCGAGCACTGTCAACATTTCTCTGCTTTTATTATACAAGTCTGCAAGCAGCTCATTAAATTACTTATATTTGAATATGGTAATGGTAATACATACTAATGTAACAAGACCAATGCTGGATATAAACACTGCCTGGAAGCTGCTGTTATTATAACTTAGATATGAAATCTCTCTCAGCCGCAAAAATCACATTTATTTCTGACTGTATATTAAAGGGCTGTTTTGGTTTGAGTTCACTTCACATTTGTCCTATCTCCAAATTGTAAAATGCAATATTGTTCAAACTAGATCAGCATCAAGATTGATATTGAGATACTTGAGATTTTCACAGAGGAGAAAAGGAAAATAAGGATACAGCAGGAAATGTTCTGCCTGCTTGTTTCTTTTGCTCGGTGAAGGATACAGAGCATTTTTGCACAATAGTCACAAGGTGTGAAGTTTAGTTTTACAAATAAATGAATGATTAACAGTGGGTACGATGGTGACTGTGCTCACCACTGCTAGCATGCTAACTGAGTTATCGAGCTAGTGTGAAACAGCGGTTTTTCGCAGAGTCTGTCTTTGAACTGCCTGAAAAACATGTCTCTTTTTTGTTAACCCACCAGAAGATTAGGGTTGATTTTATCAGAATACAGCATAGAAAATCTGCTTAGAAATATAGGAAATATTGAAGCCAGACATTACAAATACTTGGATTGATATGGAGTCTAGAAATTGTGGCGTACTGGCACTGTGGGATTGTCCTTTTGTTAATTATAAGAAGGTAAAACTGCAAGTACAAAATAACTTCATTGTGCGGAACACACTGAATACTTGGAATAAAATAAAGGTTTGTTTTAAACTCAAAAACCATTTCTCACTTCTAGCTCCCATATGAGGGAACCCAGATTTTCTCCCCTCATGTCAAGATTCAGTGTTTAAACTTTGGCAGGAGAAGGGCCTGGACCGACTTGCTAAACTCTATGAAGGAGAAACAATGGAGTCATTTGAAGGCCTGAAAAGTAAATACTCTCTACAGCAGTCTCATGTTTATCGTTACCTGCAAATACGACACTATATGTCAAAAAACATGCATGCTTCAAATGTGTCTTTCTTGGAAAACATTCTTAAGCAATCCATACCACAGAGATTTATTTCTCATGTTTACGAAACTTTAGGCCTAAACTCTAATTACTCCACTGTAGTGGTATAGACTGTCATATAAAAGAGGATATCTGGGCAGCAATTATAAAAAATACACTTACTATCATGAGCTGTAACACTGATAGAGAGAGGCAATTTAAAATATTGCACAGACTCCATTGCACACCGCTACTGAGGGGCAGGCTTGGTCTGGGCTCACCTAAATGCCCTAAATGTGACACAGAAACAGGCACACACATACATATGTTTTTGGACATATGTAAAGATACAAAGGTTCTGGAGAGATGTGAAGGAGGAAGTGATTACCTTGGTTGGATATGATCTGAGACTTTCACCCCTCCAGTGCATCTTAGCAGCTAAAGCGGACAGTGCAAAAAGTGCCCACAATGCTAAATTGATTGGCATACTTCTGTACGTAGCAAGAAAGACCATTCTCAAGTTCTGGATATCTAAGAACACCCCGACACTGGACGATTGGTATAGGGAGGTATTGGAAATACTCCCGTTGGAAAAACTGACTCATACCCTGCATGACCATTTTGATGGATTCATCAAGATATGGCAACCAGTTCTGGCCGCGGTGGACCCCTCTGGACTGAACTTTGTCTCACCCAATTAACAACATAGGATCTGACTACAGCCTGTTCTAGCAATTTGAATATAACTAGGCCTGCATGGTGGTGTGTGTCTGTCTTGTCATTTTTTTTTTAGGTTATTTTATCATTAATTTAGGGGTATGTCTCACTTTGTCTTTTTTTTTAGTGCGATCCCTGCTGTGGTTTTTCTCTTTCTTTTGTTAATATGTTCAGTTCATGGAAAAAGTGGTTCTATACATAGCTGGAACGGAAATGTGTGTATTGAATACCAGAACCTTGTTAAAAAGACTTAAATATAGGAAATATTGGATAGGATAGAACAACACAATGTAATTTAAATAAAAAAACATCACATTCATTATTAATTTAACTTGTTTTCATTTTCAACAAATTGTGTATCCAAATACAATACACATTTTCTATGGGCTATAGGGCAAACATTTGGACAGTCATCATGGAAACTCATTCATTGGTCATGTGACAAGGGCTGGGAAGATTCTTTTCACAGAACTATATGAAAATAAAGTGAAATACACTGACAATAAACCTCAAACTTCAACAAAGATCATATCTCAGGGGGGTGGCGTTTGCAACCCCGGGCCCCCCCTCTAGACCCGCCTCTGGTCAACAGCACAACCAAAGTTGAACTAGACATGAACACGTCACACAGATTTATTTCACTCCGGTGTGTGAATCCATTAGTATTGGCAATTCCGTTGAAATGCTTTGATTCCACAACATTTTGCCATTTGGTGTGACTGGCCCTTTATCCCGAGGCTGTATCCACATGTACAGAGACAAGGAGGAAAAAAGAGACAAACTAGAAAACAAAACTGGTTCCTGGTGAGTTCTAAGATCAGTGAGCTCGGCTAGCTACAGATAACGTACAGTTGGCTACTGGAGGGAACTAAATACGGTCAGGAATAACACTTGAGTCGTCGAATTTATGCAAATAATACATGGTGAAGATTGGCTTTGCCCACATTTAGGGAGAAGGTTGGGATACATGATTGGATGGACAAAGCGTCTGACTTAGCAGAAACTGCCGTTGTTGTTTCTAAGTAGATTTAGTTGCCTAAACTCAGCAAAAAACTTAACAATAAGATCAGAGGACACTCTTATGTATCATTTTTATCTATTTATTATTATTTTATTATTTTCATAACAGTCATTTGTAACATTGCTGCACTGGCAAACATATGGAACCAGTTCAGAAAATGCTCATACATTTTGTTTTGAAAGACAAAACAAATGAGATGTTTTTGTTAGGTATGGGGGCTTATTGTAGGACAAGTCCTTATATATTAATATTAGTCCTCGTATAATTATAATTATAATTTTTTTAATTATTATAATCAAATGTACAGAAGAATGCAGAGGAATAACATTGTCCACAGATAAGCAGGCGTGACCACATACACTTTATTTTTGATTTTTTTGGGGGGCATTTTTAGGCCTTTATTATATAGGACAGCTGAATATGTAAAAGGGGAGAGAGAGGGGGAATGACATGCAGCAAAGGGCCGCAGGTCGGAGTCCAACCTGGGGCCGCTGCGACAAAGACTGACCCTTTGTATATGGGGCACACGCTTTACCAGGTGAGCTATCCAGGCACCCCGACCACAGCCACTTCTTCACAGAATAATTAAAGCCATTCATCCAGATATCAGTTCTTTCTCCTGGGAGTGTCTCAGGACCATTTCAGTGGAGTGATCACTTAAATTAGAAACATACATTAGGTGACAAATACTGGGTTAAAAAAAGAAGCAAGAATAATGGACTGACATTATTGTGTATGTGATCAAGGACAAAAACAAATAGCCTGATTGGAACAGTCAAACCAGTTGTTCCAGCAACACACCATGGCGAGAGGGGGTTCACTGAGAGATAACTCAATATGCACGGAAACAAGGCAATGGCCTGTGTAAGTAACATTGGGAGCTAATCGGAAACAAGCCCCTTCTAATTAGCCATTACCAAAATAACAGACTGAGGTCATAGTTATTGTTTTCCCTGATGGGGAACGCTGGTCTGGGTTTGACTCAATTTGAACGGTTGCAGAAATTAGGTATTTTTAGACTCTGAGTTTGAAATGCAACCATTATCTCAACAGACACCCTCATAATCAAGTGACTGTTGTCTCTGATGTTATTTCTTGTCATGTGAGTAAATACAGATTAAAGAGTAAACTGACGTCAATTATTGTATTTTGATTTATTGTTCTTCTCTCCATCTTTAACTCATATCTGTGGATATCTTCGAGATCACTTGTCAGGCAATGTATATGTTGGGGAACTGGAATTTTCTGTTGAAGTTGTTTAAAGGCACCAAAAACCTTTTTTTTCCTCAATCAGCATCTTAGTATGAACACTGTTGTCCTACATGAACATACAATCTTCTGCCAAGGTTAGGCTCAGTGGGAGTCATACATACACATAGTGGGTATCTCATACTTTATCTTTTATTGCTCTTTATTTAGTCATGAACATTTACATTATAGAGACTTGAAATTTAAAACAAGTTTCAAGGCGTTTTAAATTGTATTCTTGAGAAAGCAAATTGCTTAGAACATGGATCTTAAACAGGGGGTCTGGGGGTTTCTCAGAATTCAGACTTTTTTAAAAAAAAAAAAGTCTAAACATATTTTTCTAAAGCTTTTTTTCCCTCAGAATTCTGACTTTTTTTTTAAAGTCTAAACATATTTTTCTAAAGCTTTTTTTTCTCTCAGAATTATGACTTTAAACTCAGAACTCAATACATTTTTTATATGTGGCCCTAATCCTTTTCCTTACTTACTGGCCTATAAGGTAGTCACTAAGGTAGCCATCCACAGATCCTTAGGATTAACTGTGCCACATGTATGTTTTAACATTAAAAGATGATTTATAAAATCATGCCAACAATTATTAGGATATTTTAATAGCTTACTATTCTATACAAAAAAGGTATGCATGAAGGCTTTAGACCTCCTTACATGAAATTGTAGGCCCTGTTTAATATGCAACTTCATTTTATACAAAATATGTAGTAGGGGGTCCCTGCTCCATCCCTCTTTCAGTTAGGGGGTCCTTGGCTTAAAAAACGTTGAAGACCCCTGGCTTAGAAAGAGCTACCAGACAGCTGTTGCATAAGTAAATATAATAAATTATAATGAATGATTGCTTTAAATTATTTTAATTTAATTAGTTAATTTTGCCAAGGAAAGACCTAGAATCACCTGATTGCAGAGCTGATTACACTCCTCTCTCACTGTGCTACTTCAGATGCCTGAGAGGCAAATACCTTGACTCCATTCGGTCCAAAGCAGTCTTTGCAGGCTGCCAATGCTGCTGCTGCTGCTGCTCTACCTGGCCAGATCAGATGGGAATGGAGATAGCGTCTCTGCTTATATTCTTTGGAACGGTGTGAAAACAAACACACACCCTTTTTCACAGCTGAAGACAACCTTCCTGTAAACACTGTCCAAAAAAAAAAAAAAGCCCACTCTCTTTTATTTGGCTATTTTAGATGCTGGCTGTTCTGCTGTGGATCACGGTGTGAGATAAATCTCACAAAGGGAACAGTGTGTGGGCTGGGCCCAAAATAACATGCGGTAGCTTTGGTTTAAAAACATTGTGTGCAAAAATATGTTAATTCTTTGTACAAAACACAAGTATCCTATTTAGCATTCCAGTTTCTGACCTACTTGTTACACACAAATGAGCAAGGCTTGAATATATCTTCTGTGTTTTGTAGAAGAATATGAAATTACTAACTTTGAGGCTGTCCTGGTTTGTGTCTTTGAACACATTGTGCGTCTCTTTGGGCTGCTGTAACGACATAATGTAGAGCAGATGTGTGGTGTGGAGTGAATATTGATAAGCAAACTGCTTAACAAACAGTAAAATGACAAATAAAAGCTAGAAAAATACAAATTCCACACATGAACGGAAAGCAGAGTTGTGGAAAAATAAACAAGGACAGACTAAATGTAAAAAGAAGTTACACAGTAAAAGGAAAATATGACTATGCTTCATTCAGAATATGCTAATATGCTTTTTGCCAGCTAGACTGTACATGGCGATCAATAGACACATTCAGTAGCCTGGAGCTAATTTGAGCCTAGTGTTTACTAGTAGGTTATACAGTCTGAAAATTAATAGAGAATAAGTTTGTCAAGGAGAAATAAAGTCAAGACAATACCTGTCATTTTGTTTGTTTAGCCCATCCTAAAAAGCAAGTTTACATCACAGCTAACCATTCTGCAAACCACGCATCTGTGTGTTAGAAATGTAATACCGGTACTATCTTTTCTACTGCTCTAAACATCCAATGGTTACCATTCATTTCTTCCTGGTATGACAATCTACGGTAATGCAATATAAAAACAAATTTGTTGATTTGATGATTGATTTGATGGCATGGCATTACCTCATAACAATGATACAACTTTGACAAAAATGAATGCAGACTTGATATTCCCTGTGATGGAATTCAAGCAAGTTTCAAGAGTCAGCATCACTATTCTCATCCTGTGGGAAAATTAATGGAAACCAATGGCTGCCTGGAATGAAAAATAGATCCAAAATTTTAAAACTCGTATACCATGCATTAAAAAATGTAGGATATGGCCTTTCAGGTCTTAGAATGTTAAATATTTGTGTTTGAAGTCCTCCAAATCAAACAATAAAAACAGTTGTTTGTCTATTTCTAGAAGGACACAAAAGTGTTTTCTGATCTGAACTGTTTTAGGATGTGACAACACTATGCTTAAGGTCAGGTCAGGTTTAGGCACAACAATGAGGAAAAAAATTAGGTTTAGGGAAGGATCATGGTTTGGGTTAAGATAAGTACTTTGCTAAGATTAGACTTTCGTTGGTGGTTACAATAATTACCATGTATGCTTTAAAAAGCTATGTTGGTTTTTGGTTTCAAAAGGTAAATGCTCCCTACATGGACCTTTGTTCCTGTCATAATTACAAAGGTCGCTAGAGGGTACTGTCAGTTTAACATAAACATAAGTCGATTTGGGGCACTTGCCACAATGACAGTTTAGTTTAAAGGCACAGTCATACACACACACGTTAGTCTCGTTTTGCCAGATCTTCCTCCACAGCGCTGTGAAAGAGGGTCTGGCTAGTCCACACAGCATTCCGGGATGGGAGAAAAACGTGCTCTGGTTTATTGGCATTTCTTTAAACCAATCACAATCGTCTTGGGCGGTGCTAAGTGCCAGATGGAGCTACGGTGCTGCTGCAAAAGAGACTCAGTTATGGTGGAACATGTGCATGTCGTGCAACAGAAAACTCTTTTGGACAGATAGTCTAGCTAGCTGTCTGGATTTACCCTGCAGAGATCTGAGGAGTTAACCATAGTCCTCATAAATCGACCATAGTTTAAAATTACAGCACAAAGACAGCGGAAGGTAACAGATTATCGGCCGAAAAGAGTGACATCCGGTGGAGCAATCCTGGAAGTGGAACGTTGTGGATATAGACTACACATACGTGAATGCAGGCGAATGACCATCACCTGTCAAGGCGATACTGGCTGGTTAAACCCATCAACAATCAACCTGTCCTCCGTCTTGGCTCATTTGGAACACTACAACCAAGCAGGGTCAACCACACACACTGCTTTGCTATTGGTTGAGGCTGCGATTTTGCAGGTCAAAGTTCACCAAATTTAAACTCCACGCGATGCCATGGTGCTTGAAATTCTTTTATCTACAAAAGGGGGCCCTGCAGAAAACATTTGGGAACCACTGCTTTAAAGCATGTAACCATACCCAACAGTGTTTACATGCACACTACAGTGGTGATACCCGACCCGAGCCCGTCGGGACCCGAAGGTACCCGACAGGCCGGGCCGGGTTCGGACAGATATTTAGAAATTATGTTTGGGTTCGGGTCGGGCTCGGTCACATCAGCGCGATAAGGCATTGAACATCATAAATTTAAAAAAACGTATTATGTAGGTGCGCGCCTGTGTTAACGTGCGCGCTCATCTGTTGACATTCCCGAATGCCTTCCTACAGTTGCTTAATAAAAACGGGCTTTCCACACAAACAAACGTACATGTGTCATTAGTATGAGAAAAAAACGAGATTTTAACTGGGTCGGGCTCGGGTCGGGCTCGGGTCGGGCTCGGGTCGGGCTCGGGTCGGGCTCGGGTCGGGCTCGGTTACTGCTCTGTCGGATGCGGGCTGGGCTCGGACAGAAAAATGCGGCCCGATCCGCACTCTAATGCACACCAATATTCCACTATTATTCCGAATATGACAATATTCCATATTTGATACATGTCATGTAAACAGCATATTCCGGTTGGATATTCTGAATAAGGCCTTTTTCTGAATATAGCATTTTCCGATTAAGACATGTGGGATATTCTGGTATTATTTGGGTTTTAGAAGCATTCTTTGGACATGTATGTAGCGCATTCGTAATATGCGTCTCAATCGTGGTTTTTAGCTCAGTTTATGGCCTCTTGTCTGTTTACGGCTTATGGTCAGCTCTGTTTGTTGCTATGGTTGCTGTACACAAACCAACCAGCCAACAGTTTGCAAGGCTGCAGACCCGATAAGAAGGAGAAAAACAGGTACTTTTAAACATTATCAAAGACTTTTGGATATGCGCACACATTGCTACGACGACCTTTTCAATAGGGTGGTTGAAGGAATGAAAGAGGGATGCTGTGTTCGCATGGTCCAATAAGTCCGCAACCGCTGGAAAACTTTGAAAAAAATCATATTTTGCACAGCTACATGTAAACGGGAATATTAATTAAATATTCACTTTCACTAGCCATGTAAACAACTTAGTTGGAATATCGTCTTTTTCAGAATAAAGGCAAAAACCAGAGTATGATGATGTCATCCTTCGTCCGGAAGTACACCTCGACCTCACTCCGCTTCACTTTAGCAAAGTAAAAAATTAAACCAGTAGAGGTGAACAAAAAATACGATTTAACTGGATGTTAAGTTACTCTGGTGCAACAGAGCAAAATTCTGACCACACCTAAAAGTGATGCTGTCTGTTCAAAATGCTTGCAATTTTCAACCAGAGAGGTCAGCAGGCCCGAAGTTAAAGTTACTTCTTAAAGCAACACTATGTAACTTTTCACGCTTCGGTCCCCCTAGAGGTTGTCTCATTGGAACTACAGCTGCAGCTAAAAGTTAAATAGTGTTGCTTTAACGTGACGCAGACATAGCCTTTGGACATTTCAACAAACAGTTAAAGGGTCGGTTCACCAGTTAAAGGGTTGGTTCACCCCCAAAAACAAAACAAAAAACTAAAATGTAACAGATGGTTTTGGTTTGATTTGCTCAGTTTGTGAAATATCCAACTCTGAGATGTCTGCCTCCTTTTACCAACCCCATCGAGGTGAGTGGAATTGTTGTATTGTTTGCAATGCATTTAAAAAAACCTCAACCGTATCAATGTCCTGGTTCCGCTGCATAACCCACAGACCTTGAAATTACAGTGACACTGTTTTTGAAGGAGATGTTGAATTTTTACAAATTTGTTATATTTCAATGTTGTGAGCACCACAAACTAAATTCCTTTCACTGGCATTGTGGAGGCATCCATTTGAGTATCTCAAAACCTTGACCCCAAACTGTCCCCTGAGGGGGGGGGGTCCGCCCTATCTATCAGAATCAGGTTGAATGCTCAGCTCAAGCAGAACTAACACTGCTCACAGAAACATAAGTCCATTGGGACATCATTAGTCACTTTGAGAATAGCAGCAATACTAGGATGCTTTTTATAAACAATGTGTACAGCAATAACACGCTATTCATCACACTTTATTTTTATGTATGACACCTTCTGGACACTTCAGTGGTTTTGTTTTCCAAATGAAAATTATGAGCATGTAATGAGCTTGATAATGATCGTTCAGGAAGCAATCTCCTATTAAGGAGTCCCAGTACTTTGCACCCCACACCCCCCCTCCAAAAGTTCCAAATGACTTCCTTTTGTTTTAATAAGTGGTGTTATCGACACATTCATATTCATGATGTTGTGATGTTTTTGCACAGTCTCAGATAGTTTATACCTGAGAGGTGTTTTTATCTATACTATGAGATGACATGCAACATCTTTGATGCTCTGTATCTGAGAGATACTGAATGTTTAGTATTTGGTGTTTAACTGGTCTGTGTGAGCTGCCCACCTGGCTGCCCTGATGCTCTCACACTCAAATGTTGACTCTGCAGCAAGTCCAAATCAGCGATCTTCAAGGAAGACTAAAATAAGGGTTTGTGTTGTTATCCTTTCATGCCGTATATAATAAAGCTCTGAGGCTTCGTACACAGTCCTCACACCAGATGGGGCTTAAATGGCTTGCATATCCTGCCACTTTTATCTGGACGTTCTCCAGCATAGCTTTAAGTTAGCCCATGATGTCATGCTTCTCAGTTTTGTGGCCAGACGAGCGCTTTTGTTGTACAGAACTATGTCAATATCTTTGCTCATGAGAACACAGTGAAACCACAAGAAAGGTACGACTTTGACATAAACCAAGTTTTTACAAAGTAGAATAGCCCCCCATTCCTACTTACTAATCTGCTTCAATTAATTGACTTTGTTCTTTGAATGTTGTAGCAGAGAACCACTTGCTGTGCTCAAAAATAATACCATCTGTGGTAAATCTGTGGTCTATTTAATATGGAGCAAATTTCTACTATTAAATCATCATGATTGATATGTGTAATGGTTAATAGTGACATGTAAAATGGGGCAACAGGGCCTACATGAATACATATAAATTGGCAATGCAAGATTTTACAGTTAACATGAGTGATGTCGTTGAGATTATCTTAGTTTGGAGACGACAGATTCATAGCAAAAAGTTACAAACTGGCAGTGTTGACCTTTAAAGCAACCCGTTCTCACTCCAAACTCATAAAATACTGGCATGTGTGTAGAGCAGCAGCTAAGCGGCGCTTGAAGATGACGTAGTATTAAGAGCGACAACGGTAGAGAGTAGTATGAAAGCCCAAAATTCCGCATAGGGAGTCTGGTTGAGGTGGTGCATGGGTCAAACCACACAAGACCCCGTAGACTGTGGCTCATGTCTCGCGTGTCACGTTTCCTAAACCCAACTGTCAATTTCTTCTTTTCCTAAACCCAACTGTCCCGTCAGGATCAGACCTTTAGGGGTTCTCAGCCCCTAATGAGAATGTGACACGGATACAGTGCCTTGCAAAAGTGTTAACTAATCTGCGCCATGAAATTACTAACTTCTTCTCTGGGGACTACCAACGTTAAACTTCACAACCGCACTCCTGCCCCCCCCCCTCTGACAGATTAGGTAGAGACTCAGCCAAAGGCGGGAGTCTGGCACAACCACCTCTGATTGGCCAAAAAAAACAAAAGCTATTATAATAATTTTTAGGGGGGCTGAGATGAAATTTATGGGGGCTTAAGCCCCCCTAAAAAGGGTCTAAAATCGTCCATGTGTCCCGTTCTTCTTTTCCTAAACCCAACTGTCCCGGTCTTCTTTTCTTAAACCCAACTGTCCCTTTCTTGTCGTGGAAACTTACCTTTTGTAAGCCCACCCAAGATCTTTTCCTTAACCTATCTGTGTCAAAAGTGACGACAATAGTCCCGTCCAAGCGCGTAGATAAATCGCGTGTAGATATGACGCTAAAGGAGACTTTTAGCGTCAATAACAACGCCAAAGGCGTTGGTTCTGAGTGAAATATCACAACAACTATTGGATGCATTGCCATAACATTTTTTACAGACTTTCATGGTCCCTAGAGGATCAATCCTACTGACTTTGGTGATCCCCTGATTTTTCCTCTAGTGCCACCATGCTGTTCACTGTTCACATTTGTTGTTTTGAGTGAAATGTCTCACCAGCTATTGGACAGATTGCCAATAAATATGGTTCAGAAATGCTCCCCTCAAGATGAGTTATAATGACTTTGGTGATCCCCTAATGTTTCACCTACAGTAGCTCCATCCATCCAATACTTTGGTTTATGACCAAATATATGTAACACAATAATGACATTCCCATCAGCCTCAGCTGTATTCTGTGTTTTGTGCTAAATGTTAGCATGCTAACACTATAAGCATTTGGTTGTGTAGCATATTGATTAGGGATGTCCAGATCCGATCACGTGATCGGAAATCGGGCCCGATCACGTGGTTTCAGACTCGATCGGAATCGGACGTTAACTCCCGATCAGGACTCGGATATACAGTATATGTATAAAAAGGATGAGTTCGAGATGGAGCAGGTAGAAGCATAATGGTTATAAAGTCCTGCCCCTACTTTACAATATTGTGTTATTACATAAAAAGCAAATAGATATGCATATACAGCATTCAACATTGTAAGTCATACAATACAATGTTAGCACCATACACTGTATAAAATATAAACGTAGTCTCCGTGACATCAATACTAATACTAATACATACTCCCAATTTAAGCCTATATATATATATATATATATATATATATATATATATATATACACATATATACACATATATATACACACATATATATATATATATATATATATACACACATACATATATATATATATATATATATATATATATATATATATATATAAGCAATCTCCACCACAGTTAAAGTTTTAAATACCAGGCTATAAACATGTTTAATTCTGCTGTAAAGTTGTAAAGAGCATTTTAACATGGGGGAGCTATAGGGATTGACTACCTCTTGGAGCCAGCCTCAAGTGGCCACTCTATGAACTGCAGTTTTTGGCATTGGCTTAATTTTTCAGGACCGGGGGTTGCAGCTTGGTTAGCACATAAAAAGCACCACTGTGCCAAAGTACATCCTCACAAAGCATGGCAGGAGACTCTAAAGCTGTGAGAGCGATAGCCTGCTATTCATCGTGAATGGGCCGCCCGCTGAGCTACAGAGATTTAAAAAGGTGCCCAGCGTCACTAACAACAACAATGTGTATCGCATTAAAAAAAGACAGCAAAAAAACAATCTGCACTTAGAAAATAAACTGCACAAGTTAAAACCTTCTTGTGTGTAGTAGCCTACGGCATCAGAACACACAGCAGAGTGTAACTTACATGCTCAAGGCAACACATCCACAAAGCTACAGCTTCATGCCTACTACTACTTTGTGTCTGTATGTGTAAGTAACTGTATCATAAGACAATGTTTTGAAAGAACATTAAATCTTTCCAAGCACATACTGTTACTGTCATACCAGAAACATGGTGATCACAAAACCAAGTCCACATAATAAGTCAAGTGGGTTTTATTGTCATTTCAACCATATACACTGTATATAGTGAGACAAAACAACGTTTCACTATGGATCAAGTGGTGTTACACGCTGAGCACGCTGAGCAAGCTGTTACATATAAAAATATATAAAACCGACATTTGAGACAATTTAGTGCACACACATTATAGATATACATAAAGTGCAATTACTACTTAAAGTAGAGCATTTAAGACAAGGGACAGGACAGACAACAGACAAGAAAAGACAGGGCATAAGTAGACTTGTAACAGAGCACATAATCTAATTAATAGATAAGTTGCACAAATAAGAAATGCATAGGCTAATATGTTGTAAAGGTTTCATTTGTGTTGAACACACGTGTTTGCAGTGCTAGTTGTTGAACATGTCTACCATCTCATGAGGTTAAAACATTACAAAGAAGTTAGTCTGACACAATCAAGCACACACTCACAAAATGACAGACCCTCCAAAGCAGATCCAATATCGCCCATCACATACTGCGGCTATGATTATTCCACCACAATGTCTCCACTGTTGATGTTATTCTGATAAACATTTGTTCCTCTTTGATACTTAAAAATCATCAGCAAATGGTTTAAGTAAACCATTTAGCTTGAGTGCGTCACTAATAATAGATGAGCTGACCAAAAATATAGAGAAGACACGTGTATATGATAGTCACATTATGTAAGCAAACAAAGTAAGATCATATGATGTTTGAATTATTGATGCCAGAACCAAAAAGATGATCATTTTTCCAGTGATTTCGGACTTGTGGCTTTCACTGATTCACTGCAGGGAGAGTTCAGCTCGGCTCAGAACACTTACATGAAAATAACATTCACAAGCTCTAAGGGTGTCATTATATGATATTAGTTCATGTACGGCTGACTTAAAAACATCCGTCTCCCTGTAGGATGTCGCGCAGCAGGTCTAATATACCTGCTGGATGCAAATCAGTGTTTTCTCACAACAGAGGATTGACTTTGTGGAATCCTTATTAGGTTATTAAGAATATTTACACGTATTCAGAGACACATGAGATTTTATTAGTAGTAAAGTTATTAATAGTGTATGTTGAACATGCCTGGAGAAACAAAAGATGCAAATTAGAAGAAGAAAAAGTCATATGTTATAAGACCATAACAAAGCTTAAGGAAACTGACTTTCTCCCTCAAATCAATCAATTCCTTTCAATGATCCCAATCAATTTAAATATCAACACCAGTTTCACAGATGTCAATAAAAACCATAGAACATCTGACAATTAGCTGCGCAGTTCTCCAGTCACACTTCAATTCTTGATGCGAGCGGTGAAAAGAAAAAAAAGTGTACTGTTCTTCAACATAGATACTGCCCTGCAATTAGTGTTTGAGATTTGGCAGCTACATGGTTCAAGTCCCCCCCCCCCAGCTCCTTCTTTAATCTGCTTGTGCACGCTGAAACCACTTCAGCATCGAACAGCAGAGGATGTGGAGGAAAGACGTGGAGTCCCCGCGGTCAAAGCCTCATCGTTAACCTTCTGGAACGGCACCCGCAACAACTGAACGCCGCCTCAACTGTCCAGTGTTGCTTAGCGATGGACACTTAGCTCTACAAAACAGACACACGAATCAATAGTGGTTGGTCCCACATTTGAGATGGACCGGCTCTGCGTCCCCCCCAAGAGAAAACCAAGAAAAGCTTTTTAAATGAGCTGGTAAAAGCGCAAATGAATGAATAAAAGTGCAACACCGAGTGCAAGAGTTGAAAAGGGCAAACATTTGTAACTATTTTAGAGCTGCTGATGGTAGAGCACTGCAGTGTGCAAGCACACGTTTTTTTAGGCTAAGGACCCCTTAGCTGAAAGAGAGACGGTGCAAGACCCCCTACTAATATTGTATAAAATTGAGTTGCATATTAAACTGGGCCTACAATAATGTGTAGGGAGGCTTAAGGCCTTCACACATAGCTTTTTATGGTGCATACAATACTAAGCTATTAAAATAATTGTTGAAATACATCATGTTTAATGCTAAACATACATGTGGCACAGTTAATCCTCAAGCTTAGTGGATGGCTTACCTATTGGCCAGTAAACCTATCATCACTGATGAGTCATTATTTTTTCCACAAACAGGCTGATTTATCTTTGCTAATACTATGTTGGATATTCATGTTAATGTATATTTTCAGACATTTCAATTTTAGAAAAATTAAAAAAAGTTTCTGAAAAATAAAAATAAATAAAAAACAGTAATTTGGTGTCTCCCCTGGAGTAACTCTGAGGACCCCCTGAAGGCCCCGGACCCCATGCTGAATATCTTTGGATTAGAGGCTACTAGGACTTTCCAAAAAATTGACAAAATGATTTGTCAATTACGTATTTTCAGGAAGTACTTGTTTGTGTATGTGTAGCTTCACCAGCAGTGTGCTGAGTGTCTCTCAGATGTACCCCAGGGTTAACCAGACTGGTGAAAGCACAAACCTCCGGCCCAAGAGTTTGTAAACTATCCCAACCGCATGTGTGGAGCTGGGCATCTGCTGCTGAAATGTAGGCCCTGTCATGTGCTAAGCCCCAGGGTGATAGCATAATTAAAAGGTCCCTGATGAACTCATGACATTGGTTCAAAATATGGTTTACAAATCCCCTAGAAAAATATACCAAACGGATGAAGAACAGTGTTTTTGCTTTGCGTGTCACACGTGTGAGCTCCTTGCTGAGGGAGCAGTGAGCAGTATGGGATATGGGGCTCCCAGGGACCTCTGTTGCAAGACATATGTCTTCCATTACAGTTCATTTTCAAACATTTCTCCAGGACTTGTGGCTTCACAGTCTGCTTGAGGAGGAGGATTAGGTCCTCCTGAAATTGATTTATTTCTGCGCCCTAACTGTTTATTAAATATAATTGACCATCAAAGTTGTCACAGAAAGGAGGGAAAAAAGGAGCTGCCACATATATACCGCAAAAAGAGGAGCTTTCTTTGAAAAGCTTTTTATCTAAAGAATGTCTTAGTTAGAGGCTGGACTGGGAGGCAGAAAATAGGCCATATTTCAACCACTTATACCACCACACTTGGTGGCTGCAGGATTAATTAGAGCCAAAGTCATAATAAATGTGATAAGTTGTCTCGAGGAAATAGTGGGCTTATACAGCACTCGAAAAATGAGCCCCCTAAAATAACTCTCTCTAAATATTCAATATGGAAATTACAAGTGTATCTCACATTACGACAAAACCAATTAATCTTCAAGTTGATGAGAATTTTGACAGATCACTTAAAATGACGTAACGAGTGTACTTCTTTAAACCCAAATATCTTTTTTTTTTAAACCTAACCAAGTAGTTGTGTTGCCTAAACCTAAACAAGTAGTTTTGTTTCAATTCACATAGATAACCAGTGTTGGGAAGGATACTTTCAAAATGTATTCCGTTACGTATTCTGAATACTTGGATTACTTCCACATTGAATTCCATTTTATAAGTGTAGGAATGCGGCCATCACATACAGCTTACTAAACAGGCCTATTCTGTTGTGTTCTTCTGTTCCAAATTGCTGAATGTGTACCTAAACAAGCAGATAGATTTCTGTATTTGTAGTCCCGAACTGCATACTACAAAAATCTAACTGCAGTCTAAGTTACCACGAGCTAATTTTAGCTAACGTTAGCTAGCACGTCAAACGGGGCTAGTCAGTCTTTAAACGGCTCTGTGGCTAGTAAATCAGCAGGAGAATGTAAAGTCGCACGTCAACTATAAAATAGCAAGGTGACCAGTAAAACTACAGCAGACGACTACCCTTGGCTAATTAAAAAAAATGACTTACTTACTTACTTACTTTAAGATGCTTCTTCAGGTTGGAGGTGGAGTAATTTGGACGCTGAAAGGAGGTTGGTTGGTGGCAAGCAGAGGCCGCACTGCACAGTTATATTTCGTTCTCCCTGTGAAATGCTGTTTGAATTTCCAAGATAGAAACGCATTCCTGCCCTGGCTCTGTTGTGCCGGTTCCGGCTCCATCTCTATCTCTGTCAGTGATCACGCAAATACCTCATTTTTTCGTTTTCGCATTGGGGCTTCTGGGAAATGCATGGAGTTGCCTTAATTTATTCAGAGAGTGAATAAACTCGTGAAACAGAGAAGTATCTTCATGTAATCCACTGATTTCAACAATGTAACTGTATTCTAAATAGCAACTATTTAAATTGTAACTGTAACGGAATACAGTTACTCATAATTTGTATTCTGAATATGTAACGCCGGTACATGTATTCCGTTACTCCCCAACACTGTAGATAACCACGTGTTTAAAACACATTGCATGGGAACGTATGTTTTTTAGGAGACAGGGTGGGTCTGTGGATGTGACTGGAAAGGACTGTTTTACTTAAAAATTGCAACCGGACAAATGCTGCCTGACTGACATCAACCATAACAGCACTCAGAGCGTGTCACAGCCATGGTGGTCTGATCGCCATTATCTGTGTCTTACACAGACATATGTCTGGGGTCTTTCAAATGCCACGCAGATGCCAGACACACTACAAAAGGCCAAATTGCCTTTCTTCTTCTGTGTTGTAAGCTGACAATTTAAAGACAATCCCTCTTTACTGTCTCAAAGGCAAAATGATAAAAGCCATAAAACAATGAATGCTTGTTATGTTACTCATATCACAGATTGCTATCTTTTTTCCCTCCCAATGTGTGATTGAAAAAAACACTTAATCACTATTACATATATCTAAATCTATCTATCTAAATACAGCTTTTGGTAGAGTGTCAATGAAAATATAGGATAAGTGCAAGAAAAGACAAAAAACATGTAATTTAACAGTAATGCCAATGTCAACATGTTTGTTTTCTGTCTGTTTTTTTGAAATTGTGATGCGTTTTCAGCATAAGAAAAAACCCAAACTGCATTATCTTGTGTTGTCACATACTTTGTTGCTATTTGTGAGCAACAGATGTATTCATTTCCACTTACACCCCCAAGTTGGGTTATGTTTATGTATTTTGGTATGTTAGTTTGAAGAGTTTGGTTTGTATTTGAAGTATAGAAATTTGGATGGATTTTCAGGAATATCTGCATAATGTAAACCAGGCTAACGAGGCACCAACAGTGGCCTGTTAGACATGCTTTTCACATCAGTGCTACACTCTGAAAAAATCAATTCCAAGCCTGTTTTCTAATACTAAATCACACCATGTCCCTACAAAACAGAACGATAAAGTTAATAAGGACACATGTATTCTGTAATATCCACAGAGGATAGCAAGTAAAGTTCTATATTATTACTAGCAAACATTAGAAAGATGCCTCTGCCTTCTCCTTAGTGTGACCCTATTTATTAAGTGAAGCATGCAGCGCAGCTGAGAAATGAAGGTGCAAAGCGCTGCGAGACTATCTTCAAATGGCTGTGGTCCATTAGCAATACCTGCCCAACTCATAGGTAAGGTCGCTTAGATGTTCTTTTTTCTGTCTGATTGATGAAAGCTAATGTGCCTTTGGGTCACATTAAGAGAAATAGAGAAAAGCTACAGAAAAGCAGCACTGTTTAACTAACACAGGTACCGTTAGCTAGAAATAGCTGCAGTGAAAGTGATGAATTGGGCATTACGTTTTAGATGTTGTTTCGGTGCCTACTTAGCCGTGGCTTTTTTTTTTTTAAGTATTGATTTCTGTAGAGGAACGGAGTCTCAGCAGAGGTATAGTGTAAATCAGAGTGCCATTGTGGCTGGTCAGACTGCAACTAAAACCAGTTGAAAAATTGGCCTGTCCTGTATTTGATTGGTAATGTGGCTTGAATTGTTACTGGCGTCCGTGGCGGGCCATAAGCCTGTCTCTTTTTTTAACCTAGCCTTGTGAAAACTCATAAATTGAGTTAAGGTAAAGCCAGGCAGCTCTTTGAAAGGACTTTCCACTATTTTTCCATTCTTCCTTAAATTTCCACTTCGTCTCACACTTGAGTTGAACTATGTTGAGTTTCTTTTGGCCTCTATGGTAACGGGAAAATAGATCTAAGTTGTGTATGCCTTTGAGTCATTATTATCCGCTTTAAGGACACATGACCAAGAGGACAGCGTATCCTTTAAGCCCCTGACACACTAACCCGACGGCAGACCATCGGCAGAAAAGGCAGTCGGACTGATCAGTCAGCTCCCCGAGGTCCAAAAAGTGCCTCAGAACACAATGAAGCGACACTGACTTGAGCGTGTAATACGTCTCCATAACAGCAGGCGGTGCTAATCTGTATTGTAGCTCAAAAAATGAAAACCGGCAGCTGATTGGACGAACGCGTCACGTGGGTTTGGCTGCTCCCGGATTTTTCAACCGGGCTCGTTCAGAATACGAGCTCATATTTTACGAAGATAGTTCACCGAAACGTGTTTCTGAAAACATTTTAAGCGAGAAATAGGCCGTGCAGTTGCTGAATCTGTCTTCATTTCAGATCAACAAAGGTCAGTTTAAAAGATTTTCGTCAGACTTTGAGAGGCTTAGGTACGCTCATCCCGCTCGTCATTTCTGGGTTAGCACTCCACCAATCAGATTGGTCATGGAGTCCGACTGCCCGCCCTTAGACGCAACATGTCAGGTCGGCCAAAATGAAGGCCGACAGCTCCTCGGACGGACGACGGAACGGAACGCACCGAACAGACTCGAGTCACTGACCTCGCCAGATTGTCCGGCGGCCGATTATCAGGTTGGTGTGTCACTGCCTTTAGATCAGTGGTTCCCAACCTGGGGTCTGCGCCCCCCTCAAGAGGGTGCCAAAGATCACTGGGGTTGTGTGAAAGTTTGTCTGCTTTGAGGTTGTCAAAATTCGATTTGTACATATAAAATCATAATAACACACTTTGTAAATCATATATGCAAAAGTATGTATATTAAACTATTTTTAAAAAGAGGCATTTTTTGTATCCTTACTCAAAAATAGTAGACTACTGTGGCCGGGTTAGCTCAGTTGGTAGAGCGGGCACACGTGTGGGGGTTTGCTCCTCTGCGCAGCGGCTGCGGGTTCGGCTCCGACCTGCGGCCCTTTGCTGCGTGTTGTTACCCCTCTCTCTCCCCTTTCATGTCTTCATCTGTCCTGTGGAAGTAGGGGCCTAAAAATGCCTCCAAAGAAAACTTTAAAAAAATAAATAGTAGACTACTTGGTAGGCCACTCCTCTGTGACCTCTCAACCTCTGTGACCAGCGCTTCCATCAGTTTTGTCAGGTAAGCTAGCTCGCTCAAACTCGCTTTCCCTGCAGTCAGAGCATCATTATTTAATGAATGAATCAATGAATGCAACATAGAGACAGAAACGTAAAAGTGCTGATGACTCATCAGTATCAAAAAAGAAAGTAAGGCTATAACTTTTGGTGTTATTGTAGGACAGGACAGGTCTTGGCCTGGCTTCTCGCGATATCACGAGATCAAGGGAGAATCACAGGATAACACAGCATACAAAAATCCATCTTGTCAGGACACAACATCAGGCTGGGAGAATGGCTCGGGCTTTTCTTATCTCCAAATGGGGGAGGGGCGGGGGGGAAGAGGGGGGGTGTAAGGAAAAATTGTTGGAAACCACTGCTTTAGATCATCTCTTGGCTGTGCTGATGTGGTCGAAATGAGCTGTTACCCCTTTAATTACCCAAGAAATTCAGATTCAACTTCTCACAAAGATGAATACCATTAGGACTCTGAAATTTGTTGACAGCAGGGAAGAATCAGTGTGATAGATCCTCATCCATCATCATTATCTAGTTTGCCGTTTTAGTTGACAGCCTCCACTCCTGCAGTCGACACAGTAGCAAACAGAAACTGTAATGATCTGTGTCATTGATGAAAGCTCTCCACATAACTGAGCTGCAAGCGATTTCTATGAACACTGACTCTTAATCATTTCCAACATCTGGAACAACTATGGAATACATAAACAAAGGGCTGGGATGGGGGTTGAGGTTGGGTGCCATCATCACAAGGAATTCAAAGGAGAGTGGGGAAGTTTGAGACAGAGTGGAGAGTTTACAAGATGGAATGTAAACAGTACTGACAGATCGGTCAGTAAAGCTCTCTGTTGTCCTGAGGAAGTCTGGTCAAGAGCTGCAGGACCCCCGCCAACAGGCCAGAGTATGAGGAAATGGGATCTCTGCTCTGGGGAGAGCATTCTTCTGCTCGTGCTGCGCTCTTTCAGTGTATCAAAGTCACATCTGAGGCTTCCCCTGTATGTTTTCTTCCCCGATGTTCTGACCTATTGCCTCACATGCTGCTGGGTTTTTAGATGATGTACAAGTAATGTTCAAACTAAAAATTCCTCCTTTTTCAAGGCTTACCTCACTTAGCCATGCTGAGGTTAACTGCCAGGGGACTTAAGTCAAATAACGGAGTGGAGAGACATTTGAGCCTGTTGCCAAGTTGGAAATGATGAATGGGAACATGTAATGGCAAAGGGATGATTAAAAATGTTATTGTGGTACTATAAAATAGCTATGCTGCTTCAAAGAGAATAACTAAATATAAAGCATGCAAACAAATCAAACAAATGTACAGGTGTTGATCGCTTGGGGAAATTGTAGGGGAAGTGAAAAGCAGAACAATGAAAATGCACATAAATCCATGTACGGATCATAGCTCAAGTGTCAACTGTTCAAACTTTCATGATCCCCAGAGGATGAAACTGACTGACTGTGGTGATTCCCTGACGTTTCATCTAGTCCCACCAGCTGGTCAAAGTTTGCAATTATCCTGTGAAATATCACAACATTTACTGGATAGATTGGTGCAAAAATTTTGTCCAAACATTCATGGTTCCCAGATGATGTACCCTTATGATTGTGATGGTGATCTCTTGACGTTTCCTTTTTTTCCAACAATGACTTGGAACATTTTTTGGAAGGCACAGACAAATTATGTTGTCCTGCCAATAGAGGTGGCAAATCAGAAAACACTTTTATGTGTCTTTCTAAAGTGCATAGACAAATGTATATTTTGCTTATGCTGTCTATGTGTTTTAATTCCGTAAGGAAGGAAGGGAGTAACATATTAGTTATTGTGATAACTGTAACTGTGAATTTAGCGGATTAAATGTAAACATGTTGCTCTACTGTAGCCTGCAGGCTAACTGCGTCACGCGAAGCTATAGGTGACGCGTAGTACTAACGTTAATGTAACATCGCCGTTGTCTGTGTTCACTTGTTTTATATTGGTTTAATGAGAATGCTATTGCTGCAGTTTAAGAATAATAGTGTTGACCATTACAGTGTTAAATGTGCAGAAGCAACTGGAGTAAAATTGTAAACAATTCTGGATTAATAATAAATGCATAGCAGAAGTATTTTTGCAAGGTGTAGCTAAGATATATTTTGTTTGTTATTGAAACTACTGTTTCACTGTTACTTTCAAAAACTGTTGGAGATACTTAAAGGGACATTATTGTGTTGTGACTAGAGAAAATACATGGGTTGTTACATCTTGTATAAATCTTATGTTATAGCACAAGATTACAACATTGGACTTGAGCGAAGCAACATCGTGTCCGTGTGTTTAATTCTATTTTCCCCTTTTACAGGGGCACAACAATAGCTGCTAAACGTTAGCATTTTTGCATTGTCATTGTGAGCATAATAGCTTGCTGACATTAGCATTTAGCTCAAAGCATCACTGTGCCTAAGTACAGCCTCACAGAGTAGCGAGCTTGGCTGTAAAGATCCCTCATATTGAAAACCTTTTTTTTTCACTTGAAAATTGCAACTACCTTTGTAGCATAGGCGGCGCTAGGCTATTTTTAGGGGTGCTGACGCACCCCTAAAAATCATCTCAGCACCCCTGAAAAATAAAGTCCTTATTGTGATTTTGTGAAATCGTTTAGTGCTCAAACGTTATTACTTCTGAAACCTGATTTTAGCGATGGAATAGGATAAATGACGACAGGCTCACAACTCACAAGAAGTCATGATTTAAGGGTTTAAAAAAAAAAAAAAAATCTTACGGGAGCATGCCCCCGAATCCCCTAGCTTAATTGCTATCAACTTTTCATTAGGGGCTGAGCCCCCCCCAAAGGTCAGATCCTAGAATCGCCCCTGCTTTGTAGCCAAGCAACCTCACATTAGAACGTGAATGGAAGGTGATACATATTTATATCCTTGCTCAGGGTGCTATTTACATACCCAAGAGAGGAGCGTTCTTGTCAAAAGCTAATTTCCCCTCCAGATCTAAATTGGTTGACAGGGTTGTTTAAAATCTAACCCTTAGGACAACATTTTAAACATCAAGCTCTGGAGGGAACGACATGCTGGAGAAAAACATATTGCAGTGTTTTTATGTGGCTGCTTCTTCTTATCGCGTGTCCTTATCACAACAGGCTTTTTGAGACACATCAACACCCGCTTGTTCCCAGGCCAGACAATCAAATGGCTTATCTGAGCGCTGACTGTTCGCTATCACACTCAGATGCAGGGATGCATGCGGGACAATTAAGGCACGTATGCTGAGCCTGTTGTCAGGTTAGAGAGATCTGTAAGACAAGAAGCCATCAGTCAGGTCCTGACCTGTCTAATAAGACATTTCTGCTCCGGAGTGTCAGTGATATGAATGATGCATAATGCTCAGTGTCACTGCCCTGTTTGGTTGGCCTTGTCATAAAACGTAAGATGTGGCCTAGAGGAGATACAGATTTACAATGGAAGGGTTTGTTGTTGACATCACTGTGTATAACACAAGATTGTACATTTATGATAAAGCTATACTCGTAAATCACTGCAGAAATGTGTTTCCTGCTGATTGCATGCCCTTTATTATGTATTTGCAATTTAACATTTGCATATAAAATCCTGGCCCACTTTGCGCACAGCACAGAGCAAAAATCCATTCTGAAGCACATTTCGCATTTGCTGTTGCTTTTCTAATGCTTCCTGGTTGTTCATTTTTGTCAGTCTATATTTAAAAAAAACGAACAACTCTTCTTATTATAAACCAGAAGACCAAGGCTGTTATCTGTGAGACAAAACCTGGAGCTGCTCCACTCACAAAAAAAACTGGGGGATTGACAGCAGGGAGTGTTTCTTAGAATTTTGACTTCAAATCCAACTTTACTTTCTTGCAGTTATGGAAAATGATGTGTTTGCTTCCATGTAAATTTACTTTGGCTTCTACCACTCTTTCCACAAGCTTTTACCTCCTTTGTGAAGCAATGACTATCATCAAGAATGTCTTGTTTCTTTCTGAAAAGAGACTGCAGTGTTCAAGGTCATAAATACAACATACACATATTCTGCTTAAATTATATTTGTTTCCTATGCAAATATCAACATAAATTATTAATGCATATAGATTAAGCAAAGTTCTGTTTTATGACGCTCAGAATAAGAATGCAACCGACGGCTTTCTGACAAAGATGAACTACCTCACGGTTCTACCTAATGCCTTTCCTATATTATGCATTTACTGTATACACAGCAAATCTTTTTAGTCAGAAAGACAAATGATTGTGGATTTAACAGACAGTTTGTTGTTCATGATCTACATAATCACAGCATGTGATGCAGTTCAAGCTATTAGTTTCACTGAAAACAAAAGGAACAAGAGTCTAAACCTGTCTCTGTGAGGCTGTACTTAGGCACAGCAGTGCTGTGAGCTACATGTTAAAGGACAATTCTGGCGCAAAATGAACCTAGGGATTAATAACACGTGTACCAAGCAAACCGTTGTCTAGGACATGTTTTCATGCTAATCGAATGTGTCTCTAGCTTGAAATAAGAAATAATAAGCGCAAACCACTGAGCTATTCGTCGGGGCATGGGTAAAGTAAAAGGAAATTGCTATTTCTATACCACTAACAAGGCTCAAAATAGCACCACACTTCCATGGTAGCATAATGAGGGTCCCTACATGTAAACCGAAGCATTGAGAACTTTGTGGAGTAATAAACTGTCTGTACACTTACAAAGTTCTCAATGCTTCGGTTTACATGTAGGGACCCTCATTATGCTACCGTTAAAGTGTGGTGCTATTTTGAGCCTTGTTAATGGTATAGAAATAGTGATAGTGGTTTGCGGTAGCTTGTTTCAAGCTAGAGACACATTCGATTAGCATGAAAACATATCCCAGAGAACGGTCAACTCGGTAATCATGTGTTATTAACCCCTAGGTTCATTTTGCGCTGGAATTGTCCTTTAACATACTGATGTTTAGCAGGTACACTGCTTACTATGTTCACCATCTTAGTTTAGCCTGTTATCGTGCTAATTCACTAATCAGCACTAAACACACAACAGTACAGCAGAGGCAGATGGGAATGACAGGCTTTGGTGTTAAAGTTAAAATGTGGACAAAAACATTGCACTTCATACAGTAAATTCATCCTGAGTCATCACCAGAGTCATGAGTCATCTTCTGGGAACCATGACCGTAAAAATGTTGTGCCAATTCATTCAGTAGATGTTGAGATATTTCACAGCGTAACTAAAAACTCTGACCAGCTGGTGACGTACAGTAGGCTTCATCCTCTGGGGAGCATGAATCTCTCTCATAAGGTAATGACAATCCATGAAATAGTTGTTGAGATATTTTAGTTTCGACCAAAGTGGTGGACTTAACATACGTGGCAGCTTCTCTGATGCTCAATTTTAGTAAAACCATTATTTCCATTTCAGACCTTCCCTGCCTAGTTCCGTCCCAAATCTATAACACACAGAGTATGTAGCTTACATCATAAATGCCAACAATCTCCTGTGTCAAAAGAGATGAAGCGGTTAAGATGGGAAACAGATGTAGCTTGAGATAAACTTTAGTTGTTGAGGTGGTTGACAGCAGCCCTGTAGTTGGTGTAGGCTGAGCAACATAGACTGATGTACACACATGTATAGTGGTGATGAGCAGGGAAATACGTCAATATCTTCAGTCTCAGAATGTGTTATGATATAACTGTCGAATGAGTGTTTGTGAAGCTCTGAGGGTATTGTATTGGTCTAATGTGTACTGTATGTCAGATGTGCATGTTTGTTTTTTAGCATTTTACACATGAAACATAGATTCAGTTACATTTTAATGTCCTGCGGATGTCCTGAGTCCCCCCCACTCCCCCCCCCTCCCCAAAAAAAGCTTTGTCCTACTCAGTAATGCATTTTTATGATATTAGAAAAGTCCAAAAGTGCAGTAATCTTAAAATGGAGCACCAAATATACAAAATCCAGTGGACCATCTTATGTTAAATATAGACACATGGTTATTGTGATTGCTTTTAATCATTGCCTTGATTTAAGGAACGCCACTCATGATCAACACCCTGAAGGAGTAATCTTTAGCAGATGTTCTCCAAATGCCTTGTCCAAAAGTGTTTCATTTTGCACTTTGACAGAACTAAAATAGAACATCAATTGCTACCAGTGCATAGGGTACATTTGACAACTTCATGTCATTTCTTTATGAGAAAGGATTTTAGAAGAACTTCCCTTTGATCAGACACCAATTCCTCTCTTTATTCTGGGAAGTGAAGTAATTTCTGTCAACATTAAATTCCATTTTCCTGCAAAGTTGATGACTTGGAGCCAGAGAGGAGTAGTGAGCCAAATTAAATCTTTATAATTACATAATTATGTCAATGTGGAAGTGCAAATAGAATTTACAGAGCATGCATGTGTGCTGTTGCAGAACACATTATATTATATTTCAGCTGGACTTCAAATGTGACTTGAATGGGTCTTGCATTTTGCTGATTGCGTTCTTGTCAATTAAAACATTTTCCATGTCCTGAAAGACTTGCTTGGATCTGTAGTGTGGTACCATTCTAAAAATGAACCAGTCTTCATTTCACACATGAAACGTTGGAGGCCAGATGCTAAAGGTTTTGACGCTGCCCAGGCAGGTTTACTGATGCAAGTTGATGTGATCCCCTTGAGCTTAACACCAGTATGAGTCTGCATCCTGTGTCAGCTCTTCGGACCTCAGCATCTGTTCCTGTTTAGTATCAACACTTTCAGCACTTCCATCAGCCATATCAGGCTGTTGGCTACCTTAAGACTCTCCATCTTTACGAAATCTCAAGTTCCAATCAAGTCAAAAAAAGTGAGCTATAAAGGTGTCACTTGACTTCATAAATAAGATTTTTTTTTTTTGCTGTTTTGAATGGAGTCTTCCTCGGGCTGACAAACTGCATTGCAGGCCGTACTTGTGCATTGTTTGAAGAGCTCTTGACCATACTAGACTACAACTCTCTTCCCTTCTGTTCTTGCACAATGCTCAAGATTACAAAGGCAAACATTGGTTTGTCCTGTCATCCATCAAACTGGCTAACACTAATGCAAACTGTTGTTGTGTTATCTTGTGGTTGTGTCTTGTATTCTGTTGCACTGCAGGTCAGTTACCCACTGGGAGTATAACAACGTCTGGACTGACCTCAGAGACTGCAGAAAGGTACTGACCATGACACAAATATGTCTCTTTGGGTTAGTCTGACCTGAAATGTTTCGCTGCAGGTCATGGTGCTGATGATTCCGCGTCGGAGGGAGCAGAAAAGAGCCAGAGAGATGCGTTCCAAAATTCCTCTGTCCTTGACTTTGGGGACTCTGACAGCGTTGATTCATTCTGTCATGCTAACTCATCTCATGATGTAAATCTCCAAAGGATGAATACGCTGCTGTTCTTTCTCAGACGCCACCTGACCCATGGCCTCGCTGACTTTCTGACCTCTAGCTCAAAATGCCACTGGGAAGTATACGGAGGCTGCTGTGTTCAGAACTACAGTATTTTGTAATGTTAAAGATGTTGGACTTAGGCGGTAGTTCATATATGAATGCAAATTGGAGTTGAACACAAGCCACATTCTTCATGAGCTGAACAGCCGCATTTACCAGAAACCCTTTGAAGGGTTTTTAAACCAAGAGTGGCTTAATCAAAGAAGATTTGCTGCTGTTACTTCACCAAGTAACAGCAGCAATGGGCATCCAGGTCAACATCAAGCTCCAGCCACCTCCCCTGAGCAGCTTGCATGTGAACAGAGATTGGGCAGAGTAAAGACAGCTAAATTAGACCTTGCAGATAGTTGTGGAGGGACTTTCCTCTCAGAATCAGCAGGGAAATGAGGAGTCAGAGAATCAGATGGAGTAGATTAGCGGTCCAGAAGCCAGTGCGGCTGGGGAAAATGTGCCTCTGATGATAATGAGTCTAACAGGGCATCCAGTACACCCTCACCGCCGCTCTGCTTCCTCATGATGTTGCAGCAAAGGTATTGACTAAGACGGACTTTAACCCAAACTACTGTATATTCTACAGGAGTCATGTTGTCGCTGCTACTGTGTGTATTTCCGTCCCAGAAGTGCATTACAAACAGTAGAGCTCAAAGAAGTCTTGTGCATCACTCAGGACTCAAATGGCATGTGCCTGACACCATCCAGACATTGTTTACACATCTGAGAGTCTCCCATCAGATGGAGGAGGGTGAAAGGAGAAAATACACAATATAAAGTGGAGCTTATCAGCAAATTTGATTGTGACAAAGCTTGTTCTCTCCCCTTCTGGAAAGCTCTCAAAATAAACAACTACTGACCTAAAAGCATTCTCCCTGCCATCTCAAACATCACATGGCACAACCCAGCCGAAGTCCACAAACCACTAAATTACATACGTAATATTCTCTCTGCTGGACTGTTGAATGTGTCGTAAGCGAAAAATCAGCGAAATGTTGAGAGCCTTAGACAAGCAGGCACCAAATAATTGAACGTCACGACTCAATTAAACATCTAAGTCATGTCAGTGTAGGTTAGGCAAACTTTGAACGTAAAAAAAAGAACATCTGGATGAACCACTTTTTCTTGTTAACATGGATTCTCCGCCCAGGTCTTGCCTTCATGTTGTTATTTACAACTCTGTGTCAAAGTAACAACAAGTATTGCACAAGCCAGCATGAGAGCGCAAGCCCCATAATTGCCAACCACTGGAAGAGGAAATGTAATCATATACAAAATACAAATTATGGCCCAATAAAGATTAGGTAACAGCATGAACAAATTAAAGTGCTGTGAAAACGGAAGGATTAGCGCAATTACACTCATTACACAACATCCATCTCTCTGACCAGAGTCTGGGCTGAAAAACACTGAGAACAGGAAGGCGGAATCCATAAAAGTGGAGGAGGGAAAAGGCAGGATTGTGAGGAATGCTGGAATCTCTTAATGCACACATCCAGGATGGAGGCAGAAAATAGGAACATGTCTGAACAGCAGTTGGAGGAATACTGAGTGGAGCTAAAGACACAGTCGCCGTACAACTCCCTCTTGCTGCAGGGCTTCTAAAAACGATATAAGTGATACACAATGGAGAAATGTCAAATGAGAAGATAATGTTTTTTAAAAGGAAACATCTGCCGCATGAGTAAAATTGTTCAAAAGTCAACAAACACGCTCTCAATCTTATCTGGACCAGGTTACTTGACGAGCAATGTCTCAGATGATGAGGAAGCTCAGAAAATAAAAGCCTCCCTGGCATTGAGCCAGCTATTTATTGTTTCTTCAAATTAAAATCAGTTCTGCACAGTTGAACAACAGGGAAACCTTCCCAATCAGCGACGGTAATGACAGAACATTATCCTCTATTTACTTTAGCCTACATGACCATCCATGCGAGTCCAAGCTTCTAAACACCTCGATTTTAAGCAAATTCTGCTGTTGCTTTCAAAAGCTTGATGGAAAATGTGACCTTTGTTGGGCGGATTACTGATGATGCTGACGATCACAGTTATGATAATAATTAGAGAGGCAACAGAGGTGCCATTGATGTCAGTGGGTGGCGATTACAAATGCTGATTGAGATAATGAGGACAATAATGATGATAACAATTATTACAACAATTAGGGAAAAATGGAAAGAGAGAGACAGACACATGGATCAGTGTTTTCGCATGACCTCATCTTGTTAACGTCTCATTAGGGAATATTCAGGTTATGCTCACTTGTGTCAGGGCAATTATTATGAAAGGTTATACACACACATAATGAACTAAGTACATATACCAGATGCTGCTCTATAGAAGACTATGTGACAGAACAAGAAAGGACCATGAAGTCAGCTCGCTATTTGTTTGATTTTATATGATTTCATGTTATTTGGCACATGCAGAGGCACCATGGCAGATTTATACAAGCATAAGTCAGCCATTGTGCTAAAAACAAAGGAACAGACTTCCACAACTTAATTGAAAATGTGTGATGAGCGAACAATTCGTCTCTGAGTGAATCTCATGCTGCTGCTTTTAATCAGCACAACTCCTAAAAGTACATTTCCATTCTTCTTCATCTCTCTCTCTCTCTCTCTCTCTCTCTAAACCGGTGAGATTACAAACCTGTCAGAGCCATAGCTTTTAAATGGTGATGTTAAAGTCAAACAGCATTGAACAGAAAAAAACAACAAAATTACTTCCTAAATGCGCAGCTGAATCGCTGGAACAAGAGGATGCTGTAGCTGTTTTTTTATGTTTTGACCCTCTCTCAGGCTGAGGCATTTAAGCTCACGCACATCCTTCTGAAGTTCAAGGGGAGAAAAGTGAAAGGAAATCTGAACACATGACCCTCTTAAAAGATACGCCTCAACTGGTCTTTTGTATTGGCTTCGCTTGTCAGACACCAGGTGCACAAAGAAAAATTCTTTTGGGGATTTTAAAGGCTCCAAGCCGAGATGGGTTCCACATTAGAGACAGCACACATCATATCAGACATTTAGAGAAAACTATTCAAATCACATAACAATACAGAAAAAGAGACATTTTTTTAATAACATCAAGCAACTGAACGACCTACATTATATTTGATGAAAGGTTCTTCAAGTTGAACTGAAATCTATTGTTGCTAATACTTTTGCTAATTTACTGTACTTGTGGACTCATTTGGTCATGATTCCAATCAACTAGTGTCCACTTTCCGAGTGGACGCTAGTTAGCGTAGCCTTCTCGCTTCCACTTTTCAGTTAGCCCAGCTTGCAAGCTTCCACCATTTTCCAAGTGGAATAAAAACTTAACAGCAAGATGGGTTGTCCCAAATGTTGAGAGCCAATGCTAAGTGGGCTTGTTGAAAAGAACCAAGAACACTTATTAACGTTGGTATAGGATTATGATATGCTCCAGTCAGTAAAGCACCGCAGAAGTTTTCAGTAAACCGCTGCCATGGAAATGCCAACCAGAGGCCTGAAGCTTAGACACTGTTTCCACAAATATGTCCAAAAAGAGATTCATCCTCATTTGAAATGTTTTAAATCACACACAATAGCTGCATCACAAGCTGCATTTCATTACATAAAA